>NC_065593.1:53620233-53931494 GCF_024542745.1 Macaca thibetana thibetana | reverse complement strand
ACCCTAGAATAAATCTTTTCCTCTTCATCTTTGTGTCTTCTGTAGCACTTCAACCATAACACTCAATATATGTTTCTGTAATTGTTTTGCTCTAAAACATCCTGCAGTGGCTTCCAGAGAAAATTTCCTTGAGGGCTTGCAGGTAAAAAAAAATGTCATTATTCCCTCTCATAGTTGATTAATGGTTTGGCTGGGTATAGATTTCTAGTTTGGTGTATTACTGCCCAGTCTTTTCTCTGGAGAAACCCAACATCATTCCTATTCCCAATCCTTCATATGTGACCTACTTTTCCTCTCTGGAAGACTTTAGGAGGTTCTCTTTGTCCCACGTGCCCTGAAATTTCACAATGCTGTGCCTGGTAGCAAATTCTTTTTCATCCATTGTTTTGAGATCTCTCAATTTAGAACTCAGGCCCTTAGTACTAGAAGATGTTCACACATTATTTAATATACTTTTAAAAAAATTGTTTTCAATTCCTTTTTTGTTTGTTTGTTTTTAAGGGATAGGGTCTCACTATGTTGCCCAGACTGGAGTGCAGTGGCTATTCACAGTCATGACCATCACACACTACAGTCTCACTGGGCTTAAGCTATCCTCCTCCTTCAGTCTCCCCAGTAGCTGGGATACAGGCATGCTCCACCATGCCCAGTTTTTTATTTTATTTTATTTATTAATTTATTTTCAGATGGAGTCTCGCTCTGTTGCTCAGGTTGGAGTGCAATGGCACAATCTCTGCTCATGGCAACCTCTGCCTCCCAGGTTCAAGCAATCCTCCTGTCCCAGCCCCCCTAGTAGCTGGGATTACAGGCATCCACCACCACGCCCAGCTAATTTTTGTATTTGTAGTAGAGACAAGGTTTCACTATGTTGGCCAGGCTGGTCTCCAACTCCTGACCTCAGGTGATCCACCTGCCTTGGCCTCCCAAAGTGCTGGGATTCCAGGCGCCCGGCCACCATGCCCAACTTTTTAATATGCTTTTCTTCCATTTTCCCTTGTTATTTCTGTAAATCCTACTATTCAGATATTGAATTGATGCTGACACGTTCTTTTTTTTTTTTTTTTTTTTTTTTTTTGAGACGGAGTCTTGCTCTGTTGCCCAGGCTGGAGTGCAGTGGCGCCATCTCGGCTCACTGCAAGCTCCACCTCCCAGAATCATGCCATTCTCCTGCCTCAGCCTCCGGAGTAGCTGGGACTACAGACGCCTGCCACTATGCCCGGCTAATTTTTTCGTTGTTTTTTTTTTATTATACTTTAAGTTCTAGGGTACATGTGCACAACGTGCAGGTTTGTTACATATGTATACTCGTGCCATGTTGGTGTGATGCACCCATCAACTCGTCAGCACCCATCAACTCATCACTTACATCAGGTATAACTCCCAATGCCATCCCTCCCCCCTTCCCCCCCCCTCATATTTTTAGTAGAGATGGGGTTTCACCTTGTTAGCCAGGACGGTCTTGATC
Source organism: Macaca thibetana thibetana (assembly GCF_024542745.1). NCBI lineage: Eukaryota > Metazoa > Chordata > Mammalia > Primates > Cercopithecidae > Macaca > Macaca thibetana. The sequence continues at coordinate 53,930,029 of NC_065593.1, read as the reverse complement.
TCCTGACATTGTGATCCACCCGCCTTGGCCTCTGAAAGTCCTGGGATTATAGGCGTGAGCCACCGTGCCCGGCCGATGCTGACATTTTCTTATTCATTCTTTCCCATTTTCCACCTCATCCATTCAGTGAATATTTAGTGCCTACTATGTGCCAGTCATTAGTCTAGGTGCTGGGGAGATAGAAAAACAAAACTAAGAAAAATCTCTGACCTCACAGAGTTTATATTACATACTAGAAAGTGGTAAGTACTTTTGGGCTGAGCAAGGTGGCTCATGCCTGTAATCCCAGCACTTTGGGAGGCCGAGGAGGGTGGATCATCTGAGCTCAGGAGTTCGAGACCAGCCTGGCCAAGATGGCGAAACCCCATCTTCACTAAAAGCACAAAAACTAGGCTGGCGTAGTGGTGCTCACCTGTAATTCCAGCTACTTGCGAGGCTGAGGCAGGAGAATTGCTTGAACCTGGGAGGTGGAGGTTGCAGTGAGCCGAGATCATACCACTGCAATCCAGCCTGGGCAACAAGAGTGAAACTCCATCTCAAAAGAAAAAGAAAAAAAGAAATAACTTTTTGCCAGGAACGGTGGCTTATACCTGTAATCCCAGCACCTTGGGAGGCCGAGGCAGGTGGATCACTTGAGGTCAGGAGTTGGAGACCAGCCTGGCCAACATGGTGAAACCCTGTCTCTACTAAAAATACAAAAGTTAGCCAGGCGTGGTGGTGGGCACCTGTAATCTCAGCTACTCGGGAGGCTGAGGCAGAGAACTGCTTGAACCCAGGAGGTGGAGGTTGCAGTGAGCCGAGATTGCGCCACTGCACTCCAGCCTGGGCAACAGAGTGAAACTCTATTTCATAAAAAAAAAAACCAAAGTACTTTTTGAATAAAGACTAGAAGACAAAGGGGCAAGCCAAGGAGACATAGAAGAATGATAAGCAGAAAGAACAGCAAATACATAAGCCCATAGATGGGGCAGGCTGAGGCAGGAACAGGCTTGATGGGATCAAGGTACAGCCAAGGGGCCAGTATGTCCAGAGAGAAGGGAAACAGAGAGAGAAAGATGAGTTCTGAAAGGTGGGGTGGTATGAGGTGAACTTTATATTGTGAGTGATGTGGAAAGTCACTGTGTGTTGAATCAGGGAACAAATGTGATCTGACTGACCCTTAACAGATCACCAGAGCTCCTTTGTAGCATGTATGCTGCCAGGCTAGAGGCAGAACACGTAATAGCTACTGCAATAATTCAGGAGAAAGTAAAGGTGGTTTAGACCAGGGTGTCTTTTTACTCTGTTTTCTGTGTGATTTCCCGAGTAGCTGGGACCACAGACGCGCGCCACCCTGTCTGGCTAATTTTTCTTTTTCTTTTTTTTTTTTTGGCAGATGGAGTGTCGCTCTTGTCACCCAGGCTGGAGTGCAGTAACGTGACCTCAGCTCACTGCAACCTCTGCCTCTCAGATTCAAATCATTCTCCTGTCTCAGCCTCCCAAGTAGCTGCGATTACAGGTACTTGCCAGCACACTTGGATAATTTTTGTATTTTTAGTAGAGATGAGGTTTCACCATGTTGGCCAGGCTGGTCTCCAACTCCTGACCTCAAGTGATAGACCTGCGTTGGCCTCCCAAAGCGCTGGGATTACAGGCGTGAGCCACTGCTCCCAGCCCCAAAAGTTCTTTCTTTCTTTTCTTTTTTTTTGAGATGGAATCTTGCTCTGTCACCCAATTCCCCTGCCTCAGCCTCCCGAGTAGCTGGGATTATAGGCACATGCCACCACGCCCGGCTAATTTTTTTGTATTTTTAGTAAAGACGAGGTTTCACCATGTTGGCCAGACTGGTCTCAAACTCCAGACCTCAGCCAATCTGCCTGCTTCAGCCTCAGCCTCCCAAAGTGCTGGGATTACAGGACTTGTAATCCACTTGTGAGCCACTGTGCCCGGCCAAAGTTCTTTCTTAAACTCAATATCCTTTTTTCTTTTTGGCATCCCATGCCCCTTGATGGGATGTGTTCCCTTGTACCCTGTGGATATAGATAATTCTTTTGATGGTTTCTTCTATTCATTATCTCTGGTTCCTCTGAAATTTTGGGGGAGGGGGGCTGTTGCTGTCATCATAACCCACTGCAGCCTCCAACTCCTGGGCTGGCTGAAGCAATCCTCTTGCCTCAGCCTCCCGAGTAGCTGGGACCACAGGTGCATGCCACCACGCCTAGTTTTAAAATTCTTTTGCAGAGATGGGGTCTTACTATGATGCCCAGGCTGGGGGTGTTTCTATCTTTCCTGTTACAGGTTCCCTTCAAATGTCTGATAATCTTTGGCTATCTGTTCATAACAAGGCACTAAAAAGCTGAGTGAAAGGTCTATGTGGATGGGGCTTCCTGAATGATGGACTTCTCTGTGGAGTATTTGGACACGAACATGATCTTTATGTAGGAAGACACCTCCCTACCCTCACTCCCATTGTTGGTACAGGAAGGTTTTTCTTCCCTAAGCTAGTCAATTTTCTTTTTTTTTTTTTTTTTTTTTTTTTTGAGATGGAGTCTTGCTCTGTCGCCCAGGCTGGAGTGCAGTGGCAGGATCTCAGCTCACTGCAAGCTCCGCCTCCCGGGTTCACACCATTCTCCTGCCTCAGCCTCCCGAGTAGCTGGGACTACAGGGGCCTGCCGCCTCGCCCGGCTAGTTTTTTGTATTTTTTAGTAGAGACGGGGTTTCACCGTGTTAGCCAGGATGGTGTCGATCTCCTGACCTCGTGATCCGCCCGTCTCGGCCTCCTAAAGTGCTGGGATTACAGGCTTGAGCCACCGCGCCCAGCCAAGCTAGTCAATTTTCTAGAGAGTGTTCCTACACTCTTTTGTTGAAGTCAGACTCTCTGACCAGAACGGAGGCTTTACCATATCCTCCCATTTTCAGCATGGTTGCTCCTTCTCACCTATAAAGTCCAGTCTCTCTGGTTCAGCCTTTCCAGAGGGAAAACCTCCAGTTTGCTACCTGGGTGGGAAAAGAGACATCGAGTCATCAGTGTCACCAGGGGCTTCCACTTCCTGAGCCTTTCTGATGTACTTTAGCATTGATCAACTTCTTTCCTGTCTTCTACTCCGTGACTTCTTTTTCTCCACTCTACTAAAGTCATTTCCATTTATCTATGCTCTCTGGCCTCCAAAATGTTGACATCTGTTGCCTCCCATTGTCTCTTCTCCAGGTCTCTTTGTCTATGTGACTTTATGCACTTCTTACTCCTTTGCTCTCATTTCAGTGGGCTTTTGAGAGGGAGAAGAGGTCAGAGTGGTGTGTATCCCCGTGATTCAATCTTTCACGCTACCCTAAAGTCTCTTTACAATGTTTGAACCAGGCGCGGTGTCTCACGCCTGTAATCGCAGCACTTTGTGCTTTGTTTTTTTTGTTTTTAATTTTTTTGTTGTTTTTTTTGAGATGGAGTCTCTCTCTGTCACCCAGGCTAGAGTGCAGTGGTGCGATCTCGGCTCACTGCAACCTCTGCCTCCTGGGTTCAAGAGATTCTCCTGCCTCGGCCTCCCAAATAGCTGGGATTACAGGTGCGCGCCACCACGACCGGCTAATTTTTGTATTTTTGTAGAGATGGGGTTTCACCATTGCTGGCCAGGCTGGTCTTGATCTCCTGACCTGAGGATCCGCCTGCCTCGGCCTCCCAATGTGCTGGGATTACAGGCGTAAGCCACCCCACCCGGCCAATCGCAGCACTTTGGGAGGTTGAGGTGGGCAGATCACAACGTCAGGAGTTCGAGACCAGCCTGGCCAACATGGCGAAACCCGGTCTCCACTAAATATATATATTAAAAAAAAAAAAAAAAAAAAAAAAAAAGGCCCAGCGCCGTGGCTCTCGCCTGTAATCCCAGCACTTTGGGAGGCCGAGGCAGGCGGATCCCGAGGTCAGGTGATCAAGACCATCCTGGCTAACACGGTGAAACCCCGTCTCTACTAAAAATACAAAAATTTAGCCGGGCGTGGTGGCGGGCGCCTGTGGTCCCAGCTACTCGGGAGGCTGAGGCAGGAGAATGGCGTGAACCCGGGAGGCGGAGCTTGCAGTGAGCTGAGATCACGCCACTGCACTGCAGCCTGGGTGACAGAGTGAGACTCCGTCTCAAAAAACAAACAAACAAACAAACAAAAAGCTGGGCTTGGTGGCGGGCGCCTGTAATTCCAGCTACTATGGAGGCTGAGGCAGGAGAATCTCTTGAATCTGGGACGCGGAGGTTGCAGTGAGCCAAGATGGCGCCACTGTACTCTGGCAATAGTGCAAGACTCCGTCTCAAAAAAAAAAAAAAAAACCCCACAATGTTTGAATTCTGTGTGCCCTGCCTCCCCTTAGGTGGAAGTGTAGGCTGAAGCATGGGTGAGGCAAAGGGTAACAACTAGAAAATACATATCCTTCCTCAAAAAATTACATTCCATTTGACTCTTTCAGGGCAAGGTAAGAGCCATTTTTCCATTGTGTGATTTCTGTCAACTACTCTTTTCAAAAGGAGGAAGTCCTACCACCCTTCTATGTGTTTATGTATTTTGGCTAAGAGTGCTGGAGCGCTGGGTGAGGTCCTCAGAAGGGATGGAAAAATCTGAATCTTAACTCACAGTCAGCGCTAGACAGGAGCAGCAGAGATTACTGAATCCAGCTTCCTTATTGTATAAAAAGGAAACTGAAGCCCAGAGAGCTTTAGTCGATTTGGATCAACTTCGGTCCCTTGAGAAATACTTTTCTCAAAGGATGGCTAGATATCAAGCTCCTTGCAGTCTTTGGGCCTTTGGGTCTAATGTTCCCTATGCCCCAATGCTGTGGGCTCCTCGCTGTGCCTCTGGTCAAAGGTCCCTTCAGAGACTGTCCCTCTCAGCACTGCGGCCAGTTTTACTTTTTTGTGGCACTTATTGATATTTAAAAATATTTATTCTACGAGTTATGTGACTTCTTCCACTGGAATGAAATCCCCATAAGAGACCATTCCTGTCTCGTTCACCGTTGAATCCTCAGAGTGAGCTGAGATTCGAAACAAAGTAGTATGGCTCTAAAGTCGCGCTTTAGGCCCAACATTATGCTTCCAAAAATTTAGTAAAGACGATGGACTTCTGCGCACCCGGGGAAGCGACAGTGAGAAAAGATACCCGGAAGTGAGCCACAGCAAAACATCCAGAGTCGTTCCGCACGGTGCCCCTTCTGACCTTTCCCTCCGGAAGCTTTCGCGGCTCTTGGGCGGGAGTGCGCACGCGCGGCCACCGGGGTCGCTCCGGGTCGCGCGCGGAGCAGGGGCTGGAGGGAAGGGTCAGCCTCCAGGGCTGGCAGGCGCCTGCGCTGCGGGGCTCCAGTCAGGACGCGCATTCTCGCTCCCTCCCTCGGCTGCGCGCGCCCGGTGGGCGTGGGAGGAGGCGGGGAACCGGGGAGGGGCGGGTGTCGCAGGAGGGAAGGAGCGAACCGGAGAGCGTCGTCCTGAGAGGAGTGAAGGCGGCAAAATGGCGGACCGCTTCTCCCGCTTCAACGAGGACCGAGACTTTCAGGTAAACACGGGCGTCGCCGAGGATGCGGGGAAGGCGCTGGTCTAGCCCAGAATGTCCTTCATCTCTGGCTCCCAGCCGTCTTTCCTTCCAGGTTTTGCTCCGACTTGCCAATTGGCTCTCTCTTCTCCCGTCTCTGCTTTCTCAAGAGGCCTCCCGGCTTGAGGGAGGCCGCATCTCCTCTCACCCGCATTCTCTACCCCAGAAACTCAGGCCGCGGGGCTTGCGGCTTCCGCCTGTTTGGCGTCGGATTTGGGAACCGGGCCTGGGAGCTCTGTGGGGGGCTGTGCCCTCCGGGTCTGCCCGGCCTGTGCCGGCAAAGGGCTGGCTCCCAGGGGACCAGAGGGGTGGTTGGGTTGGGCTGGGAGGACTTGGGGGCGAGTGTTGCTGAGGCCAAGGCTTCCGAACCCCGGGATTTTGCTCTCACGGATCCTTTTGGGGTCCTTCTCTTTTCTTTTTTCACTGTGATGAATCAGTTGCTTTCATTGTCTGTTTTTCCTTTTCCTTACCTGGGAAAAGGTTGCATTCGTTATCAGACGCCTTATTGGTTAGTCATACATTAAGATTTCCCGGGACATAAGTGTTGCTGCTGTTATTAGGCTGTTAATTGGGCTTGGAAAACAGTAAGTTACTGGACTATGATCCGATGTGAGCCTAACCTCAAATCCTATCTCGAAAGATTTGTAAGAAGCGTAATGATAATGGACCTTCCACGCGTGGGGTCACTAGTGCCAAAAGCTTGATATTTCTTTTTTCAATTGCAAATGTTGGTATGGAAAAATGCCCTTACGATGGCAAGCTCTATTGAGTAAAAAATAAAGGCCAAATTAGAATAACTCGTTTTTTCGTTGTTGAAAATACCTTGCTGTTGAAATTGTTACCGCGGAAATCTCGACGACTAAAAGGGATTTAGTAGAGATTGGCTATTTCTAGGTAAAATACATCCGTAGAGTCTCAAAAAAAACCTCTGCATTACTACCGCATATCCTGGCAACTGCAATTTGGGTCAGGGGATGAATCTCAGAACTCAAGTTTTTATCCGGCTGCAGATCCTACTCAAAGCAATAGGAAAGCACTCTAGGTGTGTTTCAGAATGCAGTTTAAAGAGTTTGAATTCCCTGAGATGATAGGACTGGTAAATAAATAGATAAAGCAGTTTAACAATTTTAACTCAGCACTGTTAACAAGGTAGTACATAGACCGCTTATGAGAAGTTTTGCAGCAGTAAGGGATCTGGGGGCTGTTAAAGCCTTGTGATCATGCGCTTGCTGTATAGCTGCAGCACAATACAGAAGAATCTCAAGGTGTTCTAAGGATATAATGCAGATTCACCAAAGTTTGAAGCAGTTCATATTAGCCTTTTGATCCCTGAGAAATATATGTATATTTTAGCAAGCACTATAAAATATGAGTAGGCTGCAAGGTGTATGATGAGCTTTATTGATTTTTAAATTACCAATAGAGACCTATTGATAACTAAAGCCCGCAAATGCTTTTCAGAGGAGAGAATCTCAAGGTGACCTAATAAAATCGAAAATAGATAATATGGACAATTAAATTTTGAGGAAAGATGACTGTCAACCACAGAATTCCAGCAGGCTTAACAAACAGGATTTTCGGGGCCTTTAATGAAGATTTTGAAAATTGTGGATAGCAGAGTGTGAATGCTGTTTCCTGAAAAAAATTGAGGGGGTTAGCCTCTACTTTTTCAATACTCAGTTTCTAAGTAAGATGACCCTCTCTTTTGATGCTTTAGTTGGGTATTGCAAAACCTGATTTTGGTTTCATGGTAGTCCTTTGAAGATGATATGTATAGTTCATTTTCTGCTTCTATGTTGTAAGAACCAACCCATTAAGTTGGGTCAGCCAGGAAGATGTTGGGGTTTTTTTTGTTTGTTTGTTTTTGAGACGGAATCTCACTCTGTCGCCCAGGCTGGAGTGCAGTGGCACCATCTCGGCTTACTGCAACCTTCCCCTCCCGGGTTCAAGCGATTCTTCTGCCTCAGACTGCCGAGCAGCTGAGACTACAGGCGCCTGTCACCACACCCGGCTTATTTTTGTATTTTTAGTAGAGATGGGGTTTCACCGTCTTGGCCAGGCTGGTCTCGAACTCCTGACCTCGTGATCCGCCTGCCTCGGCCTCCCAAAGTGCTGGGACTGCAGGTGTGAGCCACCGCACCCGGCCGAAAATGTTGGTTTTTAAAATTCAGATGTCCTAGCATTTTGGGTAAATAAGGTATTGGGAATGGAAACCTTTTTAGACAGTTGGAAGATGTTAAAACTTTTATAAATTATGTTAATTTATAACATTCATTTAAAGTACTTTTATTTAAAAATGAAGTGGTATTTTTCTGTGTGTTTTAATAAAGGGAAAAATACAGATTGTCTTTCACTTAATGATGTCTTTTGATTCAAAGTTATTGGTGAGAGAATGTAATGTAATAGGATTCTCCTGTGAATAATGTATCTGAAACATTTTCGGCTTCAGGTTATTCAAAATTAAACGTGGCCTCCTTAAAAGGTTTTGGGTGAAGCCACTGACTATACTTGAAAACAAATCATAGTAAGTTTCCAAACACAATGGATAGATCTTGTTGCTTTCAACAGATCTTGTAGCACTGGAAATTTTTCTGTTCATCTTCTCTGGTAAGTTCGAGATGACTGTTATTTTCTTTGCCTTTAATTTGGCAGGATGATTTAAAGCTGTAGAGCTTCACTCTCTACCAGTTTATCAAGTGCAAATTTTAGAGAGTTTGATGTCTCTTGAAATTATTATGGAGTCAGGGAGTTGGGCTGAGTATTACAATTTGTGAATACCTACGTTTCTTTTTTTTTTTTTTTTTTTTTTTTTTTTGAGTCCGAGTCTCGCTCTGTCACCCAAGCTGGAGTGCAGTGGCGCGATCTTGGCTCACTGCAACCTCCGCCTCCCGGGTTCAAGCGATTCCCCTGTCTTGCCCTCCCGAGTAGTTGGGACTACAGGCGCTCGCCACCACACCCAGCTGTTTTTTTTTTTTTAATTTTTAGTAGAGACAGGGTTTCACCATGTTAGCCAGGATGGTCCTGATCTGCTGACCTCGTGATCCGCCCGCTTCGGCCTCCCAAAGTACTGGTATTACAGGCGTGAGCCTCCACACCCGGCATGAATACCTAAGTTTCAAAGGTATTTTGTATATATAGTGAAAAGTTACGGTTAACGGTGGTATTCCACTTGAAGCACTCATGAATATAGAGATTAATCATTATCAGGAACCTAACTTTTTTTAATTTGTAACTTTATTATAATAACGAACAGGTCCTATTCCACAGGCTTTATGTGTCTTATCTCATAGTCTTCACTATAACCCTTACGAGGTAGGTACTGTTTTTACTGCCGTTTTCAGCTGAGGCACAGAGAATTAGGTAACTTAGCCAATTACATACATCTGTTAAATGGCAGAGCCTAAATTCATACTGACTTTTGGACTCTTGAACTTGTCCTCGTGACCATTTTGTCTGCTGCTGACAATTACACATTTTATATAGCTGTAATTGAGTCATCAAATGTGGAGGATAAACTTATAGGTGACGAAGAATAAGGGAGCTTTTAGAAAGGTGATACAATTGCAGTTTTTATTCTGTTTGGTTTTGTCCAGATCTGTTTCTTTCTGGTCTCCCAATGGCTTCTAGGGGGGCATTCAACAATGATAAATTACGTTGTGTCATAGAGGATATATTGTTAACTGTTTTAGTTTAGACATTCTTTTGTCTAGCCTTGAAAGTGTTGTTTTTTTAAATCTTTGGTAATCTTTGTAATCTAAGCTGATGTGTTTATTTTTACAAATGTTTTAAGAGCTTTAACTACTCCTTTAAGAATCTGACCTCAATTTCTGAATGAGATGTTACTTCTGCCGGCATTTACCAGATTAAGATATATTTGTTCACAGATTGAAGTGTTACACAAACTAATGGAAAATATATAACTTAAGATAATCAACACTTTGGATTACAGGTTCATTAAAGAAAGTTTTGTTTGTACAGTGATGTATAACTAGCCATACGGTGCCATTAAGATACAGTGCTTAGCATTTTATGGTTGCGCAGCTATTATTGGTGATGCAGCTGAATGCTGGTGAGGAAATGATCTTTAGCGTATGTACCTGCAGAGGACTGATGATTTGTGTTCTGAGTGTTCTCTGCATTTTATTTCTTTTCTTTTTTTTGTTTTGAGACGGAGTTTCGCTCTTGTTGCCCATGCTGGAGTGCAATGGCACCATCTCGGTTCACCTCAACCTCCGCCTCCCGGGTTCAAGCTATTCTCCTGCCTCAGCCTCCTGAGTAGCTGGGATTACAGGCATGTCCCACCACGTCCAGCTGTTTTTTATGTATTTTTTAGTAGAGACAGGGTTTCACCATGTTGGTCAGGCTGGTCTCAAACTCCCAGCCTCAGGTGATCCACCCACCTCAGCCTCCCAAAGTGCTGGGATTACAGGTGTGAGCCACTGCGCCTGGCCCTCTGCATTTTATTTCTAGTGAAAAGTAACTACAGGAATAGATCAGTGAGTGATAAGTTGATAAGAGAAACAAGACATACTATCTTAAAGGTCATAATAAAAATACAGAAATTGCCCAAGAACTTTCTGTAATCTATGTAAGTAATCATAATGGTAAATAGCAATAAGCTAGTCATGTATTACATTTATGTAGTATGTTTGTAGGATTCCTCTTTGTGTTTCCATATGTAACCAGTATGTGACCCTCAGGAAATTCTTAGTTGAGACTGTTAAGTGAAGAGGTTCATAGTTTTAAGATATTTAGGTCACAGAAGGGTATTAGTATATTTTCTGTATGTAATATAGTTGGCATTGTAATGCAGATGTGCCAGATATGACACATGGACAAGTGTTTTAAATGGTTTTTCCTATGTCTCCCTGTAATCTGGAAGAAATGCCACAAGCTATTTAAAGTAATGTCAGTTTGGCTTGGGATACTGAAACTTATGTAAAATCATTACTCTTTCCTGTCTCATAGTATGATAAGTGAAAAGGATTAGAATCAGGGCTGTTGTACCAGTTTCAAAATACTGATGCTGAATTGACATGATTATTAGCAAATGCAAAATGATACTGACATTGGTTAATATATTCTCAGGAGATCAAGAGTGACCAAAGTAAAGTCAGCGTAAGAGAAGTTTCCCTGGAGGTGATTTGAAGGGTAAATGGTATATAATCACTTTTAAAATGTGGGACATATCAAGGAATAACATCGCAGAGAGAGACTTAAGTTGTAATTAGGAAAGATTGGGGTTGGGAAGAGAGGGCTTCATGTGATGATATATTTCATTATTTGTTTTCAAAGTAGGCATGGGAGGCAGGAAGAAACAGATCTGGACAAATACAGTATTAGACTGAGTGTTATTTCAGGTCTCTTACAGTACAGTCAGAATGATAGAAAAACAAGTATTCCTGTTGTACCTTTCCTTTTCTTCTATACATGTAACGCAGTTCTCATTAGAGTACTGCAAAGGGATTCTTTCATCACATTTTCTCATGTCTTTATGATAAATTGTATAACCAAAGCTAAAATTTGTGACTTAAATTTTTATTCTTTTTTTTTTTTTTTTTGGAGACGGAGTCTTGCTCTGTCGCTGAGGCTGGAGTGCAGTAGCACGATCTTAGCTCACTGCAAGCTCCGCCTCCCGGGTTCACGCCATTTTCCTGCCTCAGCCTCCCGAGTAGCTGGCACTACAGGCGCCCGCCACCACTCCCGGCTAATTTTTTGTATTTTTTAGTAGAGATGGGGTTTCACCATGTTGGTCAGGCTGGTCTCGATCTCCTGACCTCGTGATCCACCCACCTCGGCCTCCCAAAGTGCTGGGATTATAGGCATGAGCCACCGCGCCCAGCTAAAATTATTTTAAGACACATATATAATAAGCTATCGCAATTGTGCTGCTTCATAATTGAGATACATTTCCATGTGATTTCTGTTTATCTGGGTACATGATAAAAATTTTTTAAAGGACAGTCTGTTTTTCTTTTCTTTTTTTTTGGAGACAGTGTCTGGCTCTTTTGCCCAGGCTGGAGTACAGTTGTGGGATCTTGGCTCACTGCAGTCTCCACCTCCTGGGCTCAAGCAGTCCTCCCACTTCAGCCTCCCGAGTAGCTGGGACTACAGGAATGTATCACCATGACTGGCTAAGCTCTGTATTTTTTTTAGAGACAGGGTTTCAACTTGTTGCCCAGGCCGATATTGAACTCCTGGGCTCAAGCAATCCTCCCACCTCAGCCTCCCAAAGTGCTGGGATTACAGGCATGCACCACTGCACCCAGCTGACAGTCTGTTTTTTTTATGTGGTCAAGATTTTTTTAATTTAATTTTTTAAAATGAAAAAAAAATTTTTTTTTGAGACAAGGTCTCACTCTGTCACTCAGGCTGGAGTGCAGTGACGTGATCATGGCTCCCAGCAGCCTCGACCTCCCAGCTTCAAGTGATTCTCCCACCTCAGCCTTCTGAGTAGCTGGAGCTACAGGTGTATCACCAAGCCCTGCTAATTTTTTTGCATTTTTGTAGAGATGGGGTTTCGCCATGTCACCCAGGCTGGTCTCAACTCCTGAGCTCAAGCTATCCTACCATCTCGGCCCCCCAAAAGTGCTGAGATTACAGGCATGTGCCACTGCACCTGGCCAAGATGACCATTTTCTGAAAAGAAGTAGCAGAAGTTCGTGAGATCTTAATTATGAATCAGAAACCTATGTAAAGGTTTCATTTTTGCTCTTGTGACTTAGTTTCTAGTATTTTATTAATGAAAATGGTTTCCAGCTTCGAAGTGGATTCCAGTTCATGAGTTCTGTTAAAATTCCTTCCCTGAAACAACTTAGTACTTTTGCTTGTATGTCTGGCATTAATTTTCTTTTCATATTAGCATTGCCATTTAGCATTAAATGAAAGCAGATTCATGGTAATTACCCAAGGAATTACAGATGACCACCACTAATACTGAAAGAAGTCATTGATTTGATATTGCAGTGAATACCAGAAGATGTTGTAATGATTTTCCACTTATAAAAAGTGAATTGTCCATTTAACTGTGGAAGTCTAAGCAAATGTGCTTAATGCATATTGTATTAGTCAATGCAAAAAGTTAAATATGCCCAGGCTGAAAGAAGCTATATGCTGTATGGTCATTTTTTATACCAAATGATTTCTTTGGAATTTAAACAAATATGTTTAGTATTTTATTCCTAATTTAGGAAGAAAAAGCAGCTAAAGTTATTCTGACATTGTACACAGATTAGTAGCACATGACTCTGTTATTTAGTAAGCCCTATAGATAGTAAGGAATTAAAATTGTTAGTGAGCAAAACAGGAGTATCCTGCCATTTACTTTAATTCTTTTTATCATAGTTTTGAGGTACAATAATTCCTGTGTGCATGTCACTCAAGCAACCAGAAAGTGTCTTTGTAATACGCATTTGGTCTCATCTCATGAAGTTCCAATTATTTGTTGTCATCCTTGCCACTCTTTGGCAATTACATTGATTTCAAAGAGGAATTCCAGTTCATCTTAGTGTTTCATAGAATTGAAACACAGAATAGCTTTACAGGTTTAAAGTTGTAATAGAAAAAAGTCATAGAGTTTTCTGACGTTTTAATAATGACATTGTTGGAAAAGTCAGTACCTCTCTTATAGCTCCCCTAACATTATTCTTCCAGAGTTAATGAGAAAAGAGGAGCTTAATTTTTCATCCTTTTTGTAGGCAGTGCTGATCAAAATCAAGAAATTATTTTGACACTGTAGGTCTTGACTATAGAAGTAAAGGTAGGTTGGGCGCAGTGGTTCACGCCTGTAATCCCAGCATTTTGGGAGGCTGAGGCAGGTGGATCACCTGAGGTCGGGAGTTTGAGACCAGCCTGGCCAAAATGGCGAAACCCCATCTCTACTAAAAATACAAAAAATTAGCTGGGTGTGGTGGTGTGCTCCTGTAGTCCTTGCTACTCGGGAGGCTGACGCAGGAGAATCTCTTGAACCTGGGAGGCGGAGGTTGCAGTGAGCCGATCCTGCACTATTGCACTACAGCCTGGGCAACAGAGTGAGACTCCGTCTCAAAACAGTACAAAACATAACAGAAAAAGAAATTAAGCTAATGCTTGTGGATTGTATGCTGTAGTGTCAGTGATTTCCCTTGTTGCTATGAATAGAGAGCTATGAGTAAAATTATGAGGAATCTTTAAAGAAAGGGCAAAAGTGGTCGAAAATTTAATTGGTTTAATATTTGTACTAGGGTATCATCTGTGCAAGCAATAACAAGGGTTATATTTACTTTGAGAATAGTTTCTAGAATATAGACTTAATTTTTGAAAACTTAAATAAAACAGTGTTTGAATAGTGGTTGTACTAAGAAGTACTTATTGTAATTTAAGTGTTACTGTGTGGGTAGTTGGTTAAGAAGTGTTTTTGTTTTTCTTTTTTCTTTTTTTTTTTTTTTTTTTTTGAGACAGAGTCTTGCTCTGTCGCCTAGGCTGGAGTGCAGTGGCCGGATCTCAGCTCACTGCAAGCTCCGCCTCCCGGGTTTACACCATTCTCCTGCCTCAGCCTCCCGAGTAGCTGGGACTACAGGCGCCCGCCACCTTGTCCGGCTAGGTTTTTTTTTGTATTTTTAGTAGAGACGGGGTTTCACCGTGTTAGCCAGGATGGTCTCGATCTCCTGACCTCGTGATCCGCCCGTCTTGGCCTCCCAAAGTGCTGGGATTACAGGCTTGAGCCACCGCGCCCGGCCTGTTTTTGTTTTTCAAGGAGTTTTCATATTAGTTGGAGAGATAAACATAAGTAATAAAGTTTAGTTTATTATTCATAAGACCAGCATGATTATCAGAAAAACAGTATAGCTAATAAATGCAAAACTCTAAGGAGAGAACCCTTAAAGTGGGATGATTGGATATGATGTTATGTTATGTTATGTTATGTTATGTTATGTTATGTTATGTTTTTCAGACAGAGTCTTGCTCTGTTGCCCAGGCTGGAATGCAGTGGCGTGATCTCAGCTCACCACAACCTCCACCTCCTGGGTTCAAGCAGTTCTCATGGCTCACCCTCACAAGTAGCTGGGATTACAGGCGCCCACCACCACGCCTGACTAATTTTTGTATTTTTAGTAGAGATGGGGTTTCACCATGTAGGTCAGGCTGGTCTTGAACTCCCACCTCCAGTGATCTGCCTGCCTTGGCCTCCCAAAGTGCTGAGATTACAGGTGTGAGCCACCGTGCTGGCCTGGGCATACTTTTATGAAGAAGTTAGCATTTAAGCTGGATCTTGAAGGTTGGGATTGCAACCTTCAAGTGAATGGAAGTACACTCAGTTGGAAAAAATAGCCAGGACAAAAGTAAAGAAGTAGAACAAGCAGAATTTGTTTTTTTAGGACAATGAATTAATGATTAGGCATAGGGAAAAAGTGGAGACTAGGGCTGCAAAGATAAATTTTATTTTAATACTATAAGCAGGAATGCACTAACTATTTAAGGTGCTTAAGCTGAGGGATAGACAGTCAAAGCCCTCTTACTTATAGGAAGATTAATTCAGCTATAGTTTGTTAGATGTGCTATACCCATATAGTTAAAGTGCTGATAACCAGTCTCTCTTAACCAGAGTTAATGTCAATAGGAGCAAATGGGTAGAGGGCGTATATGAGGAGTGATTACAATAATGGACCATGTGATTTCTTTTTTTTTGAGATGAAGTTTCGCTCCTGTTGCCCAGGCTGGTATGCAGTGGTGCGGTCTTGGCTCACTGCAACCTCCGCCTCCCAGGTTCAAATGATTCTCCTGCCTCAGCCTCCCAAGTAGCTGGGATTACAGGCGCCTGCGACCATGCCCGGCTAATTTTTGTATTTTTAATAGGGACAGGGTTTCACTATGTTGGCCAGGCTGGTCGCGAACTCCTGACCTTAGGCGATCCATCCACCTCGGCCTCCCAAAGTGCTGAGATTACAGGTGTGAGCCACTGTGCCCAGCTGGACCATGTGATTTTAAGCTTAGTAAGGAGATGAATGAGGACTTTTGGGAGTGCGGGTGGTGGCAGCAGTGTAGGTAGTGAGAGGGTGAAAAATTGGTAGGATCAATGGATTGTAGATTCTAATGGGATTTAAGACTTGTTAGAGTGGGAGTACTGGAGGGAATGAGCTAGAAAGATAGAAGGTGGTGGTTGTAGAATACAATGTTTGAAATAACAGTTATATTAATAGAAGGGTTGAGATTATTAATGATTATGAGAGTACATGGTTAAGGCAGAATGGAGAACAAGATCATTGTAGGAAAGGAAGTTAAGGAACTGAGGCACCAGGATGTTACAAAGATAATCTGACCTGGTTATGAGAATGGTAATATGGTATAGTTGTATACTTTATGGTTTAATAAATGCCTTTTATATAATGTTCTTTTCTGGTTCTTTTAATAATTCAGTGAAGTAAATAGAATAGGTACTAATCCTGTTTTGAAGATGAAGAAACTGAGGCCTGGATAAATTATTTTGCCTAGTGCAGAGCTGAAGTTTGAACTTTGATCTTTTGACTTCTTTTGTTCTTTTCTTTTTAAATAAAAGAGGTGGAATTTTGTTACATTGCCCAGGCTGGACTTGAACTCCTGGGCTCACACCATCCTCCCACCTGTGCCTCCCTAGTAGCTGAGACTACAGGTGCATGCCATCGAGCCTGGCTGATTTCTTGTATAGTATTCTGTTTACTGTGGTATATAGATTGGCCTCTCTTCAAGGTATATATACTGTGATATATACATTGTGGTATGTAGAATGTTGGTATTATCTCCAGTATGTAAAACATTGTACTACTTTAATACATGGCAGCATTTTGTACCAGTTAATAAACTGGTAGGAAATAGTTGGTATGCTTATTAAAGATTATAATTTTTGTTTCAGAAACATCTCAGTATTAAAAACCAATAGTTGTCAGGCATGGTGGCTTATGCCTGTAATCCCAGCACTTTGGGAGCCAAGGTGGATGGATAACCTGAGGTCAGGAGTTTGTGACCAGCCTGGCCAACATGGCAAAACCCTGTCTTTACTAAAAATACAAAAATTAGCTGAGCATAGTGGTGCATACTTGTAGTCCCACCTACTGCGGAGGGGAGGCTGCTGAGGCAGGAGAATTGCGTGAACCCAGGAGGCAGAGGTTGTTGTGAGTCAGGATTCTGCCACTCACTCCAGCCTGGGTGACAGAATGAGACTGTCTTAAAAACAAACAAAAAAACAAACAAAAAAACAAACTAATGACTTACCACCATTGGTTTAATTGGTCATTTATGACTTCTTGCTTGTCTTTTCACTGTCTGTGGGTCTAGCAGATAATCCCATTCCATTTTCCAAACATTAGTGAGTACCTGATTGTTATTGTGTTATCATAAAAGCATAAGAAAACAAGACAAAAGTCCATTTTGTTCATTTGTTCCAGTAAAATAATAGATTGGAGAGGAGAATGGTATTTCTACTGGATACTCCCAAGTTAGGGTACTATAAGCTTATCCTTGATCATTACACCTTTATAAAAGTTGACTACTGTGATACATGGTGAGGATAATATCAGCTACTGTTTGTTGCCAGCTAGATTACATGTCAGGTCTGGTGCCAAGACATTTTGAAGATATTTGTCTAATCCAAGTAACTCTCCAAACTAGTTGGTGGTATCTCACTTTTTTTTTTTCCTTAAACTTTTTTTTTTTTTTTTTTTTTTTTTTTTTTTTTTTGTGGAGACGGAGTCTTGCTCTGTCGCCCAGGCTGGAGTGCAGTGACTCCATCTCGGCTCACTGCAAGCTCCACCTCCCAGGTTCATGCCATTCTCCTGCCTCAGCCTTCCGAGTAGCTGGGACTACAGGTATGTGCCACCATGCCTGGCTAATTTTTTTGTATTATTAGTAGAGATGGGATTTCACCATGTTAGCTAGGATGGTCTCTATCTCCTGACCTCATGATCCTCCTGCTGGGATTACAGGCGCCTTTTTTTTTTTTTTTGAGTTGTCTCTGTCACCCAGGCTGGAGTGCAGTGACTCCATCTTGGCTCACTGCAAGCTCCGCCTCCCAGGTTCACATCATTCTCCTGCCTCAGCCTCCCGAGTAACTGGGACTACAGGCGCCCGCCACTACGCCTGGCTAATTTTTTGTGTTTTTAATAGAGATGGGGTTCACCATGTTGGTCAGACTGGTCCCAAACTCCTGACCTCAGATGATCCGCGCCCACCTTAGCCTCCCAAAGTGTTGGGATTACAGGCATGAGCCAACGTGCCTGGCCTTTTTTTTTTTTTTTTTTTTTTAATAGAGGCAGGGTCTTGCTGTGTTTCCCAGGCCACACTTGAACTGAAGCAATTCTTCCACCTCAGTCTGTTGAGTAGTTGGGACTATAGGCATGTGCCACTGCTCCTGGCTAAAAGTTAGTTTTTCTGGCTGGGTGCAGTGGCTCATGTCTGTAATCACAGTACTTTAGGAGGTCGAGGTGGGCGGATCACTTGAGGTCAGGAGCTCAAGACCAGCCTGGCCAACATGGTGAAACCCCGTCTGCTACTAAAAAATATAAAAATTAGGCCGGGCGTGGTGGCTTACACCTGTAATCCAGCACTTTGGGAGGCCAAGGAGGGCAGATAACTTGAGGTCAGGAGTTCAAGACCAGCCTGGCCAACATGGTGAAACCCCGTCTCTACTAAAAATACAAAAATTAGTTAGGTGTGGTGGCACGTGCCTGTAATCCCAGTAAGGCTGAGGCAGGAGAATCACTTGAACCCGGGAGGCAGAGGTTGCGGTGAGCCAAGATCATGCCACTGCACTCCAGCCTGGGCAACAGACCAAGACTCTGTCTCAAAAAAAAATTACAAAAATTAGCTGGGCACAGTGGCTGGTACCGGTAATCCCAGCTACTTGGGATACTGAGGCATGAGAATTTGTTAAACCTGGGAGGCGGAGGTTGCAGTGAGCCAACATCGCCCCACTGCACTCCAGCCTGGGCAACAGAGTGAGACACTGTCTCAAAAATAAATAAAATTTAAAAAAAAATAAATTTTATTTTTCAGCATAGTGCTTTTTTGGGAAAACAGTTATTTCTTGTCCTAATCACATTATCCAGAAGAATTTGATGTGTCAAACAGGTGTACATGTATTTTTAGATGAGTGTGTGATATTTCTGCACCCTTGACCCAGTGTGATGTGTTTTCAGGTTCTTAGTTACTTGTTGAGATTGCTGGCCAATTATCTTTCCTACCAATTAACATAGAATTAAATTTATGTATTAAGTGAAGTTTATTCCTCTGGGTCATTGACTGGCCTCAGCAGTATTTTAAAATAATAATCTATTACTTTGTACCTCTTTAAACCTCACAACGTATGTAACAATGCTATAGTGTAATAATCTGGATTTTACAGCGGGGGAAACGGGCCTAGAGAGAGGTTTGGGAATTTGCCCAAGGTTATACAACTAGCAAATGGTAGTGACTTGATTTCTGGTGTCTCTGACTTCAGAGAGCTTTGTTTGTTATAATAATATACTGGAAACTGTTGTAAATCAGACTATATGATTATGGAAACAACAGTGAAGAATTAGGTTCATTAGGAATTGATCACAATGATGTTTCTGTCTACCTTGTAAATAGAAATAATTTTTTTCTCTTTTGAGACAGTGTCTCACTCTGTTGCCCAGGCCAGAGTTCAGTGGTGTAATCTTGGCTTACCACAACCTCCATCTACCAGGTTCAAGCAGTTCTCCTGCCTCAGCCTCCCTAGTAGCTGGGACTGCAGGTGCCTGCCACCACACCTGGCCGATTTTTGTATTTTTGGTAGAGACGGGGTTTCACCATGTTGGCCAGGCAGGTCTTGAACTGTTGACTTCAGGTGATTCACCCACCTCAGCCTCCCAAATTGCTGGGATTACAGGCGTGAGCCATCGCATCTGGCCGTAAATTGAAATAAATTTTAAGTATACTAGTGAAATGACACCAATAATCCCCAGGATGTCCATTTCTTTTTGGATAGGCTTTTTCTCCCGGGACATTTTCTTTTTAAAGGCGCATACATACATTTATTTATTGAGACAGGATTTCTTACAGGTCAAGGATTCTACTTCCAAACACAGGACAAAAGTGGAAATGTGCCCAGGATGCAGTACAGTGGTGCGATCACTGCTTACTGCACTCTTGACCTCTTGGACTCAGGCGATCCTCCCATTGCAGCCTCCCGAGTAGCTGGGACTACAGGTGTGTACCACCACATTCAGTTAATTTAATTTTTTGTATTGTTTGTAGAGACGGGGTCTTCTTTTGTGGTCTTGAACTCCTGGCCTCTAGTGATCTTCCTGCCTTCCAAAGTGCTAGGATTACAAGTGTGAGCCACCATGCCCAGCTAGGATCCACCAACTTTGAGCTTTGAGTAATATTATTCATTTAAAAATGTTTTTCAAAGAATTTGTATTAATTATTATTTTTTGAGATGGAGTCTTGCTCTGTCGCCAGGCTGGAGTGCAGTGACGCGATCTCGGCTCACTGCATCCTCTGCCTCTCAGGTTCAAGCAATTCTCTGCTTCAGCCTCGCGAGCAGCTGGGATTACAGGTGCCCGCCACCACACCTGGCTAATGTTTGTGTTTTTAGTAGAGACGGGGTTTCACCATCTTGGCTAGGCTGGTCTTGAACTCCTGACCTTGTGGTCCACCTGCCTTGGCCTCCCAAAGTGCAGGGATTACAGGCATGAGCCACTGCACCTGACTGAAGTTGTATTAAATTTTAATAGTTATAGGAAGAGGGAAGAGGATAAGAACAGCTCTTTAGAGTTTCAGTATTGTGTTTTGCTTTTTGAGATTATAGGCTCTTGATTGTGATCTTTGACTTGTCCTAATAATTCCTTTTTTTTTTTTGAGACAGAGTTTCGCTCTTTTTGCCCAGGCTGGAGTGCAATGGCGCACTCTCGGCTCACTGCAACCTCTGCCTCCCGCGTTCAAGCGATTCTCCTGCCTCAGCCTTCCGAGTAGCTGGGATTACAGGCATGTGCCACCACCCTAGCTAATTTTGTATTTTTAGTAGAGATGGGGTTTACTCCATGTTGGTCAGGCTGGTCTTGAATTCCCGACCTCAGGTGATCCACCTGCCTCGGCCTCCCAAAGTGCTGGGATTACAGGCGTGAGCCACTGCACCCGGCAATAATTCCTTCTCCTCCAGCTCTAATTTCTCTCTACTCATTTCTATATAGTTTAATCATGTAAAGGGTACAGCTGTGGGATTATGTAGATGTCAGAATCAGCACCAGTTAGCAAATAATAAGATTTCATTTATCTGGATGAATTTAAGGCAATTCCTGTCTTTATTGATACTTTAAATGATCACCACAACCAAATTTATAAGAGAAGTTTCCACATTTGTCCTGTGTTTGGAAGTAGAATCCTTGACCTGTAAGGAGCTAGAGGTACTGTGTGTTTTAATGACATGCAGGGCAGGTCAGCCAGGTTGTATTCATTGGCCATTAGACCTACCACAAGTTGAAGTTTTTTTTAAGAGTGGAGGCAGTTGAAGGAAAGTCAATTGGGTGTGTGCATAAAATTTAAAATCTAATACTTTTTTTTTTTTTAAGAAAAGCTAGATTGCTTCCAGTCTGACCCTTTTGAACTTATATTCCTGATCAGAATAAATGAAAAACTATATTTCAACTTTGAAAGCCTATAGTATTCAGAAAGGAAGAGTTGATTTAGATAATGAAATAAGTGTTCCAAGCAGTCATTTTTTTAAATTTAAACTTTATTTTTTACCTCCCTCAGCTCGTACCTATAAGCAGTCATTAAAACTAAATTTTAGAAATGCTATAATGTAGGACCTATGAATTTTTGCCAGGATAAGCATGAGTTTTAGTTTATACCTTTTATTTTGGAATAATTACTGTTAGCATCTTTTGTTTTTTCTTTTTTTGTTTTTTTTCTAAGACAGGGTCTTGCTGTGTCACCCAGGCTGGACTGAAGTGGCAAGATCGTAGTTTACTGCAGCCTCCAACTCCTAGACTCAAGGGATCCTCCTCCCCACTCAGGCTCTTGAATAGCTGAGACTACAGGTGTACACCATGATTAAAAATTTAAAAAAAAGATTTTTTTTAATTTATGAAGATAGGGTGTCACTGTGTTTTCCTGGCTGATCTTGAACTCCTGGGCTCAAGAGATCCTCCCACCTTGGCTTCCCAAAGTGCTGGGTTATAGGTGTGAGCCACTGTACCCAGCCTTAATACCCATTTTATCTCAAAGTGGTTTGTATGATATATTATATGATCATCTACATCTAAAGGAAATTCAGAGATCTAAGTGAGGTTTTAAAGGGAAGGTACAGCAGCAAAAAATACCTTTTAGATCCTTTTGAGGCCTTCAGATAATCAGATGCCATACTGTTTTTAGAAAGAATGACCCTGATAAGTCTATGTTTGTCAGAATGACTCAATTTTGGTGGGGAGGTGGGTTGGGAGGCAAGAAATAAAATATCACCACTACTATCATTGTCATCTTTACTACGATTATTACTATAGTTATGCCCTGGGGGTTTGAAATCACATTTTTCCTCCTTCCTCTTTCTGTTTTTCTAGTATAACATTCAAAAGGAACAAAAGGCAACTGGGCGCAGTGGCTCACGCCTATAATCCCAGCACTTTGGGAGGCTGAGGTGGGCGAATCACCTGAGGTCAGGAGTTCAAGACCAGCCTGGCCAACATGGTGAAACCCTGTCTCTACTAAAATACAAAAATTAGCTGGGCATGATGGCAGGTGCCTGTAATCCCAACTAGGGAGGCTAAGGTGGGAGAATTATTTGAACCCGGGAGAGGGAGGTTGCAGTGAGCCAAAATGGCACCATTGCACTCCAGCCTGGGTGACAGAGACTCCGTCTGGAAAAAAAAAAAAAAAAAGGGACAAAAGGATTCAGAGTGAAAAGAAAACCACTTACTTAAGTGAACCTCAGAGACAACCCCACTATTTCCAATTGCATGGTGGTTCTTTCACAGAATCCATATATATACTATATATATATGGATAATATACTAAGCATTGTGCACTCTTAACTTTCCCAAAGGATAGCATGCAAGCACATTTTCTAGCGGTTTGATTTTTTCCTCTTAATTGTATGTCTTGGAGATTTTTCCATAACTAGAAGGTTTTTTGTTTTACTTTTTGTTTTTGTTAGTTTTTTTTTGAGACGGAATCTCACTCTGTCCCTAAGACTGGAGTGCAATGGGGCAATCTTGGCTCACTGCAACCTCTGCCTTCCGGGTTCAAGCGATTTGATTACAGGCGCCCGCCATCATGCCCAGCTGATTTTTGTTTTTTTGTAGAGATGGGGTTTCACCATGTTGGCCAGGCTGTCATGAACTCCTGACCTCAGGTGATCCACCCGCCTTAGCCTCCCAAAGTGGTGGGATTACAGGCGTGAGCCACTGCACCTGGCCTGTTTTTTGTTTTATTTTAAAGTAATTTTAGATTTGTAGAATAGTTACAAAGATAGTACAGAGAATTTGGCATACCACTCACCTATATTCCCTACTAGAGTATCCGTATGCTAACTATAATACAATTATCATGGGCCATGTGTGGTGGCTCACACCTGTAATCCCAGCACTTTGGGAGGCCGAGGCAGGCAGATCACCTGAGGTCAGGAGTTTGAGACCAATCTGGCCAACATGGTGAAACCCCGTCTCTACTAAAAATACAAAAAATTAGCTGGGTGTGGTGGCGCACACCTGTAATCCCAGCTACTTGGGAGGCTGAGGCATGAGAATTGCTTGAACCAGGAGGTGAAGGTTGCAGTGAGCCGAGATCATGCCACTTCACTCCAGCCTGGGCGACAGAGCAAGACTCTGTCTCAAAAAAATAAATAAAATACAAAAAAAAAATTGGTCTGGCGTGGTGGTGCACACCTGTAGTCCCAGCTACTCAGGAGGTGGAAGTTGCAGTGAGCTGAGATTGCACCATAACATTCCAACCTGGGCGACAGAGTAAGACTCTGTCTTAAAAAAAAAAAAAAAAAAGGCTGGGCACGGTGGCTCATGCCTGTAATCCCAGCACTTTGGGAGACCGAGGCAGGTGGATCACGAGGTCAGGAGATCAAGCTCATCCTGGCTAACATGGTGAAACTCCTTCTCTACTGAAAATACAAAAAATTAGCTGGATGTGGTGGCGCATGCCTGTAGTCCCAGTTACTCGGGAGGCTGAAGCAGGAGAATCGCTTGAACCCAGGAGGTGGAGGTTGCAGTGAGCTAAGATCGCGCCACTGCACTCTAGCCTGAGAACAGAGCAAGACTCCGTCTCAAAAAAAAAAAACCAAACAACAACAACAAAAATAAAACCCTGAAAAGAAATGCTCTACAAATAATAACTTATTTAATTGTGTACTTCTCAACATTTATTTGATTTGCCTTAATAAAGCTATCAATTAGCCGCAACATTGGAAAAGTATAAAAACTTTTTATATTTTTCACTGTTTTAAAACTTGCCCTCTTAAAAATTAGGAGCCACAACACCAAGTGAAAAAGAATAAGAAACCCCTATCATCAAAAGTGTTTGTTATACAAGAAAAAATTACCAGTACATCTTTTATCTTAGTTCTTTAACATGGTTATAAGCAATTCTAAGTCCTGTCTTCATTAATAATTCACTGTATGACCTCATGCAGATCATGTCATATTTCTCATTCTTTGTACCTTCCTTTGTAAAATGAAGAACTTGAACTAGACACTCATGTCATTTCTTGGTCTAAAATTCCACAAATTTGCAGATTTAAGCTGAATTAAAGCTACCCTATTAAAATAAGGCTAATTGGTTTCTTTAATGTTAACATAAAAACATAAACACCATCAACTCCCACCAAAGTGAAATATTAACAGCAATCACTAATCCCTGGTAGTGAAGCGCAAAATATTTTCCACCTACTCCCAACATAAATGTAGTCTCATCACAATGATAGGAACACCAAATAAAAGTAAACAAAAATACTAGGTGTCACTGGGGTTGGTGATAACTTTTCAGATGGAAAACCAAAGGCACACCCATGAAAGAAAGAAATGGTAAGTTAGATTTTATTAAAATTTAAAACTGCTCTGCAAAAGACACCGTCAAAAGAAAGAGAAGACAGAACAGTTTGGCGGTTCTTACAAACCTAAACCTATTTTTTAGCATTCAGTCCGGCAGTCATACTACTTAGTACTTAACCAAAGGAGCTGAAAACTTAAGTCTACACAAAAACCAAGAACATGGATGTTTATAGCATTCTTTATTTGTAATTGCCAAAACTCCACAGCAGTCCATATATCCTTCAGTAGGTGAATGGATAAGTAAACTGTGATATACCAATGGAATATTATTCAGCCCTAAAAAGAAATGAGCTATCAAGCCAGGAAAAGACATGGAAGAACCTTGGATACATATTCAGGAATATGTGAAAGAAGCCAATTGGAAAAGGCTACATAATGATTGCAAATATATGACATCCTGGAAAAGGCAAAACCGTGGAAACAGTAAAAAGATCAGTGGTTGCCAGGAGTTTGAGGGGAAGAAAGTAAAGGGATGAACAGGTGGATACTGTGGATTTTTTTGAGCAGTGAAATTATTCTCTGTGATACTGTAATGGTAGATAAATGTCTCTATACATTTGGCAAAACTCATAGATGATGATATGTACACCGTATCATGATGATGGTAGGTACACCAAGAGTGGACCTTAATGTACTATGGACTTTGGCTGATAATGATGTGTCAGTGTTGGTTCACCTATTGTAGCAAATGTATTATAATAAATGTGCAGGAGGCTGTGTCTATGCTTTCAGCTCAACTTTGCTGTAAACCTAAAACTACTTGAAAAAATAAAGTCTGTCTATCTAAAAGTAATCACAGAAGTTACTAATTACAATAAACTCATATTCAGTATTTCTAAAGCACTTCTTCCAAACAGCATGTATATTTTAAAACTTTACTAAAAAACTGAAACGTAACAAATTGGAAACAATGGTTACTTCTAAGAAATGAAACAGGAGAAAGGAGGGCTTTCTTTCGTTTTTTTTACTTGTTACAGTGTAGCCTAAACTTTTAACAATATCCATTTTACATTAGTATTATTTGTGTTAGTAGTATATTTTAATAAAGGGGGCCACAATGCACTAAAAAATTAAAGACATTGCTTGCTCAACCTTTCCTCACCTGTGACCAGACTATTAAACTAGATAACATATCTAGAGGTAAGATTAAAGAGGTTACAAAAATTGTAAAAAAAAAAAATTTTTTTTAAAGTTCTACCTATGAGGTCAGTCTAATAAAATGTCTCAAAAAAAGCATTTTACAAAAAAATGTCCTTATTGATCATAATTTTAACAGTGCAAATCACCATTGAAAGACTGTGTGCCTGTAATCCCAGCTATTCTGGAGGCTGAGGCAGCAGGACTGCTTGGGCCCAAGTTTGAAAACAGCCTGGGCAACACAGGCTGTTAAAGAAAAAAAAAGCCGGGCGCGGTGGCTCACGCCTATAATCCCAGCACTTTGGGAGGCCGAGGCGGGCGGATCACAAGGTCAGGAGATCGAGACCACGGTGAAACCCCGTCTCTACTAAAAATACAAAAAATTAGCCGGGCGCGGTTGTGGGCGCCTGTAGTCCCAGCTACTCGGGAGGCTGAGGCAGGAGAATGGCGTGAACCCGGGAGGCGGAGCTTGCAGTGAGCCGAGATCGCGCCACTGCACTCCAGCCTGGGCTGGGCGACAGAGCGAGACTCCGTCTCAAAAAAAAAAAAAAAAAAAAAAAAAAAAAAGAAATGGAGAAAAATGGAGAGAAGGGAGTGGGCAAGAGTAAGAATGTGAAAGATCTGAGTCTTTACCTTGGTTAACTTGAATAAAATATAAACTGTCTTGTATGAACCAGCCTCTTCTCATTTTATTTACATAGGCAACATGGCAGAACCCTGTCTCTACCAAGAACAAAACAAAACCACATTAAACAAACAAAAATTAGCCAGGCGTGCTAGTACATGCCTGTAGTCCCGGTTACCTGGGGGGCTGAGGTGGTAGAATCAATTGAGCCTAGGAAGTAGAAGCTGCAGTGAGCTGTGATTGCGCCACTGCCTGGGTGACAGGGAGACCCTTAGTTATTCTAAATCAACATGTAATATTCACTAATGTACTAGAAAATGTTCTTATATAGAGTATATAGAAGAAGAAAGAGTTCCTGGACTTAAAGAACATGCTTTATGGTAGAGGAGATAAGTAAACAGGGAATCACAGTACAGGTACCATAACAAAGGTATGAACATAAAGCTAAAGGAGCACAGAGAAGGAGTGTCAGACAAGACTTCGAAGTTAAAAGAATCTATAAATATGTTAAAATTCATAGAACTAGGCTGGGCATGGTGGTTTACACCTGTAATTCCAGCACTTTGGGAGACCAAGGCAGGCAGATCACTCGAGGTCAGGAGTTTGAGACCTGACTGGTCAACATGGAGAAACTCCATCTCTACTAAAAATACAAAAATTAGCTAGGTGTGGTGGTACACGCCTGAGATCCCAGGTCCTCAGGAAGCCGAGGCAGGAGAATTGCTTGAACCTACGAGGCAGAGGTATGTAGTAAGCCAACATGTCGCCACTGCACTCCAGCCTGGGCGAGAGTCAGACTCTTGTCTCAAAATAAATAACCCCATGTTCTCACTCGTAAGTGGGAGTTGAACAGTGAGAACACACGGACACAGAGAGGGGAACATTACACACTGGGGCCTGTCGGGGTGGGGGGCAAGGGGAGGGAGAGCATTAGGACAAATACCTAATGCATATGGGACTTAAAACCTAGACGAGGCCGGGCGCAGTGGGTCACGCCTGTAATACTAGCACTTTGGGAGGCCAAGACGGGTGGATCATGAGGTCAGTTCAAGACCAGCCTGGCCAACAGGGTGAAACCCCATCTCTACTAAAAATACAAAAAAATTAGCCGGGTGTGGTGGCGGGTGCCTATAATCCCAGCTACTCAGGAGGTTGAGGCAGGAGAATCGCTTGAACCGGGAAGCGGAGGTTGCAGTGAGCCGAGATCGCACCACTGCACTTCGGCCTGGGCGACAGAGCCAGACTCCATCTCAAAAAAAAAAAAATCTAGATGACGGGTTCATAGGTGCAGCAAACCACCATGGCACATGTATACCTATGCAACAAACCTGCATGTTCTGCACATGTATCCCAGAACTTAAAGTAAAATTTAAAACAAACAAACTAAAGGTTTAATTACTTTAAAAAGGTAGTACACAGTTATTGTTAGGATGAAGTTTTTTGTTTTTTTTGTTTTGTTTTGTTTTTTGTTTTTGAGACATACTCTTGATTTGTTACCCAGTCCTAAATGCAGTGGCTCAGTCAGCTCATAGCCGTCTTGAACCCCTGGGCTGAAGTGATCCTCCTGCCTTAGCCTCCAGAGTAGCTAGGACTGTAGGACTAGGACTATAGGTACACACCACCACACCCACTAATTTTTTTGTAGAGACAAGGTCTTGCTTGCTATGTTGCCCAAGTTGATGTCCAACTTCCTGGCCTCCAGCAGTGCTCCCAGTTCAGCCTCCCAAAGTGCTGGAATTACAGACATGAGCCACTGCGCCTGGTTTATTCTTGTATCATTAAATTGTATAGACCTGTAGAGTAAAAGAATCGATATTCGGCTGTACATTGGTGTTCTATAATATAATGAGGTTTGAGTTAATCTCAGTATTTGGATATTTATGATTTAGTAATTTAGAAGTACTTTGCAATTAATACCTTTAAAGTAACTTAAAATGTTAAGTGTTACAGTAGAAATTAAAATACCAAGTAGCAGGTGTTTGGAGGTTAATTGAGGACAGACTTTCAGGCTGGGCCAGGTGGCTCAAACCTGTAATCTCAGCACTTTGGGAGGCTGAGGCGGGCGGATCACTTGAGGTCAGGAGTTCGAGATCAGCCTGGCCAACATGGTGAGACCGCCCCTGTCTCTACTAAAAATGCAAAAATTAGCCAGATGTGGTGGTGTGTGCCTGTAATTCCAGCTACTCCAGAGGCTGAGGTGGGAGAATCCCTTGAATCTGGGAGGCGGAGTTTGCAGTAAACCACGATGGCACCACTACGCTCTAGCCTGGGTGACAGACCAAGACTCCATCTCAAACAAAACAAAACAAAAGGCAGACTTTCAGGATTAATAGCTGTTTTTAATTTTTAAAAATCATTTGTTGATTATTGCTTTTTTTCATTCCTGAAATACCCACTCTTAAGTCCTTTTTTTTTTTTGTCTTTGGAAAGCATACTCCCGTCCCTTGCTATTCCATTTTTCTCCTTTTTTTCTTGGATAGACTTTGCCATACAATTTTTGTTTTTATTATTTTTATTGTGGTAAAATGCATGTAACATAAAATTTATTACTTTAACTATTGGAAGTATATAGTCCAAGCCAAGTGTAGTGATGTGGCGCCTGTAGTTTCAGCTGGTCAAGAGGCCGAGGCTTGGGCTCCTTGAGCCCAGGAGTTTAAAGGCAGCCTGGCAACATAGTGAGACCCCCTTCTCTTAAAAAAAAAGTATACAGTTCAGTGGCATTAAGTACATTAACAATGTTGTACTACTATCACCACCACCATCTTGTTCTAGAACTTGTTCAGCACTGCCACACAATTTTAGCACCTAATTGTTCCCTAGTATTTGGCTGTCATGTTAAGTATCAGGTGTAAGAGATAAACAAAACTCAGTTCTTGTCTTCAAGGACTTCACAGTTTAGTGAGAGAAACGTAATACTTACTGTACAATTTGACAAATTACATGTTAGAGCTCTGCATCATTAAATTTTATTATTGAATTAGAATTTAAATTTTACCTTGAAAAGGCAAAGTAACTTTTTGTTAGGTTAACATTCAAGTTATATCATTCCGTGCACCGAATTCATTTAGGCTAGACCAAAAGACTGAAGTCTTTAGTCTTTTGATTTAGGTAATTGTGGGACTCTGATATCCTAATGCCTTACACTTTAAGACTAGAAGGGAACCAGAAAATTGATATTTTGATTTAAAACCAAATAATGGGCTATTCCTTCCTGATGAAGCAAGGAGACTTGTGAAAACTGTGATTAGAGGGAACTTCTTAGTTGTCTGCAGTTATCATTTGTTGAAACTGTTTTTACTTATTTTAGTTGCAGTGACAACTTGCTTGATTATGATCAAATACCTCATTATACAGGCATGTTTATCTCCTTTGCAGATCATCTTAAGGAATAGTTGCTTTGGAAACTGTCAAGAACTTATTTTTAATTTCTTGAAAAGCTGGGAGGTATCAATTGATTTAAAGTTTAATGTCTTAGCAGATTTAGTTTAAAATGATGTTACCAGATTGAGCAGTATTTATTAAAATATATTTTATTTTCATTACTATGACTTGTTTTCTTCATTATTAAAGGTTTAATGCAATATTGCTTATAAAAAAGTGAAACAGGCTGGGTGCAGTGGCTCACTCCTGTAATCCCAGCACTTTGGGAGGCTGAGGTGGGTAGATCGCCTGAGCTCAGGAGTTTGAGACTACCCTGGGCAACATGGTGAAAACCCATCTCTACTAAAACAGAAAATATTAGCCAGGCATAGTGGTGTGCATCTGTAGTGCCAGCTACTTGGGAGGCTGAGGCACAAGAATCACTTGAGCCCTGGAGTCGGAGGTTGCAGTGAGCTGAGATTGTGACACTGCATTCCAGCTTGGGCTACAGAGTGAGACTCTGTCTCCAAAAAAAAAAAAAAAAAAAAAAAAAAGGTAAAACAGCATGGCTCTTTGTAAGACTCTGTAGTCTTCCTAATGTAGTCAGTCTAAAAGAGTTGGTGTCCCAAATGGTTGGTAGTGTTTTAGTTTGCAATTTCAACACTTGTTAGGAGAGTAAAAGTTCAGATTACTAGGCCTAGATTCCTAATAAGTTGTGTTTTGTTTTGTTTGAAATAGGGTCTCGTTCTGTCACCCAGACTTGGAGTGCAGTGGCTTGATCACAGCTCACTGCAGCCTCGACCTCCTGGGCTGAAGTGATCCTCCCACCTCAGCCCCCTGAGTAGCTGGGACTACAGGTTCACACCACAATGTGTGGCTAATTAAAATTTTTTTTTTGTAGAAACAGGGTCTCACTGTATTGCCCAGGGTGGTCTTGAACTCTTGTCCTCAAGTGATCTTCCCACCTCAGTCTCCCAAAGTGCTGGAATTACAGACGTGAGCCACTATGCCCAGCCCTAATACATTTTTATAGTTTTTTTCTTTCTTTCTTTCTTTTTTGAGATGGAGTCTTGCTCTGTTGCCCAGGCTGGAGTGTGGTGGCCCAATCTCAGCTCACTGCAGTCTCTACCTCCTGGGTTCAAGTGATTCTCCTGCTTCAGCCTCCCGAGTAGCTGGGACTACAGGCGCATGCCACCACAACCAGCTAATTTTTTGTAATTTTAGTGGAAATGGGGTTTCACTGTTTTGGCCAGGCTGGTCTTGAACTCCTGACCTCAGGTGATCCACCTGCCTCAGCCTCCTGAAGTGCTGGGATTACAGGCGTGAACCACCACGCCTGGCCCATTTTTATAAATTTTTAAAAAGTTGGAATTTGTGGTGTGGTTTTGATTGTCTACTGAAAAAGAACGATTGCAGTGTTCTTTTAGGTTAAAAATAAAAAGTTAAAAATAACCCTTAGTTTGGTTAAACTGTTAATAAATTTGACACGTACTGCTATTGAAAAATAACTGTAATCATCTTTTTTCAGGGTAATCACTTTGATCAATATGAGGAAGGACACTTGGAAATTGAACAAGCATCACTTGACAAGCCTATAGAATCGGTAAGATTATCAGTGCTTAATTTCGGGTCTTAGCCAGTTAGTTAGGTAGTGTTTGTGTGACACTTGATGTGAGTGAAGTTAAACTTATTAATGACCAATAGTACAGTTTAGAGTTGTTTTCTTGCATGCCATACAGTAATCAATTAGAATTTGGGATGTAATCTAATATTTAATATGTTGGGAAATCAGTCCAAAAAAATCTAGAAACACATTAGAATTTTGATGGAAAAATATCTTTCTGGCCCATACTGATAATTTTGTTGAAGGCAGCAAGTTAAAGTTTAGCATTTTGTGAATTGAATAAAGGAGTAAAATGTATTTTGATCCTTTATAGCTTCACCTCTCCTGGGCAATATAATTATGTATGAAATGTTCCTACATAAGTAGACTATGTATGGACATTTTTAAAAAATATTGTATTAGAAACATTCAAGGAGTAATATGTTTTATTTACCAGACTCTTGTGAAACATGGCAAGTTTGGTCTGTGTAGCTTAAGAATTGTCTGGTTTTTGTCAAAAGCTGATTGTTTCTATCTTTTCACACTACTTAGTTTTGGACACTGATGATACCAAGCAATAGAACAAGGAGATTTATTTACCTGGCTCTTAGTTTTAAAAAAACTTATTAATTTTTGAACATTATTTTCATTTTGAAAAACGCTTTTTTTTTTTTTTTGAGACAGAGTCTCGCTCTGTCGCCCAGGCTGGAGTGCAGTGGCCGGATCTCAGCTCACTGCAAGCTCTGCCTCCCGGGTTCACGCCATTCTCCTGCCTCAGCCTCCCGAGTAGCTGGGACTACAGGGGCCCGCCACCTCGCCCGGCTAGTTTTTTGTATTTTTTAGTAGAGACGAGGTTTCACCGTGTTAGCCAGGATGGTCTCAATCTCCTGACCTCGTGATCCGCCCGTCTCGGCCTCCCAAAGTGCTGGGATTACAGGCTTGAGCCACTGTACCCGGCCAAACCTATTATTTTTAAATAACACAGTCTATTGTTAAAATGTCTAAACTTGTCATTATTGTCAGCATTTACTATTTGTGCTTAAGTGTACATGTTTAATAATGATTTCAGTGAGTTATTGGTAAAACTTGAGTGGGAAAAAAAGTCAAAAAGGGAATCTTAATCTTTATAACCATCCATGGCAAGCCCACCCCTTCTCCTTAAGAAACACTAGCTTCTTCCTCAGGAAAATAAGAAGGCAATTTAGAGAATACGGATATTTTAACTTTAATTTTTATTTTCAAAACTGTAACATAGTAAAGGATCAACATATATTTATGTTCCTAATTAGGTTGGTGTTGTGTGTGTTTGTATGTGTGTTTAGATGTTTACAGAAATTTACACAACTTGGGGTGTTCGACATTTTTCTTCCACAGCAGTTGGCCCATATTAGCTAAGCAGCCATGATCTGGTTTGTATTGCACGGTCTGCCTTTTTTAATTTCTTCTCTAGGGTTTCTTTCTCCCCACCTCCCTTTCTTATTTCTGTCTTTCTGGTCCAGTGAACACTGCATATAGTACCTTCTGTCTTAATGTGCTGGCATGATGCTAGACTTAGGCATGGCAGTAATTGATGACGCATGTGATAATGCTGCAGAGGGAGAATTCTCATCTGATATTTCACTGAAAGCCTAGTCTTGTGTTTTGACATAAGGATAAATTGCCAAGCCCACTTTGCTAAGTTAAAAATCACCGGGGTTTGTGCCTTGTTCTGTATTATTTTGGGGATTATGACAAGGCAGAATTTTGTAATGAAATCTGTAGGCTAGACAGTATCTTGTATTTGCAAACTAATTTAATTTTTCCATTTCAATTTAAAAAACTGGAGGGTCTGGCCGGGTGCAGTGGCTCACACCTGTAATCCCAGCACTTTGGGAGGCCAAGGCGGGTGGATCACAAGGTCAGGAGTTGGAGACCAGCCTGGCCAAGATGGTGAAACCCCATATCTACTAAAAATACAAAAATTAGCCAGGTGCGGTGGTAGGCGCCTGTAGTCCCAGCTACTTGGGAGGCTGAGGCAGGAGAATGGCTTGAACCTGGGAGGCGGAGGTTGCAGTGAGCCGAGATTGTGCCACTGCACTCTAGCCTGGGTGACAGAGCGAGACTCGGTCTCAAAAACAAACAAAAAACAGGAGGGTCTAAGTTTAAGACCAAGCTGTCAGAATCAACTCCCCAGTACCATATTCTACAAGGTGCATGGTTGGTTAATATTCTTACACAAGCTATAATTCTGTGGATACTCAACAGCAGCAGGAAATTTAATTAGATGAAATTTGCAACCTAGTATTCATTATTACAATACTCAACAAATAGTTTTTTAAACCACTAAATTAAATGATATTTAACATTTTTTAAGCCTAGAGGGATACACTGAAATATTTTTGGAAATTTCATTCCTATGGCACATGAGGCTAAAGCTGTTTTACCTCTCATAATGTCCAGGACTTTTTCTGCCACATATAGGGAAAACACTATCAGAAGGCAGTCTAATTGAGTAATCATTGTTGAATAATCTCATTCAGTAGGAGTAGAATTGATATATGCCTTATTTATTAAATAGTGCTACCTTCTCCACTTAAAATAGCAAATAGTATATAATGCTCAGGCTGGATATTTAATTTTTTTAAATAAATAAATGCATGTTCAGAAATGTATGTTAGTAATGACACTTTCAATGAAAATTTACTTCTGAAAGATAAATATATGCATTATTTGTGATGTGATAGTTTAGGTTGTAGGAGAGAACTTCATGGCCTACATTGTATTAGATAGACATAGGACATAGGATCTGGGAGAATAAATAAAGATGTAAGAAAAAATAAGAAAAAAAAGGTATGACACACAAGATAAGAGGGATCTTATTTCTGTTGCCTGATCAGTTGGAAGTAAAATTTTAAGTGTTCTTTTTTTTTTTTTTAACATTTTTTTGACATTTTTTTTGGTCACAGAAAATTTTAAGTTTTAAGAGAAACTCCTACAGTGATTGGCATCAAAGTAGGTAGTGTTCCCTCCCTCCCACCAAACAAAAGAAGTCCCTTATCACCTAAGGAATGCCCACCAAATAATAAGTAAATATTTAATTATATGGCTGGCTGGCTATATTAAGCTGTTTTGTTTTTAGGGGGAAATAGTGTTGCTTCTAACACAGAAAGAGTGCTGAATTAAAATCTTTCTCTGCAGCAATATCTATTGAGAGGTGCTGACTGTTTTGCTACAGCATGCAACTCAAAAGTGGCTGGAAATATGCAGCTTTGGGAGTCTACAGATCATTGCAGGAGCTAAAGGTCTAGTCATTTTTTTTTAACTAAAGGTAATCTGCAGCAGCTGGTAACCGTGGAAGTCTCTGCACAGGTTTGTGCCAAGAATATGCCTGTGTGAAGGGTTATTGTGAGTATAGGATTAAGGTCTTTTTATTTTGTAGTAGGCTAGATTTGATGCAAACCAGCAAGATGGGAAATGAGACATGAAGATGCAATAATGTATTATGCTTTTAGTGAATTTCTGAAACCCAGATTTGTTAGTGAGATATTGGTATTTCAATTTTAATAGGTAAATGTTGAAAATACGTCAAAATCCAGCATTCGTAAAGCATTTAATAATATTTTTGGAAAAGTTTTATTTTCCTTATTTACTTCAACCAACCAGATATCTTTCAGTGAAATTTTTCCTCAAGAATAAAACATCTTTTTAAGAAAATTATGGAAGAATTACTGAACAACTTGATTATCTCTATTAAAAACAAGTTGGAAAGTGTTAACATTTTATCTCTATTACGAAAAACTTTGAATTTGAATTTTAAAAGTTGTTATTGCTTTATGAGATATTTAGGTCTCAAATGTTATAATTATAACCTCCACTTACTTAAAGACAAAATTTTTACAAAACAAAGCTTGATCTAAAGCCATAGCTCCGTCTAGGATTCAATCACAGCAGAATTAGTTG
Organism: Macaca thibetana thibetana; assembly: GCF_024542745.1. Taxonomy (NCBI): domain Eukaryota; kingdom Metazoa; phylum Chordata; class Mammalia; order Primates; family Cercopithecidae; genus Macaca; species Macaca thibetana. The sequence goes on along the minus strand of NC_065593.1, from coordinate 53,894,790 downwards.
GTGTTATTTAGGATATATGGTCCTTTATGACCTTTATCATAGTTAGAAGATGAGGAATCGGGCCGGACGCAGGGGCTCACCCCTGTAATCCCAGCACTTTGGGATGCTGAGGCGGGCAGATCATGAGGTCAGGAGTTCGAGAACAGCCTGACCAACATGGTGAAACCCTGTCTCTACTAAAAATAAAAAAAGAGCCAGGCATGGTGGCACACACTTGTAATCCCAACTACTCAGGAGGCTGAGGCAGGAGAATCGCTTGAACCTGGAAGGCAGAGGTTGCAGTGAGCCAAGATCACGCCACTGTACTCTAGCCTGGGTGACAGAGCGAGACTCCGTCCCAAAAAAAAAAAAAAAAATGCACCAGGCATGGTGGCTCACGCCTATAATCCCAGCACTTTGGGACGCTGAGGCGGGTGGATCACAAGGTCAGGAGATCGAGACTATTCTGGCTAACACGGTGAAACCCCATCTCTACTAAAAATACAAAACTTAGCCGAGTTTGGTGGCACACGCCTGTAGTCCCAGCTACTTGGGAGACTGAGGCAGGAGAATCTCTTTAACCCGAGATTGTGCCCCCGCACTCCAGCCTGGGCGAGACTCGATCTCAAAAAAAAAAGAAGATGAGGGTTCAGATGGGAGAATGACTTTAAGCTATATAGAAGGCAAAATGCCTGCATCATAGACTTAAAACATGTTGTTATTGTTGTGGTTGGAAATGCAACTACCCATCAGCCATTAGTCGGCCCTTGCTCTACCTGACAGGTTTAAAAATTAGTGTAAGCTTCAAACTCCAGTTGCTGATGTTTAGTTTGTGCATCTTAAGGATTTGGAAGTATATGTATAATTGGGTTTTGTCATGTTGCATATCTGTCTAGATCTGTGGACTCCACTAGTTCCAAACTGTAACTCTATAAGACTGCTGATTTGACATTTAGCAGTGACCATATATGGACTGCACTAGAAATAATGTGCTTCTTGGAGCTGAATGGTGTAGCATTACTATGTGGCTTTTCTCTTTAGTCTTCATTGTGTCATCTGTAGTGAGCTCTAGAGTTTTTGTTTTGGGAATTTTTACAACTTGTTTGCATGGGTTCACCTAGTAGCCTTGGTTCTTGCTTATAGTCTTTAATACACAATCAGCAAAGCTTACAATCCACTCAAGAGACTTACTGTTTTGTCACTGTTGAAAATGGGCTAAATGATGTAAATTGAATGTGGCTGCAACTAAAACAAAATTCAGTATAGAATTAGTATTCATCCAGTCATGGGCATACCTACAGCATGGTTTTCTCTTGAGACGTAATAGGCTGTTTCCTACTGTAAAAACTTACAGCCAGCTTCATACAATTAAGTAAATTTTTTCCTGTGTTTTGGCAGGCTCCCATCATACATGTGTATTGGTGGTGCTGTTGCCAAAATGATCATTGTTACTGTGGTGGCATACAGCTTCATGGAGCAGAAAGTTTCTACTTGGTATTTAATTAATAAAAATGTTGAGGAATGGCTGAAACAGTTAATAAGTATTTTTAAATTGCTGGTATTGTGTTTTCAGCATATTGGTAGTTTATAATACAGATTTCTCATTTTCAAAGATCTTCCCACTTAAAAATTACATCCCTTTTCTCACATGTTTATTAAAGAAGAACAAATGATAAAAATGTAGCATTTTAATGATATATTTATGTGTAGAAATAGGGGGAGAAAAAAAGGCCAACTAAGGTAATCTAGGTGAAAAAGTTTGAGTTTTCAGCATAGCTCCATGGTTTAACCAGAATTAGAAGAACTTCATTTCCAACCAAAGAACAGGCCACACAGCCACCATTTTGGGGTCTTGAGCAGAGAGAGAAAACAAATAGGTGGTTTGTGAGAACTCTGAATTATGTAGAAAACCAGCTTTTCTGCGTAATAAATAAGCTTTGCCTTATTTATTAAAGTTAGGATTTCTTTGGAATTCTTCCATGTACATTTAAATTGTATCAAGTTGACTTTAGAAGAAAAAAAAAGTAAAAGCAGCCTGCCTCTATCATGCATCTTAGTTGTTAACCAGAGGTTTTAAAATGAAAAAATTTTCTGTAATTTATTTTTGGTTCTATGAGATTATAATTAAACCCCAAATTATATATTTAAAAAACAAAAACTGAAAGATTTTTAGTCATTATTATAGTAACTGAAAGTAAGTAAAGAGTTACTTTTTTAAAAATTATTTTTAAAAATAATTACTACTTTGGAAATAAATTGGCCGGGCATGGTGGCTCACACCTGTAATCTCAGCACTTTGGGAGACCGAGGTGGGAGGACCACTTGAGAGCCTTGCAGGTCAAGGATGCGGTGAGCTGTGACTGTGCTACTGCACCCTAGCCTGGGTGACAGAGTGAGATCCCGTCTCAAAAAAAAAAAAAAAAAAAAGGAACAAAGAAATTTAGTGTTCATTGCCCTTGTTCTGTCTAGATTACCTGTTTGAGCTGTAAGCTACTTGTGCCAACTTGATGTTATAAATAGCGTCCGTGGGCCAGTCGTGGTGGCTTATGCTTGTAATCCCAACACTTTGGGAGGCCAAGGCAGGCGGATCACTTGAGGTCAGGAGTTTGAGACCAGCCTGGCCAACGTGGTGAAACCCTGTCTCTACTAAAAATACAAAAAAAAAAAATTGACCGGGTATGGTGGCATGCTTCTATAGTCCCCGCTACTCAGGAGGTGGAGATTGTAGTGAACTGAGATTGCACCACTGCACTGCAGCCTGCTACAGAGTGAGACTCCGTCTAAAAAAAAAAAAAATCCTGAAATAATTGGCAAAAATTACAGTTGTAAACAGAAATAATAGATTGCTTGTTTCCCGCAGACAGGTTATTGAGTTTCTTGTTCTTTCACAGAGAAAGTTTTGATCATTTCAGAGATAGACAAGTCTGGTTTGTTTTACTTTGTTATAAATTATTTTGGTGTGCCTCCTTGTGTTAGCCATCATCCTTAAGCCTATTGGATTTTTGATGAATGTTTATAAAACCTTAAGCCTATTGGATTTTTGATGAGTGTTTATAAAACCTTTTTTTTTCTTTTATTGGTAGGAAGGGAGACCATACTGAATACTAGCCCTTCCTGCAGAGTCACAGAACTACCTTTTTTCCTCCAAGAGCAGGTAGTTTGAAATGATAGGAAAGGTCCAGTTTTTCTGTGTTGGTCATTCATTTACCCTAGGAGGTTGGTGAGGAGAGGAGATTCTGGGAGATGTGTCCATTGTGTCTGTTGTCTTTGTTATGACTGGAAGGACTTAGAGTGGCATGTTAAATATTTTATTATAGTCCCTGAGAAAGTAGATTTAATTAAAGAACAGTTTTAAACTAAAGTTTTAGAAGAGAAATGCCACTACATTTTCTATCAATGATTTTTTTTCTGAGAAGGTGACAGCCATCCTCTTGAGTGGTTTTGTAAAAGTGGTGCTAATGTGTATAACCTTAATTTTTTCTTTTTTTTCTCCCTCTCCCTTTAACATTTGCTTTTCCTTTCACTGTTGTCAGTCACAACACGCTGCTCTTGAATCTCTCAGCTGGTCTTGACTCGTGAATTTACTTATGCTTTCACTCTTTAATAAATACATTACTTGCAAGCAGTGAATTGAAAACAAGACAAAAAAAAAAAAAAAACGACCATTAGTGATTGGACAGTTTCTTACTTTGTGTTACATTTAACTGTTCTTTTGACAGCCCAGTTTTTAAAGCCAGGTTCGTATGGAAATGCTTTCACTCCACTTGCACTGCTTTTGGAAATAGCATACTGCTTCATCTGTCTGTTTATTTTAGTGCATTCATAATATAACACAATCAGCATAATGTCTCATCTCCACTTAGCCAAAGATTGAGTTTTCTTTAAAAACAACAACAACAACAAAGTGGGGGGGGAGCAACAATTTTTGTCAGCATTGTTTAATGCCTAAATCTTGGTGTCGAATATAGTTATGAGTCTTTTAAGAGATTAAACAATTATTTAATAAACCATATATTCTTAGAGTCATTCTGCTATCCTTGTCCTTTCTAGAATTATTCAGTTGTAGGAATTACGATATGAAATAAGGATTTTCTACACAGGTAAGTTTGCTTTCATAGTAGTAAAATAAGGGCCTGTTTACCTTTTTGTTTTCTGCTAACATTACTTATATTGAGACTTTTAATCTTTTCTTTTTTAGGGGGTAATAAAGTTATAAATAGTTAGACACTGAGCACTGGGTAAGGGAATGCTTTTCCTAGGAGTTCAGTTTGGAGCGGGGAAGGGAAGAAGCCGCAGCAGCAGTAGTGTTATATTAAGATTTTGTGATGTGTAGTAATGTGGAAGTCAGTGCTTGGGATCAGTAGTGTTTCTAATTCTTTCAGATGGTATGGAGCAAAAATAACTTGCAGCAAACTTTTGTGCACCATAATGATTTTATATGTATATTTGAAACAATATGTTTTGTTTTAGAAACAAATTTTTCATTATAATTTGCCTCCAGGTTTTGCTTTTAAAAAAATATCTTGGATTCATGCCTGTAATCCCAGTACTTTGAGAGGCTGAAGAGGGAGGATTGCTTGAGCCCAGGAGTTCTAGATCATCCTGGGCAACATAGCGAAATCTCATCTCTACAAAAAATTAAAAAATTATCCAGGCATAGTGATGTACACACATAGTTCCAGCTACTCATGAGGCTGAGGTGGGAGGACTGCCTGAGCCCAGGAGGTCAAGGCTGCAGTTAGCTGTAATTGCACCAGTGCACACCAGCCTGGGCCGCAGAGCAAGACGCTGTATTAAAAAAAAAAAGTATCCTGATTTTTCCCCATCAATGAAATAATTAGCTGCTTAGCCCAGTTTTCCAGGTTGCATGCTGTCATAAACTTATAGAAGGAAATTGTCCTTAAACAAACAGAGCATATGGGAGGCTTAATCTTCTAACTTCTAGTTAAAGAAGGTAACAGTAAAAAAATGTTTTTCTTTCCTCTTGAGTTCAAAGAGCACTTTATCATTGAATATGGAGATGTCAGACAAACAGTTTAATGTGCAATATTTGGTTTTAATGCAGAAATTTGTAGTTTAGTCAGCTTTATAAATTGATTTCAGGAAATAATGAGATTTTCAAATGATTTACCTTTGTTTTCTGCTAACATTACTTTTATTGCGACTTTTAATCTTTTGTGGATTTATACTATAAATTACATTTTAATACATATAGAATACTTTGTGTTTAGAATTTTTCAGTGTTGTCCATTGGATGAATAGCATCATTTTTTCTGATATACAGTTAGTGCTTATTTTTAGCCTTGTCTTGGTACTTCACAATAACTGTAAAAAGCAAAGAATTGGACAAAGGGCTGCAGATGTTTCCAATACCTTGACCTCTTAAACGAAAGCTGACATTTAATTGTTGTTTCTAGCATTTTTTTCATGCAGTGTATATTGAAATACCTTTTCGAATGTGCTCCTGGGAAGATGAGACATTATGTATGTTGGTTTCTCCCCCCTACATGCACTAATGGTTCTTTACTGTTAACTTATTGCTAGGCCTGTTTCATTCTAACATCTTAGCATTTTTGTTAGACTACATGTTGAAATGCATCACTCAGTCTGTGCTTGAGCTCATTTTATTTTTCTGTTTAATCAACTTAATTTCTTGTTTTACTAACCTCACTGTTTTTTCAGTTTAATATTGGCTGCATGCTAGTTAAATATTTATATTATATATATTATTATTATTATTTTTTTTAAACCAATCAAGTCTAGCCTGGATTTTGCTCTGATTGTTTTTTCATTTCTAGTGGTGGGGCAGTCTTACACTTACAACTTACTTTGTATCATGAAAGCCTGACACATAAACAAAACAACTAAACACAATGTAGATTTTCTTTAAAAAAAAAAAAATCTTAAAGTGGTGCTGTTTAGGTGGTGGATATGACTGTATAAGTACCTTGATTTTATGCTTTTTAATGTTATTTTAAAACTTCATAAATGTATTCTTCCCCTTTTCCCTTTCCCCTTTTTCTCCATTTTAAAATGTTATATACAAAAGTTGCCCAGCACACCATCAGAAAGGACCCTTACCCCGTATGTTCTTCCCATAAAAAATACTAGCCAGCTTTTCTTTTTACATTAATGTCCCTCTTATTGGGCACATTTACCCTATTATTAGCACCTTTTTGCATGCATATATGTAGAAGTATCTCTTGCTCATCATCTGTTTAAATGTCTCTAGGAAGGGAAGAATATATTATTGGAATATTTTTGGTTTGTCTCTCTGTTCTGTCTGTCAGGATAATATTGGACACCGCTTACTCCAGAAACATGGGTGGAAGCTGGGCCAGGGATTGGGAAAATCTCTTCAGGGTAAGTGTTTACATTTATCAAAGAAAAAGAAAGAAAACCATTTCTGATGCAGATCTTGTACCTGAATATATTTGTTGTGTTTTTAAAAAAGTGCTTGGGTTTCTCCCCCCTGCCTTTTTCAACCCTTAGAATAGTCTATTTGTCCTATAACTGTATTTTAAGTCACTGTTAAGCCTGTATATTTGCCAGTAATTTGCAAAAGTAAGCTGCTGTGTCATCGAAACTTTCAAGTCAAACATACTGTGTGTGGCTCAGCCTTTTTTAAATTTTTTTTTTTTTTTTGGTGGAGGTGATGGGTGGGTGGAGTAAAAGGAATGCAAAATATCAGAGTATGCTTTCTTTGTGCTATTTAGTAATGTATTGTGGGTTCAGTATTATAAAGAGAATCATTCAGTAGCAGAATTTAATTTTTATCGTTTTAAATTCTCCCTGAAGCTTGTGATTGCCCTGGCTCTTTTGCTCTGCAATAAGAAATTTATGTAGTGGTAGAAAAGAAAAATTAACCTCCAAGAAACATAAAATGAAAGCAGAGGTTTTTGAGGGCTCTCTGAGCAGAGAGGTTATTTCTCAGGTTCCTATCAAAGTCTGGAAAATGTATGGCTTAAAGTTTCCGTTGCGTTTGTTACTCTGTTTATACCAGTCATTTGGTTTAAAAACAAGATACTAATATTTCAGCTTCTGAGTTCTCCCTAGTTGAAAACCAACCACCTGCATTCACTTTTTAGCTCTCTTAGATTCAAGAGCTACTGTTTGTTCTTTGCAGATGTGATGTGAATGCTACCTCAGAAATTACGGGAATTGGCTGGGCGTGGTGGCTCATGCCTGTAATCCCAGCACTTTGGGAGGCTGAGGCGGGTGGATCACGAGGTCAGGAGTTCAAGAGCAGCCTGGCCAACATGGTGAAACCCTGTCTCTACTAAAAATACAAAAATTAGCCAGGTGTGGTGGCACATGCCTGTAGTCTCAGCTCAGGAGGCTGAGGCAGAGAATTGCTTGAACCTGGAAGGCAGAGGTTGCAGTGAGCCAAGATCACGCCACTGCACTCCAGCCTGGGCGACAGAGTGAGACTCTGTCTCAAAAAAAAGAAAAAAAAAAAGAAATTATGGGAATCATTGTGCCTCTACATCTGATCATGTGGGAGCTTATTGTATAATAGGCATCTTTGGGGAGAAGTGTGCTACTGTTGACTAGTTCTTTGATTTTGGAAATGAATTTTCACAATTTGAATGCCAGAGTCTGATCAATTCAAGTGTGTTGAGAGGAACACAAGGACAGGTGTAGTGGCTCATGTCTGTAATCCCAGCAGTTTGGGAGGTTGAGGCAGGAGGATTGTTTGAGGCCAGGTGTTCAAGACCAGCCTGGGTGAGATAGCGAGACCCTGTCTTGATTTTTTTAAAAGAAAAAATTAATTAATTAAAAAGGGAAACCAAGAGGACAGGGCTTGAAATGGGATGTTTCAGTTATTTATTTATTTATTTTTTTGAGACAGAGTCTCGCTCTGTCGCCCAGGCTAGAGTACAGTGGTGTGATCTCGGCTCATTGCCAGCTCCGCCTCCCAGGTTCACGCCATCCTCCTGCCTCAGCCTCCCGGGCTCCTGCCACCATGCCTGGCTAATTTTTTGTAGTTTTATAGAGACGGGTTTCACCGTGTTAGTCAGGATGGTCTTGATCTCCTGACCTCGTGATCCACCCACCTTGGCCTCCCAAAGTGCTGGGATTACAGGCTTGAGCCACCGTGCCCAGCCAGGATGTTTCAGTTATTAAAACCTTTAATTTTAAAATTCTACTTCTACAAATTCTATTCATTGGTGACACATGGGAGATGCTCAATAAATATGTTTTAATGAAATACTACTAAGCATTAACCTATTCTTTCGGGGAAATAGATTTAATTACCTTTAAACTTGTTTTCCTTCCAGTGGCACAAGAACGCTTTGCAAACAATACAAAGAATACTCTGATTAAGAGCAATTCATATGGGATAGACCACATATTTTATAAGAGCCTAGAAGAGAGAAGATAATCAGGACTGAGATAGAGATGACTTTTTGATAGAATTTGTCCCAGTGGTTTGCATAGTTTTAAGTGTTGGGTTGACTTGAATGGAGGTGATTGCTTTAGAAGAAGATCAGAAGACTAGATTTGCTTTTCTCTCCAATATGAAATACCTCTTCTATTCGAGGACACCCAGGAACATTGTTGATTGTTATTCTCTTTGTTCAGGCACACAAGGTGGGGCTGTTTCATAGTGGCTAGCAAATCTGTTTGAATCCCAGAATTTTTCATGTTAAGCATCAGAGACTTTAATGTACAACTAGAACCTGCAGAGAGAAAGGAGGGGGAAGAGATAGATGAGTGTTTAAGAAAGGATAGGTAAATGGCTACTCACCTACTTTGGGTGATCCAAAGTTATTTTCAATTTTTGTTTTTAAGGAGATTTTAGGCAGGGTGTTGCGGCTTATGCCTGTAATCTCAGCACTTTGGGAGGCTGAGGCAGGAGGATTGCCTGAGCCCAGGAGTTTGAGACCAGCCTAGGCAACATAGACCCCATCTCTATCTCCACCTATACCACACCCCTCAAAAATTAGTTGGGCTTGGTAGTCCACGCCTGTGGTGTCAGTTACTCAGGAGTTTTGAGGTAGGAGGATTACCTGAGCCCGGAAGGTTGAGGCTGCAGTGACCCTTGATTGCACCACTACACTCCAGCCTGGGTGACGGAGTGAGACTGTCTCACCAAAAAAAAAAAAAAAGAACAGTTTAGAATTTTGATTCCCTTTGAACTTTGAGCTTCTTGAAAAGAGGAATTAGGTTTTATCCATATTTTACCTCCATCTCCATGGTAACAGGTATATATAGGAAGTACTCAATAACTCATAAATCTATTCATTTAAAAATTCAAAGGAAATTTAGGCCGGGCGTGGGTGGCTCACGCCTGTAATCCCAGCACTTTGGGAGGCCGAGGCGGGTGGATCACAAGGTCAGGAGATCGAGACCATCCCAGCGAACATGGTGAAACCCCGTTTCTACTAAAAATACAAAAAATTAGCCGGGTGTGGTGGCGGGCACCTGTAGTCCCAGCTACTCGGGAGGCTGAGGCAGGAGAATGATATGAACCTGGGAGGCGGAGGTTGCAGTGAGCCGAGATCGCGCCACTGCCCTCCAGCCTGGGCGACAGAGCCAGACTTTGTCTTTAAAAAAAAAAAAAAAAAAAAAAAAAAAAATTCAAGGGAAATTTAAAGCTCATGTGAAGGGCTTTTTTCTTTTTAATTGTTAAAAAACAGATAACATAGCCGGGTGCAGTGGCTAGCACCTGAAATCCCAGCACTTTGGGAAGCTGAGGCAGAAGGATTACCTAAGGCCGGGAGTTGAGACCAGCCTGGGCAATATAGCAAGACCCCCATCTCTACAAAAATATATTTTTTTAATTTCCTGGGCTTGGTGGCACACACCTATAGTCCCAGCTATTAAGGAGGCTGAGGCAGGAGGGTTACTTGAGCCCAGGAGTTGAAGGATGCAGTGAGCTATGTTTGGGCCATTGCACTCCAGCCTAGGTGACAGAGCAAGACCCTCTGTTTAAAAAAAATAAATAAAACTCACCCTTTCCAAAACATATAACAAAAAATTTAGCACCTTAATCATTTTTAAGTGTACAGTTGTGTATGTTAAGTATATCCACATTGCTGGTGCGAAGTCCATCTGTTTTAAATGATTAGTATCTTTATTCTCCAAAAAGAATGGAGCCTTATTCTATTTCCAACATTAAGAATTGAGTTTGTTTCATAACTGGCTGTTTTTTTCCTAGTGTCAGATTCAACAGTGTACATGCAGGCATTGTGCTGGTTTCTCTCACATATCTCTTTCTGTAGTACCCACATAATTTAACCTAGAATATATCCGCATTTATTGTGTATTGAGGCAATTTATGACAGATTTCTTTGACCATACTAAACCGTTGATATAAATAACCACTCAAGAAAGCCCTGTCACTCTAGCGTAAACAGTAATGCCTCCTTGGTATTTTATAGACTAGGAATCGCATGTAATTTCTCGGCTTATGCTTTTGTAAGTTTTTCACATTGACTAGTTCATTGTCAACTTTCCTTTTTATTTGAGTTTAGAACTCAACATATGTCACATACAACCATCCACTAAAATTTTAAACCTGGTCCTTTTGGGCTTTTTTGTCAAAGGTTTAAAAATTATTTTGACCCATTCAAGGCTTTTGCCAACAAAAGTTGCAGTTCTTGGGGCTCCAGTGCTGATGCCTTGTCACTGAATAGATTGGAGAATAGGGCCTGCAGACTCTGGAATGAAGTTGTCTGTGGCTGTACTTTGTAAACTGAGTTTATTTTTGTACTCATATTTTCTTATTCACGTTTCATTCTCCCTTAGTATTTGTTAAAATATTTCAGAAAATTTTTAAAAAGTTATTATATATGGCAGATACTTGTTAGTATTTAAAAATAAAAGACTTGAAGAAAAGATAATGTTGACAAGATAACTGAAGGAAACAACACAAAAAAAGCACTACTGATGAGAAATATTATGAACAATTATTTGTTAGAGAAACAGAGGATGTGTTTAATTCAGAATAAAGCAAGAGTGAATGACAGTTGTATTTTGTAGCATTTAGACTGGATTCAGTTCTGGAAGTTGTTTTGTAACCTTTTGTCAGCTTTGAAATGGAATGTAGTTCAAAATTTTTATTTTTCTGTGAAATACATTTAGTCAGTAGGTGTAGCCCAGAAATGGTGCCTAAACTTTCTTTGTTACATTGTGTAAGTGCTATTTGATGATTTGGCTGATTCTTTGGTGACAGACAAAAGTTTAGCTCCTAAGAAAAATGAATGGGGTCTGATATTATTTCCTATCTCACCCTGTCTGGAAGTTTCGATGAGTACATTGAGACAACCAACGCATATTTACTGACCTAACACTACATTCTAGTTATAGCAGCAGTAAATACCATAAGACATGGAGAGAGTAGATAAGACATGGTTCCTGACTTTCAGGTTTATTTCCCAGTCCCTAAAGTCTTGTTTTTTGTTTGTTCGGGGTTTTTTTTGTTTGTTTTTTTTTTTGAGACGGAGTCCTGCTCTGTCCCCCAGTCTGGAGTGCAATGGCACGATCTCGGCTCACTGCAAGTTCCGCCTCCTGGGTTCACGCCATTCTCCTGCCTCAGCCTCCTGAGTAGCTGAGACTACAGGCGCCTGCCACCACGCCCGGCTAGCTAATTTTTTGTATTTTTAGTAGAGACGGGGTTTCACCATGTTAGCCAGGATGGTCTCAATCTCCTGACCTTGTGATCCGCCCATCTCGGCCTCCCAAAATGCTGGGATTACAGGCATGAGCCACCGCGCCCAGCAAGCCTTGCTTTTTTTTAACTGCTGTAGACCTTTGAAGTTTCCTTGAAGCCAAGGATGATGTTTTCAACTTTTGTGTATTCCTTTCATATTTAAATTAAGTATGTGATCAGTCTGAATATTTAATTAAAAAATTATTTCAACCTCCTTGTGAGTAGGGAGTCTCACTAATTTTTGTGTAAAAGTACTTGGTGCAGGGTGTAATGGCAGTTTGTTAATATTTGGAAATACAAGATCTGGGTTTGAGTTTGTCACTGCCATTTCCTATGAGTAAAGGGACAAGGTACCATTTCTGAATTACTTTCCTCAGCAATAAATATAAGTTAAAATCTCTGCCTGTCTTCTTAAAGAGTAGTTATGAAAACAAAGTAAGTGAACTCACATTATACAGACTATAAAAATGTCATATATGCTTATTATTAACACCTATTGTATAGTACATAGTTATTTTAACTGAATTAGAGATAAGCATCCTTAGGGCTTCCAAGGTTAACAACAGTAATAGTTAATATGCTTTCTATATGCTTTATAAGATACTTTATATGTGGACTTCAGGATCTGTGCTTTTGATGTTAGAGATGTTTTAGAGCCCCTAAATCCCTAATTTTGGTGTCTGGTTCACTAATTCTGAGCTCACTAGTCATTTCTACTGCTGAGTCTAACTTCTGAAAAATCTAACATCTAGAAACAGCCTCAGTGACTCAGTCGTGGCATTGGGACAACTGAATAACAACCCAGAATTTTAAAAGTCGGATGCCCATTTGTTGTTCCTTACTCCACGTAAATTTCAGGTGAATGAGAGGTTTAAATGTAAAAAATGAAATCATAAAGTTACTAGGATGAACAATGGTAGAATTATTATCTTAAAATAATATTTGAATTAGAAAACCTTTTCTAAGCATAACCCAAAACTTAGAAGCCATTAAGAAAAGGAAAAGGCCAGGCACAGTGACTTAAACACCTGTAATCCCAGGACTTTGGGAAGCGAAGGTGGGAAGATCACTTGAGGCCAAGGGTTCAAGACCAGCTTGGGCAACAACAAGACCCCGTTTCTACAAAAAATTTAAAAAATAGATTAGCTGGACATGGTGGCATGCATCTGTATTTCTAGCTATTTGAAAGGCTGAGGTGGGAGGATCCCTTGACTCCAGGAGTTCGAAGTTGCAGTGAGCTGTGATCATGCCACTGAACTCCAGCCTGGGCAGCAGAGCAAGCCTGTCTCAAAAAAGGAAAGGATAAGTTTGGCTATATTTCATCATAAACAAAGTCAACAAACAGACTGGGGAAAATATCTGTAATATCTCATGATAGGCAAAGAACAACTTTCCTTCAGGTATTTATCAGTTTGAGAAAGACCAAAGTTAGCCTGGTAAGATTATGGGAAAATAGCCATGAGTTCATTACATCATAGCCATGAGAATATCAACTAGTGAAAACCATTACAGGGAACAACTTGGATTACTTAAAAATTAAAATGGATGTATTCTTGAATCCAGTAAATCCAGCTTTTTTTTTTTTTTAAGACAAGGGTCTTGCTTTGTTGTCCAGGCTGGAGTACAGTGGTATAATCATAGCTCACTACAGCCTTGGTCTCCTGGACTCAAGTGATCCTCCTGCCTTAGACCCATGGGTACTGGAGACTACAGGAACATGCCACCATGCCAAATTTTTTTTTTTGGGGGGGCAGGGACAGAGTCTTGCTCTATCACCCAGTGCAGTGGCGCAATCTCGGCTCACTGCAAGGTCCACCTCCTGGGTTCACGCCATTCTCCTGCCTCAGCCTCTCGAGTAGCTGGGACTTCAGGCACCTGCCACCACGTCCGGCTAATTTTTTGTATTTTTTTTGTTTAGTAGAGACAGGGTTTCAGCATGTTAGCCAGGATGGTCTCCATCTCCTGACCTCGTGATCCGCCCACCTCGACCTCCCAAGGTGCTGGGATTACAGGCATGAGCCCCTGCGCCCAGCCCACACCTAATTTTTAAGAAATTTCTTGTAGAGACCAGATCACACTATGTTGCCCAGGCTGGTCTTGAACTCCTGGGCTCATGTGATCTTCCCACCTTGGATTCCCATAGTGCTGGGATTATAGGTATGATCCACCATGCCTGGCCTTTTCATGCAATTAATTAAATTTTTAGGATATAAAATTCTTAAGCATTTCTTCCTGGTTACTAAATAATTAATATGATTGTTAACACACAGTTGCTTCCTGTATAATAACATGTACATTCCTTTTGTTGATACTGAAGCAGCTTTTTCAAAGTTTTGCTTGTTTTATTTGGAATATATCTCCAGACATCTCACACATCATTTTAAGAACATTGTTTTAAGTTTTGGGATTGAAATAAATAAATGTACAAATTTTACTTTGTAAAATCATTAGCCAAAACATATGCTGAGAGAGATGAACATTCTCTGTAGGTTGTATAGTAAAACTGAGGCATTTTATTGTGAAATATTAAAGTGGTGTATTCTGTGGGTATACAGGAGTGTGCCTGTATGTTTATGTTTGTATTTACTTGACCATGAAGATAAAAATTTTTGTAAAGATAGACTCTCTGAAGGGAAACTGAGTTGCATTTTACCATATTTTAAAAATTTGGGCTGGTTGCAGTGGCTGACACCTGTAATCCCAGCACTGGAAGGCCGAGGCGGGCAGATCACCTGAGGTCAGGAGTTCAAGACCAGCCTGGCCAACATGGTGAAACCCCTTCTCTACTAAAAATACGAAAATTAGCTGGGTGTGGTGGCGCGTGCCTGTAATCCCAGCTACTCAGGAGGCTGAGACGGGATAATCCCTTGAACCCAGCAGGTAGAGGCTGTAGTAAGCCAAGACTGTGCCACTGCACTCCAGCCTGGGCAACAAAGCGAGACGCTGTCTCAAAAAAAAAAAAATTTTTTTTATATACTTGTATTACTATTAAAAAAATGTAGTTGTTTGAGAAAAGACCTAAAGAAGGCAGAATGAAAACAGAGTAGAGTTGCGGGTATTTCTTTGGTTTTATTTATGTATACCTCCTTGCCAGTCTTATTTCAGTGAGGAAATAAATGGTGAATACAGTGTAGGGCAAGGCCTGCATTACATAAATCGCAACTATGTTTAGACTACATTTTATGACTAAAGAAAAATTATACTTCCCCCCCCCCCCCATTGGAAATGAGGTCTTTCTGTATTGTACAGGCTGGTCTCAATCTCCTGGCCTCATGCAGTCTTCCCACCTTGGCCTTGCAAAATGCTAGGATTACAGGCAGAAAACTAGATTTAAATTCAATAGAATATAATAGAAACATGTAATGTTACAATTTAGGCTTTATTGTTAAATTAGAATATGAATTAATATTGTACTGACTTCTGTCCTGGTGTGGTGGCTCATGCCTGTAATCCCAGCACTTTGGGAGGCTGAGGCAGGAGGGTAGCTTGAGGCCAGGAATTCAAGATCAACCTAGACAACATAAAAAAATCTTGTCTTAACAGAAATAGAAAAATTAACCAGGTCTGATGACACACGCCTAGCTACTTGGGTAGTAGCTAGCTACTTGGGAGGCTGAGGCAAGAGAATTGCTTGAGCCCTAGTGTTGGAGGTTATAGTGAGCTGTGATGTGCCACTGCACTTCCTGCACTCCAGCCTGGGAAACATAAGTAGACCTGTCTCTATAAATAAATAAGCAAGACCTGTCTCAATCACTATAAATATTTTACTAATTTCTTAAGAAAAATCATTTTTTATCTGGGCGTGGTGGCTCACACATGTAATCCCAGCACTTTGGGAGGCTGAGGCAGGTGGATCACCTAAGTCCAGGAGTTCGAGACCAGCCTGGCTAACATGGCGAAACCCCACCTCTCCTAAAAATACAAAATTAGCGGGACGTGGTGGTGGGTACCTGTAATCCCAGCTACTCGGGAGGCTGAGGCAGGAGGATTGCTTGAACCTGGGAGGCAGAGGTTGCAGTGAGCTGAGTTCATGCCATTGCACTCCAGCCTGGGTGACAAGAGCGAAACTCCGTCAAGAAAAATCATTTTTTGAGAAAATATTTTCATTAATATTATAGTGACATAGACACATTTTTCTGAATAGTCTTTACAGAAGCTAAGTTGTCTTTCTATCTTACTTTCCCTTTTCAATTCGTGTTTTCCTCTATAAAAAAAGGTAATAATGCTTAATATTTATTATGTGCCAAATATTGATCTAGAGTCCGGATGTTTTGCACCATCTCATTTAATGAAATAGATACTAGTATGCTCATTTTATTTTATTTTATTTTATTATTTTTATTTTTTATTTTTTTGAGATGGAGTTTCACTCTTGTTGCCTAAGCTGTAGTGCAATGGCGCGATCTCAGCTCACCGCAACCTCTGCCTCCTAGTTCAAGCAATTCTCCTGCGTCAGCCTCCCAAGTAGCTGGGATTACAGGCATGAGCCACCACGCCTAGCTAATTTTGTATTTTTAGTAAAGACGGGGTTTCTCCTTGTTGGTCAGGCTGGTCTCGAACTCCCGAACTCAGGTGATCTGCCCGCCACGGCCTCCTGCAGTGCTGGGATTACAGGCGTGAGCCACCACACCCAGCCACTCATTTTGTAAATTGAAAGTTTTGGAAAGATGATACAGCTACTAAGTGTCTGCCATTCAACTATAAGCCTGACTTTGAAATCAATATTTATACCTTTTCCCTTCTTAGGAAAAGCTGATACTGAAAATAGGAATAGGTTGGTGGGGGGGTAGCAAACATGTAGCTCCCCCAAATCACAAATCAAGGTATGGATTGTCAGAAAGCTTAGTTATAAACAGAGCTGGTGTATTTGAAGAAGCATGTAGCTATAATCTCTGTTTCCTGATCATTAAATGGGTCCTGGAGTCTTTATACAGTTGCCAAAGGCAACCATAATTTTAGTTATTCACGGTCCACATTTAATAAAATAAAATATAGAGCCTCTAGATGTGGGGAAAAGAAAGAAAGATCAGACTGTTACTGTGTCTATATAGAAAGAAGTAGACATAAGAGACTCCATTTTGTTCTGTATTTGAGATGCTGTTAATTTGTGACCCTACCCCCAACCTTGTCCTTGCAAGAGACATGTGCTGTGGTGACTCAAGGTTTTGGGCTGTGCAGGGTGTGCTTTGTTAAACAAGTGCCTGAAGGCAGCTTGCTGGTTAAAAGTCATCACTATTCTCTTAATCTCAAGTACCCAGGGACGCGTACACTGCCAAAGGTTGCAGGGACCTCTGCCTAGGAAAGCTAGGTATTGTCCAAGGTTTCTCCCCATGTGATAGTCTGAAATATGGCATATGGCCTCGTGGGTTGGGAAGACCTCATCGTCCCCCAGCCTGACACCCGTGAAGGGTCTGTGCTGAGGAGGACCAGTACAAGAGGAAAGAAGGCCTCTTGGTGGTTGTTGGCAGTTGAGATAGAGAAAATCATTTGTCTCCTGCCAGTCCCTGGGCAATGGAACATCTCGGTGTAAAACCCGATTGTATGTTCTGTTTACTGAGAAAGGAGAAAAACCGCCTTAGGGCGAAAGGTGGGACTTGCTAGCAATGCTGCTCTTTATGCACTAAAAAGGTTTATGAAGATGTTTGCATATGCATATCAAGGCACAGCACTTTTCCTTAAACTTACTCATGTCACAGAGATCTTTATTCATATGTCTTACTGCTAACCTTCTCCCTACGATGATCCTATTATCCTGCCACTTCCTTTTTTCTAAGATGGTAAAGATAATTATCAATAAATACTAAGGGAACTCAGAAACCAGTGTTGGCGTGGGTCCTCTGTATGCTGAGCGCCGGTCGCCCTGGGCCCACGTTTTCTTTCTCTATACTTTGTCTCTGTGTCTCATTTCTTTTCTCAAGTCTCTCGTTCCACCTAACGAGAAACGCCCACAGGTGTGGAGGGACAGGCCACCCCTTCAGTAGAGCCTTTGACCTTTTTTTTTTTTTTTTTTTTTTTTTTTTTCTGAGACGGAGTCTCGCTCTGTCGCCCAGGCTGGAGTGCAGTGGCCAGATCTCGGCTCACTGCAAGCTCCGCCTCCCGGGTTTACGCCATTCTCCTGCCTCAGCCTTCCGAGTAGCTGGGACTACAGGCGCCCGCCACCTCGCCCGGCTAGTTTTTTGTATTTTTTAGTAGAGATGGGGTTTCACCGTGTTAGCCACGGTAGTCTCGATCTCCTGACCTCGTGATCCACCCGTCTTGGCCTCCCAAAGTGCTGGGATTACAGGCTTGAGCCACCGCGCCCGGCCAAGCCTTTGACCTTTTTAATGGAGTAAACATAGAGAAGAGGCCCAGATAATAAACAAGATTCGTCAGAATTGGCAGTCTACAGTAAGAGGTTAGGTTTTAGGGATAAAACAGAAAAGGAAAGGACCGGACGTGGTGGCTCACCCCTGCAGCCCCAGCACTGTGGGAGACCAAAGCAGGAGGATTGCTTGAGGCCAGGAGTTCAAGACTAGCCTGGGGAACATAGGCAGAGGTTGCGGTGAGCCAAGATCGCACAATTATACTACAGCCAGGGCAACAAGAATGAAACTCCATCTCAAATAAATAAATAAATAAATAAATAAATAAATAAAATGAGCATACTGATATCTATTTCATTAAATGAGACAGTGCAAAACATCCAGACTCCAACCTGGGCAACAGAGCAAGACCTTTTCTCTAAATAATAATAAAATACTATAAGGGTTCAAAAGAATAATAACTAGGGGTGACCTCACTAAGAAGTCCTGAGGAGGGAGGGATAGATATTACCAAAGACAGGAGATACTGATGTATACAAAGTAATTGCAGTTGACAAAGAGTAGGCATGGCTAGTGGAGCAGATTGTGTCCATGGTGTAGTGGATTTTATGCATTTTTTAACAGAAGAAACCACCTCAATCTTTTTTTTAATGTTAAACTTCAGTATATGAAAAGTGGGGGAACCCACCAGTTGTTTTGATTGAAGCAGAGTTCTAGGTCTCCAAGAACAGTTTAAAAACTGTAACTAGGCTGGGCACGATGGCTCAATCTAGGCTCAATCAAACTAGGCTGGGCACAATGGCCTGTAATCCCCAACACTTTGGGAGGCCGAAGTGGAAACATCTCTTGAACTCAGAAGTTTGAGACCAGCCTGGGCAACATAGTGAGACCCCGTCTCTACCAAGAAAAAAAAAATTAACGTGGCATGGTGATGTGCACCCTTAGTCCCAGCTACTTGACAGTTTAGGTGGGGGAAACACTTGAGGCCATGAAGTTGAGGCTGCAGGGAGCCATGTCATTGCCAGTGTACTCCAGCCTGGATGACAGAGTGAGAGCATGTCTCAAAACACACACACACACACACACACCCCCCTATAACTAGAAGGGAGAAATGGGAAATATTAGTATAGGCACAAATCTCATATGCTTAGCATATAAATCTCATCATATACGCTAAGCACTTAATAATATCTCATTTAAATCTTACAATAAGCCCCTGAGAGAATTACTGTTGTTCCCATTTTGTGGAAGAAACTGAGTCTTAGAGAAGTCTAATATGTTGCCCAAGGATGAGCAACCAGTAAACTATAGAATCAGGATTCAGATCTCAGTTCTTCTGCCTCCAAAGGTCATGCCACACTGAATGTGGAAGGCTTTAGTGCTCCTCCAATCTGGAATTGTATTTTGTAAGCCAAAGGCACTTTGATCAGAACAGAGGTATAGACTTATAGCAAGAAGAGATACTGAAGGCCGGGTGTGTTGGCTCACGCCTGTAATCCTTGCACTTTGGGAGGCCAATGTGGGTGGATGCTTGAGCTCAGGAGTTCAGGACCAGCCTGGGCAACATGGCAAAACCCCATCTTTACTTAAAATACAAAAAAACAAATTAACTGGATGTGATGGCATGCGCCTGTAGTCCAGCTACCTGGAGGACTGAGGTGGGAGGATCACTTGAGCCCAGAAGGTCAAGGCTGCAGTGAGCTGAGATCATGCCACTGCACTCCAGCCTGAGTGACAAAGTGAGACCCTATCTCAAAAAAAAAAAAAAAAAAAACAAAGATAAGTTAAAACGCACTATACAGTTGAGAAATTTATTTTTAGGATTCCAAAATGTTTTAATGATAGGGCTGAAACCCAAACCCAAATTCTTTGATTTGCCAGCTAAATCTCTTTTCATTACCCCCGCCAGGCATTGGTGGTGGAAATGAAATAATAGTCTGGTCAAAGTATGTCTGAGGATGGAGATGGAAAACCATTTAGAAAGTTGTCTGGGTATGAGTATAGGTAAGGACTTGAAAGAGTAATAGCAGTGGAAATTGAAAGGAAGGTATAACTATGAAGGCTGATAAAACAAGTCAACCATGAAGACAATATATAGTCAGTTTATGCATATGTTTGACTAACAAGCCGCAGTTCACTAGATTTAGTGTTAATCCTTTATAATAGCCATCATTTATTGTTTACTGAGTGCTTAGGTATGGATTTTCTAACTTCAGTCCTCTTCGAGGTGGATATTCCCATTTTACAGGTAAGAAAATTGACATTCTGAGCAATACTTTGCCCAAGGTCTTTTTTTTTTTTTTTTTTTTTTTTTTTTTTTTTTGAGATGCAGTGTTGCTCTGTCACCCAGGCTGGAGTGCAGTGGTGCAATCTTGACTCACTGCAACCTCTACCTCACTGGTTCAAGCAATTCCCCTGCCTCAGCCTCCCAAATAGCTGAGATTATAGGTGCACACCACCATACCCAGCTAATTTTTCTGTATTTGTATTAGAGATGGGGTTTCACTGTGTTGGCCAAACTGGTCTCGAACTCCTGACCTTGGGCAATCTGCCTGCCTTGGCCTCCCAAAGTGCTGGGATTACAGGCATGAGCTACCGCGCCCAAGATATTCTAGCAAATAAGTGGTAGAATCATGGTGCCAAAACCTATGCTTTTAACCAATATGCTGTAATGTACCTAAACTGTAGGTGCTAGCTTATTTGTCTGTCCTGGAGAGATATGATGGTGGTGAGAAATACCAGTGCCACTGAATTGAAATATACAGCAGTTATTCAGGCCAGAAAAAGTAGAGATAATTCTGAATGTGATATATTCTCATAGGGCACTTGAAGTGGTCATATATATTCTTCATGATGAGTATAAATTCACTAGAAACTTAAGGCTAAAGTTGAGTGGTAAGAACTTTTGCCAGATATTTAGGAATGGAAATTGGTGTCCAGGGAAAAAGAAAATACTCTAACTTATGTCTCATACTATAATTTCCTCCCTGATTTCTTGTACTTTCTGTTTCTCTCTTGTGGCATTTTAAATATTCAATCTTGTATAATTTTTGTTGATGTGTCTCCTACCTAATTCAGTAGACTGTAAATTCCTAAAGGATAGTAATTACTGTGCATTTATGTATTCTCTATTGTTGCTTTTCTTGTTTTGTATTCTGCATATGTTTATTGAATGCTTAAAATGTGCCAGATCCGGGTTGGGTGTGGTGGCTCACAACTGTAATCCCAGCTCTTTGGGAGGCCGAGGCAGGTGGATCACTTGAGGCCAGTTCAAGACCAGCCTGGCCAACAAGGCGAAACCCTCTCTACCAAAATATATAAAAATTAGCCAGGCATGTTGGCGCACACCTGTAATCCCAGCTACTTGGAAGACTGAGGCATGAGAATAGCTTGAACTCAGGAGGCGGAGGTTACAGTGAGCTGCCTGGGCGACAGAGCGAGACATTGTCTCCAGAAAAGAAAGAAAAAGAAAGAAAAAGAATGTGCCAGATCTGTACTAAGTAAGAGTGAATACCTCTCTGGAATGCCCTCCAGAGCTTTATTTCTAATAGGGAAACAAATAATGTAACAAATTTAATACAGTATAATGACTGTTGTAATTGTGAAGTTAAAGGTACAGTGGAGGCTTAATAGGGAATTGAGCAATTTAACTTATAATTTCAAAATTTTAAAAATAATGTGAAAAGTCTCAGATTGTGAGAATAAAGCAAGCAACTATTTTCTGTCTGTGCATCTGATGGATACATGGAGTACAGGTGTCTGTGAGTTAGTGGAATCTCTTTATTCTTCCACGGGAAGCATTGGTATTTTAAAGTGGAATGAAATCTGAAAATGATAAGAACATAAAGTAAAAAGTGTTTTATAATAAATATTTTATTAAAATATTTCAAAAGTTCATTTAAAATTTACCACCAAAATTTAAAGCAATGGCACTTAAACACTTGGAAAAGAAAACAAAGTGTAATATCTTTTCATGTAGTATAGTATCTTTTCAAATATAGTTTATTAGTTTTAAATCCAGTTTTTCCTTTCTCACTAAATCTTCCCAAACCAGTAGCTAGAACTCCCATTTGGTTTTCTTGTAATTCCCATTTGGTTCAAAAGCAGGGAGCAAAGAATGTAAACCTGAAGTAGGAGTTGGGGCCTGATGATAGCATACGTAGTTGAAATTGAGTGTGAGACAATAGCAAGTGGTTTGAGTTTTGCTGTGTTCAGAGAAGCTGATTGTTGCCACCTAAGATTATAATCTCAGTGTTGCCGGATCTTCTGAAATTGTTAAAAGAAGCCAGAAATTCAGATTTCTTTTCTGTGAAATGTTCTAATTGATAAATGTTGGCTTGAAGTCTAAAATAATGAAATTAAACAAAACATATACCAGGCTGTATTTGAACCGCAGGTTACTACTTTGTGAGTTCATCTGAAATTTCACCTGGGTTCAATTCTAGCTCTGCAACTAGTAATCACTGTGACCTTGCTATACCCTCCACATAGCCATATTTTTACAAGATTTGGGGGTGTCAGGAATTAAATATGGCATATATGTTTTATATACCTATATATTTCTCATTTTTCTCTCCAGTGTATAGAATGAGACATAATGCCACTTAAAAGACTGAGAAACTTAAATGTTTATCTGAGGTGAAACTGCTAAGGATAGGAGCTACCTTTACGTCACAAGTCTTCTAACTTCTACCCCAGTGCTTTTTCCATTATTAGTCTTATGGCTTTCAGCAGAATCACCTTGGGTTCTTGTTAAAAATGTAGATTCAGGCCGGGCACGGTGGCTCACACCTGTAATCCCAGCACTTTGGGAGGCCGAGGCGGGCAGATCACCTGAGGTCAGGAGTTCCAGACCAGCCTCAACATGGAGAAACCTCGTCTCTACTAAAAATACAAAATTAGCCGGGCGTGGTGGTGCATGCCTGTAATCCCAGCTACTTGGGAAGCTGAGGCAGGAGAATTGCTTGAACCTGGGAGGCGGAGGTTGCAGTGAGCCAAGATCGTGCCATTGCAGTCTAGCCTGGGCAACAAGAGCAAAACTCCGTCTCAGGAAAAAAAAAAAGTAGATTCTGAGGCTGGGTGCAGGGGCTTATGCCTGTAACCCCAGCACTTTGGGAGACTGAGGTGGGAGGATCGCTTGAATTCAGAGTTAAGACCAGCCTGGGCCACATAGCAAGAGTTTGTCTCTACTGAAAAAGAAAACAAACAAACAAAAAAATTTAATGTCGATTCTGACCAGCGTATATCAGCAGGTCTGAGGTAGGGTTCAGGAAATGATATTTTATTTATTTATTTTTTGGAGACAGAGTTTCGCTCTTGTTGCCCAGGCTGGAGTGCAATGGTGCGATCTCCGCTCACTGCAACCTCCACCTCCCGGGTTCAAGCGATTCTCCTGCCTCAGCCTCCCGAGTAGCTGGGATTACAAGCATGTGCCACCACGCCTGGCTAATTTTTGTATTTTTTGGTAGAGACAGGGTTTCACCATGTTGGCCAGGCTGGTCTCAAACTCCTGACCTCAGGTCATCCATCCGCCTCAGCCTCCCAAAGTGCTGGGATTACAGGCGTGAGCCACCATGCCTGGCCCAGGAAATGGTATTTTAAATATCCCCTTGCCTTGTTTTTTTAATGCAAATAGAATGGACCAGGGCTAGAAAAATGTTCTTTTGGACCATATGAATAAGAGACTTCTAAGAAAATTACCTTCATTATAAATTACCTTTTAATTTATCCAAAATGTATTGGTTATACTGAAGTAGTATAGTGCTTGGTTTTTTTGTTTTTTTTGTTTTGTTTTGTTTTTAAAACAGTCTTAGCCTTAACCTGATTTACATTGTTTCCCACCTTATTATTTATAGACTTTTGGACCTAGGTTAGTTTGCCTTATTAAAATGACATTGGGTTAGTAGGATACTTAGGCAAGAGAATGGAGTGTCCAGAAAGCTTCTTAAGTGGGCAAAAGGGTATATAGTGATAGTGGTTTCTTTCTTTTTCTTCTTTTTTTTTTTGGCTCACGTGATCCTCCCACCTCAGCATCCTGTGTAGCTGGGAATATAGGCATTTGCCACCATGCCTGGCCAATTAAAAAATTTTTCTTTGTAGAGACAAGGGTCTCCCTAAGTTGCCTAGATTGGTCTGGAACTCCAGGGCTCAAGCTATCATCCTGCCTCAGCCTCCCAAAGTGCTGGGATTATAGGCGTGAGCCACCATACCCAGCCTGTAATACTTTGATTATTGATCATAGATAATAATTTTCTCCATCTGTAAATGGGGTTGTTTCATTTTCATCAAATTGTATGTAAAACATTTGGAAATTATCACAGATTCTGTTTTAGAGTATCTTTCATTTTAAGATATTTACTTTCAAAAATGCCAAATTTAAATTAGCCGGGCGTGGTGGTGGGCGCCTGTAATCCCAGCTACTCAGGAGGCTGAGACAGGAGAATCGCTTGAACTCGGGAGACTGAAGTTGCAGTGAGCTGCGATCACGCCACTGTACTCCAACCGGGGCAACAGAGTGAGTGAGACCCTGTCTCACAAACACTCCCAAAATGTCAAATTTGGAAATAAAAGGAAGACTAATTTCTCTATTTTCTGAATCCTTGAGCATTTTGTGTAGTGATTTAAAGTTTACAAAATATCTTCCATATGTTGTCTCTTTTGGTCTGTATGCCAGTCCTAAAAAGGGCAATAGGGTTGGATGTGGTGTGATGGCTTATGCCTGTAGTCCTAGCTCCTTGGGGGGTTAAGGCAGGAGGATTGCTTGAGCTCAGGAGTTTGAGGCTGCAAGTGAGCTATGATTGTGTGACTGAACTCTAACCTCCAGCCGGAGCCATAGAGCTAGAACCTGTTTGGGGGGAAAAAAAAATGGTGGTGATAATATTTTCATTTTGCAGGGGAGGGTGTGGAGGCTCAGGCTCTGGTTGCCAAAAGTCACACAAGTGTTTAGATATTATCTCTCATTAGAGAGCTAAGATTTGCAGCCCAGTCTTTTTTTAGGGATTGCCTAGAAAAATATAGAAAGAAGTTTATTGGCTGGGCGCGGTGGCTCACACCTGTAATCCCAGCACTTTGGGAGGCTGAGGCAGGCAGATCACGAAGTCAGAAATTCAAGACCAGCCTGGCCAATATAGTGAAACCCCGTCTCTACTAAAAATACAAAAATTAGCCAGGCATGGTGGCAATTGCCTGTAGTCCCAGCTACTCAGGAGGCTGAGGCAGGAGAATTGCTTAAACCCCGGAGGCAGAGGTTGCAGTGAGCCGAGAGTGTGCCACTGTACTCCAGCTTGGGCAACAGAGTGAGACTTTGTCTCAAAAAAAAAAAAAAAATTATTAAACATGAAATGGAGGTCAGGCGCGGTGGATCACACCTGTAATCCCAACACTTTGGGAGGCCAAGATGGGCAGATCAGTTGAGGTCAGGAGTTCGAGACCAGCTTGGCCAACATGGTGAAACCTTGTCTCTACTAAAACACAAAATTAGCTGGACATGGTGATGCATGCCTGTAATCCCAGCTACTCAGGAGGCTGAGGCAGGAGAGTCACTTAAACCTGGGAGGCGGAGTTTGCAGTGAGCCAAGATTGTGACACTGTTCTTCAGCCTGGGTGACAGAGTGAGACTCAGTCTTTAAGAAAATAAAAAAAAAAAAAAGATGAAATGGAGGAGTTACAGTGGAAAGTTTAAATGAGACTGGAAAGTTTTTTGGGGTAATAGAGTGGTCCTGGAATAGTAAAATTTTCAGTGTAGCTATGGAAAAACAAAAGTAAGTTTAAGAAGGCATTTGATTGTTGGCTTATTATAATATCACAAGACTGGCCACTATCTGCGTAATTCCCCCAGATATTTTGTACTGAAATATGTTCCACTCTTCAAACTTTAGAATTGTGAAGTGAACCTTACAGACTTGTCTAACTCCTTTATTTTTAGATCACAAAACTAATATAGGTGGCATGGTGACTCACACCTATTTCCCAGCACTTTGTGAGGTTGAGGCAGAAGGATAACTCGAGGTTAGGAATTTGAAACCAGCCTGGGCAGCATTGTGAGACACTGTCTCTACATTTTTTTTTTTTTTAATTAGCCACACGTGGTGGTGAGTGCCTGTAGTCCTAGCTACTTAGGAGGCTGAGGTGGGAGGATCACTTGAGCCCAGGAGTTCAGTGTTAAACAGTAAGCTATGATGACTTCACTGCACTCCATCCTGCCTTGGCAACAGGGTGAGATTCTGTCTCTAAAAATAAAAAGAAATTAACAGCTAATAATGGGTCACATGCCCAGTTAACAACAGAACTGTAATTCAGATCCCCTGAGTTTCACGTTGCCACTCTTTACAAGTATATTTTTTCTTTTGGAATTCTAGGCTGGGCACAGTGGCTCAAGCCTGTAATCCCAGCACTTTGGGAGTATGAGGTGGGTGGATCACCTGAAGTCAGGAGTTCGAGACCAGCCTGGCCAAAATGGTGAAACCCTGTCTCTACTAAAAATACAAAAAATTAGCCAGGCATGGTGGCAGGCAGCTGTAATCCCAGCTACTCAGGAGGCTTGAGGCAGGAGAATCGCTTGAACCTAGGAAGCAAACATTGCAGTGAACCGAGATTGCGCCATTGCACTCCAGCCTAGGCAACAAGAGTGAAACTCCATCTTAGGAAAAAAAAGGAAAAGAAAAAGAAATACATAGATTGGAGCCCACTGGTAATTTTTGGTCTACCTACATGTATATAGGAGTGTATTGGGTACTTCAAAAAAGCAATTACTTTTTACTTTGACCTGTTTTTTAAAAAGAGGAAAAACGTTTTCAGAATTTCTAATAGGCCACTTACCCTAAACCTAATTTCCTGGAAAACATCATTATTATGAGGGCTGACTTGAGATTTTCCTTCACTGAAACTGGTTATGGCAACTTTTCAATTCAGTTTTTTAAAAGTTTGTCGATATATGAATGTAAGTTCTTTAGTATTTTTTTCTTAAACATTTGATGCCTCCTTCTCTTTGATTCCTGAGTGATAACAAAAAACGAAATTGAACAAACCTTAAGCCTCTAATGACCAGTAATGTAAAACTCAAATATTTCATTATAAAAGTTTGTATTTTTTTGATACATGGAGACCTTTCTAATATAGTGATATGTTCTACTTGATAAAATAATTCCTTGATTATGAGAGTTAAATCATTAGTATCTTGTGATGTTAAGCGGCGTGCATCATCATGACTAAGTACTTACAGTTGAACCAATTTCAGACCCATTACGAACATGTTCGTTCTCTGAGTCAACAAATGCTTTTTAACTAAATGCTATTCTGGCCTATATACTGTGTCAGATATGGATACAAACATAAGTAAAACTCAGAGCACAAAAGTGCTACCACGTTATTTTTGTTTTTTTGGTTTTTTTCCCCCTGAGACGGAGTTTCACTCTTGTTGCCCAGGCTGGAGTGCAATGGTACTATCTTGGCTCAGTGCAACTTCCACCTCCCGGATTCAAGTGGTTCTCCTGCCTCAGCCTTCCGAGTAGCTGGGATTACAGGAGCGTGCCATCACGCCCAGCTAATTTTTGTATTTTAAATGCAGACGAGGTTTCGCCATGTTAGCCAGGCTGATCTCGAACTCCTGACCGCAGGTAATCTGCTGCCTTGGCCTCCCAAAGTGCTGGGATTACAGCCGTGAGCCATGTGCCTGGCCTGTTTTTTGTTTTTTTTTTTAAACTAAAGACTTATGTTTTTTTCCCATATCTCCTAAGCCCCATGTTTTAGTCTATTTTACCCCAAAATTGTATTTATTAAATTGGCTTTCCTATTTAAAAAAAAAATTGATCTTAGCATGGTGGTGAGCTTGAGACAACCTTCAGTGAGTCAATATAATTTTAGCTAAAACAGTTGTATCTCAGGTAAAAGTATGATTTTCTTTAGGTTTTTTTTTTTTTTTTTTTTTTTGATTGAAAGTAACTCATGAATTCTCTTTATTATCTCTTCTAAGGGCTTGAGGATACCGTTATCCCTGGATGAGATATCCTTTCCAGGCCTAACATTCTGATTTAACAACACTTTCACTAAAGCCTTTTGCCCCACCTTTGTTCCTGTTTATTACTATATTTAGTTATATGATTAAAATTGAACTATCTTATCCTAGATGGACAGTGTCAGATGGAAATTCGTTTAGGTCATAATTAAACTTTTGTGCCTTAGAAAACATCTGTATTTGGGCCGGGCACGGTGGCTCACGCCTGTAATCCCAGCACTTTGGGAGGACAAGGTGGGCGGATCACAAGGTCAGGAGATCAAGACCACAGGGAAACACCATCTCTACTAAAAATGCAAAAAATTAGCCAGGCGTGGTGGCGGGCGCCTGTAGTCCCAGCTACTCGGGAGGCTGAGGCAGGAGAATGGCACGAACCCGGGAGGCAGAGCTTTCAGTGAGCCAAGATCGCGCCTCTGTACTCCAGCCTGGGCGACAGAGCGAGACTCTGTCTCAAAAAAAAAAAAACAAAACATCTGTATTTGAAAATCAAATTGGGCAGGCACTGTGGCTCATGTCTGTAATCCCACCAAAGTGGGCAGATTGCTTGAGCTCAGAACAAGCTGTGCAGGCAACATGGCGAAATCCCGTCTCTACAAAAAATAACAAAAATTAGCCACATGTCACCACATGTATGCACCTGTAGTCCCAGCTTCTTAGGAAGCTGAGATGGGAGGATCACTTGAGCCCAGGAGGTTGAGGCTGCAGTGAGCCGTGATTATGCCACTGCACTCCAGCCTGGGCGACGGCGAGACCCTGTTTCAAAAAAAAAAAAAGGAAGACAGAAAATAAAATTAATGTGGTTGTTGTATAGATCATTAAAAAGGCCATGGCAAGAATATAGTTGGTTTTTGTAGAACTGGGTAATTTGAACTCTATTTTGGGTAGAAAGTTTTTCTCTTTTTTTAAACCTTAAAAACACTCTAGGGAATAAGTATTGTGCTCAGTGTTTTCAGTTAATGTTTTCTGAGAGTTAGCATCTATCATATGTTAGAGTTGCTTAGAAAAATATCTGAATGATGCTGAAAGTAAGTGTTTCTATGCCACTTAAAGACTGTCATTTTCAGGAGAAATTTGCAAAAATTAAGCTTTGGTTTGGAAATAAATGTACCATGTTTTATTCAGTGTTTCTGAAAGTTTCATGTGATCACTGTTTCAATAAATGGAATGATATTTAAGTCCATTAGCATGACTTGAATCCTATTTTGAATACTTTTGCAAATCAAAGAATCACCTGCGTAGTTTTTTATTCTTGATTTTCACATATGTATTTGAATTACTTAAAAATAAGAAATAGGCTGGGCGCGGTGGCTCAAGTCTGTAATCCCAGCACTTTGGGAGGCCAAGACGGGTGGATCGCGAAGTCAGGAGATCGAGACCATCCTGGCTAACACGGTGAAACCCCGTCTCTACTAAAAAATAAAAAAAACTAGCCGGGCGAGGTGGCGGGCGCCTGTAGTCCCAGCTACTCGGGAGGCTGAGGCAGGAGAATGGCTAAACCCGGGAGGCGGAGCTTGCAGTGAGCTGAGATCCAGCCACTGCACTCCAGCCCGGGCGACAGAGCGAGACTCCATCTCAAAAATAAAAAAAAATAAAAAAATAAGTACTTTAAATATGTCAATGTTGGGTCTTGGCCTTTATCAGCTTAATGGTCTTTTTTTCCCCCCTTTTCTCTTTTCTTTCGACAAGCTTTTTCTCTGTCACCCAGGCTGGAGCGTAGTGGCGCAATCATAGCTCACTTTAGCTCCTGGGCTCAAGTGGTCCTCCTGCCTCAGTCTCCTCAGTGGCTAGATCTGCAGGTGCATGCCATAATGCCCGCCTAATTTTTTTAAGAAAAATTTTTTGGAGAGATGGAGTCTTGCTGTATTGCCCAGTCTGGCCTCAAACTCCTGTCCTCAAGCCATCTTCCTGCCTTGACCTCCCCAAGTGCTGGGATTACAGACATGAGCCACCAAGCCCAGCCCAGTTTTAATTGTCTTTTGAAAGTGGATTTTAGGCCGGGCACATTGGCTCACACCTATAATCCCAGCACTTTGGAGGCCAAGATGAACAGATCGCTCAAGCCCAGGAGTTCGAGACCAGTCTGAGCAATATGGTGAAACCCCATCTCTACTAAAAATACAAAAATTAGCCAGATGTAGTGGCGGGCACAGCTGCTCAGGAGGGTTAGGCTCGAGAATGGCTTGAGTCTGGACGCTGGAGTTTGCAGTGAGCGGAGATGGCACCACAGCACTCCAGCCTGGGTGACTTAGCAAGATCCTGTCTCCATAAACAACAAAAGAGTGGATTTTGTGACTTTTTGATGGCTTTTATATTTACTTGTACTTCGTTAAGGTCAAGTCTTTAAAGACAACTTTAGATATCTTTAAAAGACAACTTCAGACATTTTTTTAAGCTTTTTTAACTGCTTATGCATTAGCTTCACTAATGTTCTGTTTTCTCTCAGTCTCTTGCTGAACTCAGCTGAAGTTCCAACTGCTCAGATTACTCTGTTTTGCCTATTTATTGGTAATTCATGGAACATGGTGCTGCAGTGGTGGTGTTGCTTTTTTTTATTTTTTTATTTTTTTCATCATCACTATATGCAGTGCCCAGAACAGTGCCTTGAATATAGTAGAAACTCCTCTCTCTCGCTCTCTCACTCTCTCGCTCTCTCTCTCTCTCTCTTTTTTTTTTTTTTTTTGTCTCTTTGAAACAGAGTTTCACTCTCGTTGCCCAGACTGGAGTGCAATGGTGCGATCTCAGCTCACTGCAACCTCCGCCTCCCAGTTCAAGCGATTCTCCTGCTTCAGCCTCCCGAGTAGCTGGGATTATAGGCATGCACCACCACGCTCAGCTAATTTTGTATTTTTAGTAGAGACGGTGTTTCACCATGTTGGTCAGGCTAGTCTCGAACTCCTGACCTCAGGTGATCCACCTGCCTCGGCCTCCCAAAGTGCTGGGATTACAGGCGTGAGCCACCGTGCCTGGGCTTTTGTTTTGTTTTTTGTGGGGACGGAGTGTCGTGTTGCCCAGGCTGGAGCGCAGTGGTGCAGTCTCGGCTAACTGCAACCTCTGCCTCCTGGGTTCAAGTGATTTTCCTGCCTCAGCCTCCTGAGTAGCTGGGATTACAGGTGCCCATCACCACGCCTGGCTAATTTTTGTGTTTTTAGTAGAGATGGGGTTTCACCATGTTGGCCAGGCTCGTCTCGAACTCCTGACCTCAAGTGATCTGCCCGCCTCAGCCTCCCACAGTGCTGGGATTACAGGCGTGAGCCACTGAGCCTGGTTGAAACTCAGTATTTTTTGTAAATATTTGTGTTGAATCTCTGTAAGGGGAAAAGCAGTATTTGTTGTAAATATTTGTGTTGAATCTCTGTAAGGGGAAAAGCAGCAGAGATACATTGTGTTCTTACATCTTACATTGTGGTATTCTTAACATCTGTTGACAGTTCAACCAGTGTTTTAATCACTGTAGAAGCTTCTTCCTTTCTAATTTATTTCTGCAGGGAAATCATATGTCTTCTGTTTTCTAAAGTATGGCTGATTACTGTATTATGGTTGTCCTTTAATATATTCTTCCCAGTTGTTCTATTCCTAGAGTTTGTCTCTTTAAAAATAGTGTTTCCCTGGGCCGGGCACAGTGGCTCACACCTGTAATCCCAGCACTTTGGGAGGCTGAGGTGGGCAGATCCTGAGGTAAAGAGATCGAGACCATCCTGGCCAACATGGTGAAACCTCATCTCTACTAAAAATACAAAATAATTAGCTGGGCTTGATGGCGCACCTGTAGTCCCAGCTACTCAGGAGGCTGAGGCAGGACAATTGCTTAAACCCAGGAGGGGGAGGTTGCAGTGAGCCAAGATCGCACCACTGCACTCCAGCCGGGGTGACAGAGCGACACTCCGTCTCAAAAAAAAAAAAAAAAATAGTGTTTCCAGTCCGGACGCAGTGGCTCACGCCTGTAATCCCAGCACTATGGGAGGCCGAGGCGGGCGGATCACGAGGTCAGGAGATCCAGACCATCTTGGCTAACACAGTGAAACCCCATCTCTACTAAAAATATAAAAAATTAGCCAGGCGTTGTGGCGGGCGCCTGTAGTCCCAGCTACTGAGGCTGAGGCAGGAGAATGGCATGAACCTGGGAGGCAGAGCTTGCAGTGAGCCGAGATTGCTCCACTGCACTCCAGCCTGGTGACAGAGCGAGACTCCATCTCAAAAAAAAAAAAAAAAAAAAAAAAGTAGTGTTTCCCAAAAAACAACAAAAGAACCAGCCGGGCACAGTGGCTCACACCTGTAATCCCAGCACTTTGGGAGGCCGAGGCAGGCAGATCACGAGGTCAGGAGATCGAGACCATCCTGGCTAACACGGTGAAACCCCGACTCTACTAAAAATACAAAAAATTAGCCGGGCGTGGTGGCGGGTGCCTGTAGTCCTAGCTACTCAGGAGGCTGAGGCAGGAGAATGGTGTGAACCCGGGAGGCGGAGCTTGCAGTGAGCCGAGATGGTGCCACTGCACTCCAGCCTGGGCGACACAGCAAGACTCCCTCTAAAAAATATATATATATGAATTAAAAAAATTTTTTAAAAAGAGTTATTTCTCTGTAGTTTAAGTCTTTGGGACAGTTTTGTAGATTGGTGTAGCCTTAACCATTTTAAAATCAAAACTGATTCCTGAGGGGTTGTTCTCAATAACAGGGTGACTATGATAATCAGTGGGTTTTTGTATTTGTATTCCCTCCTTACTTGTGTCATCATGCCTTCACATTTTAGCAAGACCTGCATATATATGAGAGCATTTAGGAATTTCTATTATTGCATAAGTCAACCTACATTTTAAAATAGACAATAGGCTGATGTGCAGCTCACACCTGTAATCCCAGAGCTTTGGGAGGCTGAGGCAAGAGGATCACTTGAGCCTGAAAGGTGGAGATTGCAGTGAGCTGATCGTGCTGCTGTACTCCAGCCTGAGCGACAGTCTCTCTAGAAAATAAATATGTAATTCTGGTTATGAAACATTATTTAAGGTTTTGACTTAGAAAATATGAGTATCAGTTGTTTTCCATCAGATTAATACATTGATATTGGCACATTCTTGATTTTGCATGTGTTTCCTTTCCCTTCCTCAGTTGGCCAAAGTACAGTAAGTGTCTATAGAAGACAGTTTCTTTTAAGGAGATTATTTCGTGTTCTGGTTGAAGTTGCTTCCTTTAGAGTGAAACAAGCAACAAAAATGTTCTCACTAATTTAATATATTTTAAATAATATTTGCCATATTTTAAAAGAAACCAAGAAGTAGGGAACCTGAATTTTACTTTTAAAACAAGTTGAGGCTGGGCGAGGTGGCTCACGCCTGTAATCCCAGCACTTTGGGAGGCTGAGATGGGTGGATTACCTGAGGTCAGGAATTTGAGACCAGCCTGACCAACATGGAGAAGCCCCGTCTTTACTAAAAATACAAAATTAGCCAGGCATGGTGGTGCATGCCTGTAGTCCCAGCTACTTGGGAGGCTGAGGCAGGAGAATCGCTTGAACCGGGGAGGTGGAGGTTGTGGTGAGCCGAGATCACACCATTGCACTCCAGCCTGGGCAACAAGAGCGAAACTCCATCTCAGAAAAAAAAAAAAAAAAAAAAAAAAAGGTTGAGTTTTCTAGCGAATACGTATTAGCAGACACTCAGTTGCTACCTACCTTTTGAGGTCATCACTACAAATTGGTATTTAGGTATTCTTAGTGATGTTCTTTAGGATTTATCATTGATAGCAACTGAATAAACTGAGGGGGTGTTTTGTTTTGTTTTTTAATGCTGCAGCGTCTTCCTGTATGTAGTGTTTGGTGTCTTTTTCCCACTGGGATTTTTCCTTGGTCTGTAGCCTCTTTAATAATGTTAAGAAATTACTACTTGGCCCAGGCAATAATGTCACCTTCAAGATTGCTTTGAAAGTCATACTGTTTATTTTCTGTGAGTTAACTCTGAGTGGAGTAATTTTAAATGTGACAGCTCTTTTGATGTCAGTTTCTCTAGAGCTCTCCTTCAAAGATTGGTTTTGTTGTGTGCTGAAAGAAAGATATTGGCCAGCCTGGGAAGTCTTGGTTAACAGGAAGCAAAGTTCTGAGGAGAGCCACTTAAAGAGTTGTATTCATTCATAACAGAATTCAAATGTACAAAGTTCTCCAAGCACTGAAGATCTAAGATTATTTTCTAGACCTCTTAATTGTTTTATGTATATATTTCTAGAGAAGTCTTGAGGACATCTCATCCATACTCTAAGCCTCCTAGAGTTCTTTTGGTGAAGTAAATGACTTGATTACTGTCCAGTTAGTTGATCTGATAGAGTCTTAGATGTAATTTCTTTTAAAAGTCCTACCTTGGGCCCTGAATACTAATTTACCAGAAAGAATAGTTAAATGAAAGATTGGAAGCTAGAGCTAGTTCTCTTACTTGAAACTGATACCCTACCTCCTGCCTTATTGAAGAGGGTGTTGTTCATGTTCTTAAGTAGCAGTACAAAAATCTCACACCTTGGTCTGACCAGTATGAAAACAGTTGCTATAGCACAAAATGTCCTTCCTCTGTCCCTGGCTGAGATTGGGGGAGGGACAAAGCCCAACTGTTACTTTACCCCATCCTGTCTGCCTGCTAGAAGGCCTGTTTCTTACCCTAATGGTTTCTGCCTAACAAATGGTGTTTCTTTTTTACAGCATTATGATCCTGGACTTGTTGTGGTGATGGTAATCTTAGCAGTGGTAATTTTTTATTTTCAGACTGAATTACTCCTTTTGTCATCAGTGCACCAATATGTTAGGCTTACTTTCTCTGTTGTAGCCTTCATCCTTCTGCTTGGTCTTTTTCATTTTCCTTTCCTTTCCTTATGCAACTTGTCTGATCCCTGTTCATTAAAGGGTAATGTTAAGAAGGGATGTATCTGTTTGTGTTAGAACTGCCAATAAAATCAGTTAAAACATTAAATTCTAATACTGTCAAAAACTTGATTTCCCCACAATGTAATGGGCACTAGCACTTGCTACTGCAATTTATAAATAAATTAAAACAAACTTTGACTGCCTTAGAAGGCAAAAGTACTAATGCAGAGTTTATAAACAGGGGTTTACAGAGGTAATGAATTTGTACCAAAACTTTCTTGATTCTTGCAAAACAAATTCTGACAGATCAAAAAAAATACCAAAATAAATTGCTTTGACATTTCTTTTTAATTCATTCATTGGACCATTTATTTTTACCAGTAAATCCCTGATTGAGACGTTATGAAAGTGATATTGCACCTAGGAAGTCATTTTTATAACCTGTCTTTAATTTGGTCCTTTTGCTAAAGATTGCAGTCACTGCTTATTTATTATACCATTGGGCATAAGGTAGTAATGCATTTTCATTTTGCTTTACTGGCAGTCTTTTAATTGTATCTAAAAGAAGGCTGTATTCTAGAAGTTTTTTTTGTTGTTCCTGACATGAGATGTTCTTTAACAGTTTGGGTTTTTTGTTTTGTTTTGTTTTTGTTTTTTTGCTTTTGTTTTTGCTGTGATAATTCTAATTCTCCCTATTTATTGTTTAAAAACAATAATAGGATACATAAGTAGTTAAACTTATGAATTTGTTTTTCATTCCATCTTAAAGGCAAAAATTAATTCCACAAATATAGAGCCACCGAATACAAGTGGTTGTGGTCGTTTTGAACATGGTTTCTTCTTTATTTTGCAGGACCAAAACCAGTCATAATCATGGCATTTATTTTTTAAGAAGTTTTTTTTTGGGGTTGGGAGGGTAATACCTCAGATTTAGCCTAAGAAAACTCCATTTTTAGCCCAAAGGTATAATATATATATATATATGTGTGTGTATAACAACAACAACACAACCAAAAAAACCAATTGTTTACACCAGCCTGAGTGAAATGATGAGGGAAGTAAACATTGTGTTTTTTCACTAAAGGTGTACAGCGGATAAGGTAAGTCCTCTTTTCAGTGGGCTTACATCACAATAAAAAGCGCAAGTTGTGATGTAAAACAGCTGTGGTAGTAAAGTGCTTGTCTGCCCCATTTTGCTTTGTTTGGCTGGTTATGAGTGGATTAAATATATATATATTTTTAAAAATTATCCAGCATAGATCAATTAGTTTAAAGTCAATTTTCTTCGCAACCAGTCCTTTTCACAGCTTACCAGTTACCCTCGTAGCCAGTGTTAAATCCACTCTAGGAAATGGGACTTTAGAGCACCAGATTAAAAGGAAAACTATTCTTTGTCTCTAAGGGCAACTAATTGTTTCTTTTTATTTAAACTTTTCACAGCCCCATTAAGTTGTAAAGCATCTCCTTGTCTATAAGGAACATCAAAAAAAAAATTGTAAAACATCTTTTGAAAACAAATTCAACATACTGAGTTGTAATTATAAAGTTTTACTGCATCATGTTTGAAAATGTACTTTTTCTATTTAACCATGCCAGTTGAGTTTTTTTTTTTTTTTTTTTAACTAGGTTAAAAAGTTGTGTAGGAGGGTATCAGTGACAGAGTGAAGTGATTTTTGATGGGAAGTTATTTGGGGATCTTAAAAGGAGTTTTTAAAGTTTTAAAATTTAAACCTCCTGGTGCCATTGCTTAAAAGTGCTTTGCATTACTTATTAATGTAATTTTGCCACAGTAATTTGAAGTTAATCCCAACTGGAAGGTCAGCCAAGGTGGTTAGTTGGGTTTAAACTAGGAAAGGAAGGTCTTGAGTGTAAGCTGTGAGAATGGCTTGTGTTTGGTTCACTGTAGCTTTCTGGTCTCTGCACTCCAAGGCAAGATCTCTAACCACCCAAAACCCAATGTGTAAAATGAGCTGTTGGCTTGGCTTTGTGCCTTACCTTGATTATGTGTTCCTGTTACAGGGAGAACAGATCCCATTCCAATTGTTGTCAAGTATGATGTCATGGGCATGGGTCGCATGGAAATGGAGGTAAATTGATCTCATTTACTCATAAGTTTTATGGGATATTTTGAAATAATACCAATTCCAAATTCAGATGTCTGTGCAAGAATACGTTTATCAGATGAAATGTAGTTTTAATATTTTTCTTTGGACAACTAAAAATGTATTTTACGTTTTCATTTAGTGCTGCTTTTGAAACAAATAGAATATAAACAGTGCCCCTGTTTTAACTGGCACATAAAGAAGTTAAGTGATTTGCCGAGGGTTATACAGCAAGGCAATATCAGACTTAGATCCAGACCTTGGTGCTTGCTTCAGCAGGCAGTGTTGCTCAGCTCTTAAAATGTTGCTGTGATAAAAGCTTTGCCTTCTATAGAATTGGGTTCAGCTGCCATCTGTAATACCTACTTTTCTTTGCCTAAAATATTTTCTTCATTGATTCCTAATTCTGCTTCTTCTTTTTTTTTTTGTGAGATGGAGTTTCGCTCTTGTTGCCCAGGCTAGAGTGCAATGGCGCAGTCTCGGCTCACTGCAACCTCCATCTCCCGGGTTCAAGGGATTCTCCTGACTCAGCCTTCTGAGTAGCTGGGATTACAGGCGCATGACACCACACCCAGCTAATTTTTGTATTTTAGTAGAAACAGCATTTTGTCATATTGGTCAGGCTGGTCTTGAACTCCTGACCTCAGGTGATCTGCCCACCCCAGCCTCCCACAGTGCTGGGATTACAGGCGTGAGCCACCGTGCCCAAACTCAATGTTAATTTTCAAAGAATTAGGAGTCGCCAGGCGTGGTGGCTTACGCCCGTAATCCCAGCTACAGGTGAGGAGTTCGAGACCAGCCTGGCCAACATGGTGAAATCCCATCTTTACTGAAAATACAAAAAAATTAGCAGGGCATTGTGGCGGGCACCTGTAATCCCAGCTACTCGGGAGGCTGAGGTAGGAGAATCACTTGAACTCGCGAGGTGGAGGTTGCAGTGAGCCAAGATCTTGTTGCCTGGGCAACAAGAGTGAAACTCCATCTCAAAAAAAAGAAAGAAAGAAAAGAAAATTAACATTGAAGTGAAGTCTCCTTTCAACAAATGTGCCTTTTGGAAACTACCAGCATGACAGGATTAACAAACTATTTTGCATGTGATTTTCTCTGTGGGGTGACAGTAAAGCAAGCAGTAGCTGAGCAAAATACAATTTTTTTGGTTTTCAGATAATACTGTAGTTGTACAAATAACTTTTTCATAGCTAATCTTGGGGGTACTTTAGGAATTAAGTCTAATCATATCTATTTTTGTCAAGCTTGATTATGCTGAAGATGCTACCGAACGGCGCCGTGTCCTAGAAGTGGAAAAAGAAGACACAGAAGAGCTGAGACAAAAGTACAAGGTATTTAAACAGAGCTGTTCATTGGAAGGTGGGGAGGTGCTCACTGAAGAAGAAAGAACTCAAATTTTGTTGAAAATTATCACTGTTGCTAACAGCATTTGTTTGACATTTGGTGGTAATTAGTAGTAGATCTCAGATTTCTATTACATTCCTATTTACTGGCTCTGTAAAAACTGTAGCGATAGTAATACCTACTTCGAAAGTGTGTTAGGAAGATTACACGAGTTAGTGTTTGAAAACACAATGCCTGTTACATAGTAGGTAGTCAAGTAGTGGTAGCAGTAAAAACTGTTAAAACTCCTTTGAGGCCAGACACAATGGCTCACACTTGTAACCCCAACACTTAGTAGAGACAGGGTTTCACCATGTTGGTCAGGCTGGTCTCGAACTTCTAACCTTGTGATCCACCCGCCTCGGCCTCCCAAAGTGCTGGGATTATAGGCGTGAGCCACTGCGCCTGGCCTAATTTTTGTGTTTTTAGTAGAAATGGGGTTTCACCATGTTGGCCAGGCTAGTCTTGAACTCCTTGCCTCAGGTGATCTGCCTGCCACGGCTTCCCAGTTTGCTGGGATTTCAGGCATAAGTCACCGCGCTTGACCCCCTTTCTTGTTTTTGAACTTAGCTTAGCTATATATTAAATTTTTGTATGTTTTATTTTATCCAGAACTATAATATAACTTAACTCATCTTTTCCTGCCCCTTTCTCCTTCCCCTTTTTCTTCTCCTTTCATCTCTCTTTATTCACTCTTCAGCCTATTTACACTGACTTTAGCAGTTTTCACCAAACCACTTTATTCAAGGCCACCAAACACTTCTGTTTGCTAAATCCAATAAATTATTTATTTATTTATTTATTTATTTATTTATTTATTTATTTATTTTTTAAGACCGAGTCTGACTCTTGCCCATGCAGTGGTGTGATCTAAGCTCACTGCTCCCGGATTCAAGTGATTCTTGTGCCTCAGCCTCCAAGTAGCTGGGACTATAGGTATGAGCCACCACGGCCCGATAATTTTTTCGAATTTTTAGTAGAGATGGGGTTTCACCATGTTGGCCAGACTGGTCTTGAACTCCTCACCTCACGTGATCTGCCTTCCTTGGCCTCCCAAAGTGTGGGGATTAAAGGCGTGAGCCGCTGCTCCTGGCACACTCTTTCTTCTTTAAAACATTTTCGTTACTCTTGGTTTTGAAGAATTTTTACTTTCCTAGGTTAGTCACTTCTTGTCTGTCTCGCTGCTTCTATGTAGATTCCTTTGTTGGCTGCTGTTTATTCTGCCTGAACTTCAGATACTGGAGTTCCTCAGCTTCAGACCTGGGCCCTCTTCTGGCTACATTCTTTCTCTAGGCACAAGAATGGTCATGACACCATGTTTCATCATCTTTCACTTGGTTAAATTTTATCCTTTGGGTTTTAGCTTAAATATTACCTCATTATAGACCTTCCCTAATCAACTCATTTAAATAATTAACCACTCTGCCTTATTCTCTTGCAACAACCTCTCTTACAATTTGTAATTATAAATTTTTATTCACTAATTTATATTCTGCTTACTGTACTAGTCAGAAAGGGCATTGAGGAGAGAGTATGTCTGTTTGTCTGCCAATATATATATATCCTGCAGCCAGCACAGTGTGTGGCACATAAGTACTCAATAAATATTAGTTGAAGGTGGGCATGGTGTCACGCACCTGTAATGCAAGCTACTCAGCAGGCTGAGGCAGGAGAATCACTTGAACCCAGGAGGCGGAGGTTGCAGTGAGCCGAGATCACACCACTGCATTCCAGCCTGGGTGACAGGCAGAGTGAGACTGCATCTCAAAAAAAGAAATGCAAGAGTGAACATTCCTGTCTTCTTTCTGATCTTAATAGAGAAGCTTTCAGTCTTTCACCATTATGATGTTAGCTGGGGGTTTTTTGTTTTTATCAGGTTGAGGAAATTCTTAGTTTCTAGAAATTCCTACTTTGTTCAGTGTTTTTACCATGAAAGAGGGTGTTGGATTTTGTCAAATGCTTATTTTGCATCTATTGAGATAATCTTGTGGGTTTTTTCCTTTTATATTCTGTTATTAATAATGGTGTATTACATTGTAATGGTGTATTACATTGATTGATTTTTGTATGTTGAACCAACATTGAGTTCCTGGGATAAATCCCACTTCGCCTTTTAATATGCTGTTGAATTTGGTTTGATAGCATTTTGTTGAGCATTTTTGCATCTGTACACAGAAAAGATATTAGTCTGTAGTTTTCTTGTAATGTCTTTGTATCAGAGTAACACTCAGAATAAATTAGGAAGTGTTCCTCTTCTATTTTCCCTTGCCTTTAAAAATGGTTTTTTAATGTGTTTTGTATCCTAAACATGTATTGCTTAGTTTTATGTAGTGGATGAGTGGGTTGGTTGATTGGTTGGTTTTGAGACAGTCTTGCTCTGTCGCCCAGGCTGGAGTGTAGTGGCACAACAGCTCACTGCAACCTCTGCCTCCCGGGTTCAAGCAATTCTCATGCCTCAGCCACCCAAGTAGCTGGGATTACAGGCATGCGCCACCACGTCCAGCTAATTTTTTTTTTTTTTTTAAGACAGAGTCTTACTCTGTTGCTCAGGCTGGGGTGCACTGGCACAATCTCAGCTCACTGCAGCCTTCACCTCCGAATTCAAGCAATTCTTGTGCCTCAGCCTCCCAAGTAGCTGGGATTACAGACGTGTGACACCATGCCCAGCTGGGTTTTTTTGTTTGTTTGTTTGTTTGTTTTCCCGTATTTTTAGTAGAGACGGGGTTTCACCATGTTGGCCAGGCTGGTATCAAACTCCTGACCTCAGGTGATTCACCCGCCTTGGCCTTCCAGAGTGCTGGGATTACAGGCATCAGCCACCGCCTGGCCTAGTTTTACATGTTTTTTAACTTTATATAAGTGGAATAATGTTTTCTTGTATATGTGTATGTATATACGAGAGTTTCTCCAGAGTGTGACTTTTATTTATTTTGTTTCCATTGCTGTAAGGGGTTAAACCTGTGTTCAGGGAATACACATCGGCTTAACTTCTTAAAGCAATATACTTTACTCTCTATATAATGTTGCCATTATCCTTTTTTCCCTTAAAATTCTGCAGTTTCAGATTCATGGAAGGGTCTTTTAAATTTTTTTGTTAACTCTTAGCTGTATTATACTGTGTTTATATGTTGTGTGTATTACTTCTTCATTTCTGACTTTTTAATTATAGTTTCTTCTGTAGCCTATAATGGACTTTTTGTCTGTGTAAATATTATGTGAGTATTGTTTATTTGAGACAGGATCTCACTGTGTCACCTAGGAGTGCAGTGGCAGTGATCACAGCTTACTTCAGCCTCGACCTCCTGGACTCAAGCGATCCTCCCACCTCAGCCTCCCAAGCAGCTGGGGCTACAGGTGTATGCCACCACACCCAGCTAATTTTTATATATTTTTTAAAGACAGAGTTTCATCATGTTGCCCAGGCTGGTTTTGAACTCCTAGGCTCAAGCTGTCCACCCACGTCAACCTCCCAAAGTGCTGGGATTACAGGTGTGAGCCACTATGCCTGGCCTCTACAAGTACAAGTACTTTTTTTTTTTTTCAATTGAGATGGAGTCTCGCTGTGTCGCCCAGGCCAGAGTGCGATGGCGCGAACTTAGCTCATTGCAACCTCCACCACCCAGGTTCAAGTGATTCTCGTGCCTCAACCTCCCGAGTAGCTGGGATTACAGGTGCCCACCACCATGCCTGGCTGATTTTTGTATATTTAGTAGAGACAGGGTTTCATCACGTTGGTCAGGCTGGTCTCAAACTCCTGACCTCAGGTGATCCACCCGCCTCGGCCTCCCAAAGTGCTGGGATTACAGGAGTGAGCCACCGTGCCCGGCCTACGAGTACTTTTTGAAGGACTTCCTCAGCCTTCCAAGTAAATGGGACTACAGGCCTACACCACCACGCCTAGCTAATTTTTTGTATTTTTGATAAAGATGAGGTTTCACCATGTTGCCCAGGCTGGTTTCAAA
The DNA here is from genome assembly GCF_024542745.1 of Macaca thibetana thibetana. Lineage (NCBI taxonomy): Eukaryota > Metazoa > Chordata > Mammalia > Primates > Cercopithecidae > Macaca > Macaca thibetana. The sequence continues at coordinate 53,852,541 of NC_065593.1, read as the reverse complement.
CTCTTGAGCTCAGGCGATCTGCCTGCCTTGTCCTCCCAAGGTGCTGGAATTACAGACATGAGCTACCACGCCCGGCCTATTTTATTTTTTAAGTTATTATGTGGTCTCAAAGTGGGAAATAAATGGATGGATGGATGGATGGATGGATATAGGATGGATTATATTTGTTGTTCTAGTTACCTTTATAACTTAATAAAATTATCCATGTTTGAGCGTCCATTATTTTCATACTGTAAGCAATAAAAAACTAGCTTGTTTTCTCTTCTTTCCTCTTCCATTTTAAAAACTCTATCATATAATGTTAATAAGTAAAATGGCCATTCTTAGTATGTGACTTCATACCATTTAATATATTATGTATAATACTTCTATTACTTGATAATTTTCATGTTTTGTAAAGTTCTTTTAACTTCTCTTGAGTTTGCAGCAGTAAGCAAACTCAAATTCCTATTTGCTTCTGCTTGCCCACCCAGTTTTTTATTATTCATATCATTTCTATTTTCTGACAGCATATAACATACATAGTTATATGTATATGCTATAGTTATATGTCTATACTTTAGTAGCCCTATTTCTTTTAACCTTAGTTATAGGAGTAAATGGTTTTGAAGCAATCTGCCAGTTCTTTTGCTGAGTTTTTTCCTATTCTGAAGTTTGTACCTTATTAACTTATTTAAATGTAGTTGTGCAAACAGTATTTCTTGAATTATTTATATACATATGTATTTTATATAAACATAAGCCTATAAAAATAATTTACATCCAGCCTGGGCACCATGATGAAACCTTGTCTCTTCGAAAAATACAAATATTAGCCAGGCACGGTGGCATGCCCGTATGGTCCTAGCAACTCAGAAGGCCAAAGTGGGAGGATTAATTGAGCCCAGGAGATCGAAGCTCCTGTGAACTATAATTGCATTCCAGTCTGGCCAATAGAGCAAGATGCTGTCTCAAAAAAATAAGAATAGTAATATTAATTTAGGCAATTACAACTTATAATTATCAACTTATGTATATGTGTGTATATATGTACACATACGTATAACTATATATACATGTGTCTATCCCCTGTATTTGAAAGATACATATAAAATCCTAAGTTAATTATTTCCTTAGATATCTTGTAGTATTTTTGTACCACTGTCTTCTGGAATTGAGAGAGTGTGAGTGTGAGAGAGAGTGTGTGTGTGTGTGTGTGTGTGTGGGGTTGAAGAGATCAAAGGCTGGCCTGATCTTCCCCTCCTTGATTGTTTTTGCATAGCTGCTGAAAGGAGTCTGTCTTTAAGATTCAATAACTTTACTACACTATTGATTGTCACTGACTGTTCTGAGACCATTTTCATTGTCACACTTTCTTGTCCTGTGTAGTTGAGTGGATCTTCCTTTAGTGATCATGTGTTGATAGCCTTTTTTTTTTTTTTTTTTTTTTTTTTGAGACAAGTTCTCACTCTGTCACCTAGGTTGGAGTGAAGTGGCGCAATCTTGGCTGACTGCAACCTCCACTTCCCAGGCTCAAGTGATCCTCCCTCCTCAGCCTTTCAAGTAGCTGGGACCAAAGGCAAATGACACCATGCTCGGCTAATATTTTGTATTTTTGATAGAGCCGGGGTTTCACTATGTTGCCCAGGCTAGTCTTGAACTCCTGAGCTCAAGCCATCTACCTGCCTCGGCCTCCCAAAGTGCTGGGATTACAGGCGTGAGCCACCGCACCCAGCCTCAGCCTTTTCTTAGATCTGCCACAATTGGGCAGAACTTTTTGCTTTTCTCTATGTGCATTCTTTGTACTGCATGTTTCCACATCCCCGCTAACCCAAGTTCATCCCTTTGTTCTTCGCAGATCTCAGAAATTCTTGATGAGTGCAAGAGATGTAGGTATATTCACTTCGGAGGATCCTTTTATGTACAGGATATATGTTTTACTATTTTCTGAAATTGCCACCTTTGGCTTTTTTGATATTGCTTAACTTTGCCTTGTGTGGCTTCTACTACATTTCCCTCATTCGGATTCTATAAAGAGCTTAACTTTCCTTGTGCATGTTTTTCATTCTCCAGATCATACCTATTGCCCAGTTCTTCTGAATGCTGTTGGTTGGGTTGTTTTAATTCATAATTTTGTTTTTATGATACCCAAGAAGAAAATCAAAGCTGTTTTCTTATACTGCTACATTCATACCAGGAACTCTAGTTTTGTTGCTTAAAGTTGCAGCCACGTGTGGTGGCTGACACCTGTAATGTCAGCCCTTTGGGAAGCCAAGGTGGGAGGATCACTTGAGCCCAGGAGTTCGTGACCAGCTTTGACAGCATAGTGAGACCTCATCTCTACAAAAAATACAAAAGTTAGCTAGGTTTGCTGGTAAATGCCTAGATACTTGGGAGGCTGAGGTGGGAAGATTGCTTGAGCCCAGTAGGTGGAGATTGCAGTGAGCCATGAACTGCACTGCACTCCAGCCTGGCAAAAAAGCCACAAGTTGTTTAACAGCCAGACAACATGAAACTGTCCGGAACTCTCAAAGAAAATTAATGTGAAGGATTAGATAGGGCAAAAATAACAATGTGCTATACATACTCACTTTGCAGTTTTAATAAGTCTATCCAAATTAGTTCAGTACTGCCACTCCAGAAAATACAACCTTTTCTTGCTTACTGATTAAGTAGCTCTTGTGGGAGATGATAGAGCTGCTTTGAAACTGTAGATACGGTCTTTGAGATAAGACTTATCTTTTTTAGGTCAATCTGCTAGAAGGAGTTGCTCATTCTGAAAGTAACGCATCTACCCTGCTCTAAAAGTCAAGCAAGTAGTCACTTAGCATTCCTCTCCCTTTCTCATCCTTCTGTGCGACATTAGTAAATGAATATACTCAACTTGCTTTGAGGTATCTTTTAATTTTTTTCTCTGTTTTTCTTTTTGAGATGTCTTTTGATGTCTAGTTTTTAAGTGAAACTGATGAGGCAAATTGGATTGCCTTTTAGTCAGTCACACAGTTTTTTGTTGTTGTTGTTTTTCTCCAAGCTCCTCTCCCATGTAAGAGTCCCACAGTTTTAAATCTCGCTAAGACCAGCAGATAACACATATCTGTGGGTTGGCTTTCCAAGCAGTGCAGCTTATATGTAGAATGACCATAGAATATTTAACTCCATCATTGGCTACAGACTCAGGTAATGCTTTTTGCCTTAGTGTCTGAAAACTAGAATATTAATACAGGTTTTGTATCCCTTATCCAAAATGCTTGAGACCAAAGGTATTTCAGATTTCAGACTTTTTGGGAGTTTTGGAATATTTGCATTATACTTATCAGTTGAGCATCATTAGTCCTTTTAAACATTTGTTTATTTGAAGACAATTGTTAGTACAATGACACACGAATTACCCACCAAAGTACCACTTGTGTTTCATCCAGCTTTTACTGGTACCACTAAATATTATGAAAAGCTCTTTTTTGTCTTCTCAGATGACTGTTTTCTTTATAACATTCACTTAAAGTTTTATCAAGTTCATTTTTTGTTTGTATTTCATGGTTCTTGCAGGATTATGTTGACAAAGAGAAGGCAATTGCCAAAGCCTTGGAAGACCTCAGAGCCAACTTTTACTGTGAACTCTGTGATAAGCAATATCAGAAACATCAGGAATTCGATAACCATATCAACTCCTATGATCATGCACACAAGCAGGTGAGTTGTAGTTACTTGCAAACAGAGAAGAAGGTACCTATCTATTGTTACAACAATTGAGTTTTATGAGTATACCCCCAAAAACTTGGTGTCTGTAATTTCTTGTGTCTGCCAATCTTTATGTGCAGTCGTCCACCACACTTTATTTTTTCAGTGGCAGAAATCCTGGCATAGACACCCCCTCCAGCCCACCACTCCCACATATACACTATTTGACGAATTGTGTTTTGTAAATCTTACATAATGTTTTTGCCTTTTATTAATTTCTAAGTTTTTATTTAATTTTGTAATTCAGCCGAGGGTCACTGGGAGCTTTGTTTCCATTTCTTCTCTTTTCCTAACGTGTTAAACTTTGAAGAGTTATTCAGCAGACTGTGTTATTTTCAACTTCCCTACATTAGAGTTCATGTTTATTGGCTACTGTTTTCTATTATTAAGTCATTTTGTTATTCAGTATACCTTGGAAGTTAGATAAATTTTGAGAAGGAAAATAAAATTAGATGCTCTCTTAACTTTAACAAAAAACTCTGATGCTGCATGTTGAAGAGCTGATAAATGAATTACACTTTCTTTGCAGTCTTCGCCCCCCGGCTGCCACCTCATCATTTTAGAAGAGAAAATTGTACTTAACTAGTTACTGGTATACAGAAGAAGGCAAAACCCTGGGAGAGTTTAGAAAGGGAAAATAAATTGTTACACCTATAGGACAGTTCTGGCTTATTAAAGAATTTCAAGCCGTTTGATCTTGGGTGACTTTAACATAACTTACTAGGTCTTTGGGGGGTACAATAGTTGTCTTTGTTAAACTTGTAAATGTATGAACACTGGAATGATATCTCTTAAGCTGGACTTGTTGAACTAAGATTTTTTTAACTTTCATCTTCCAGCCAACCAAAAGATTTCAGTGCACGGGTAAAAGGCAATCTTTGACCAAGTCTTATTCTTCCTAGAACAGGGAGAAATTGTAAGCTGGTTGTGGTATTATATTTTTTTGGAACAGTCTCCCACATTTAGCCATACCTAACCAATTTAAGATTCTTCTACACTAATGGACTTATATGCAAGACAGCTTTTCAACTTACTACACACCTTTTGGACATTTTTTTTTTTTTTTTTTTTTTTTTTTTTGGAGACGGAGTTTTGCTCTTTCTCCCATGCTGGAATGCAGTGGGATTACAGGTGTGAGCCACTGCTCCCGGCCGTGAATGTTCTCTTAATATATTGTCAACTTTGCTTGATTTGAAGAAGAGAAATTTATAGAGCATATATATATATAGACAAGCTATACTGGCAGTTACTTTTTTACTCTTTCAAAGACTCATTTTTCAGGAAAGAAAAATGCAACAGTGAATACTTCTATCCAGGACCTTTTCCAGTTTTTCAATCTATTTATAATTTAAAAATTTCAGGCCAGGCACGGCTGTTCACACCTGTAATCGCAGCACTTTGCAAAGCCAGGGCAGGAGGATCACTTGAGCCCAGGAGTTCGAGACCACCTGAGTAATGTACAAGACCCGCCCCCCAATCTAAGCTAATTACAAAAAATGTAATTAGCTGGGTGTGGTGGCACATGTCTGTGATCCCAGCTACTCCGGAGGCTGAGGTGTTAGAATGGCTTGAGCCCAAGAGTTTGAAGTTGCAGTGAGCCATGATGATGCCACTGAACTTCACACTGGGCAACAGAGCAAGACCTTGTCTCAAAAAAAACAAAATAAATAAAAAACTCTTTCAGGTTATTTTTATTTAATTAAGACATTTAGTATCTAAGTATATACCCAAGTTTTGGGGCTCTTGAGAATTTTTTCAATCAAGAAATATCTGTGATATATTAACAGAAAAGATACTTTAGGCAGAAAAAGGACATTTAGAAAGGTTAGGCCAGGTGCAGTGGCTCACGCCTATAATCCCAGCACTTTGGGAGGCCGAGGTGGACAGAATCACATGAGGCCAGTTCGAGACCAGCCTGACCAACATAGCAAAACCCTGTCTCTACTAAAACTACAAAAATTAGCCGGACATGGTGGTACACGCCTGTAATCCCAGCTACTTCGGGGTTCGAGGCACGAGAATTGCCTGAACCTGGGAGGCGGATTTTGCGGTGAAGCAAGATCATGCCACTGCACTCCAGCCTGGGTGACAGAGCAGGACCCTGTCTCAAAAAAAAAAAAAAAAGAAAGAAAGGATACACACTATTTTAACTAGAAAAAAGGCCAGGTGCGGTGGCTCGCACCTGTAATCCCAGCACTTTGGGAAGCTGAGGTGGAGTTCACCTGAGGTCAGGAGTTCAAGACGAGCCTGGCCAACATGGTGAAACCCTGTCTCCACTGAAAATACAAAAAACTTAGCAGGGCATCTTGGCAGGCACCTGTAATCCCAGCTACTCAGGAGGCTGAGGCAAGAGAATCACTTGAACCCGGGAGGCAGAGGTTACAGTGAGCCAAGATCGTGCCACTGCTCTCCAGCCTGGGTGACAGAGCAAGACTCCGTCTCAAAAAAAGAGAAAAAAAAGGGTTTTTTTTGTTTGTTTTTCTTGAGATGGAGTTTCACTCTTGTTGCCCAGGCTGAAGTGCAATGGCGCAATCTCGGCTCACTGCAACCTCTGCCTCCCAGGTTCAAGTGATTCTCCTGTCTCAGTCCCCCGCGAAGCTGGAATTACAGGCATGCGCCACCACGCCCGGCTAATCTTTGTAATGAAAAAGAAAGTTTTAACTAGAAAAAAATAGGCCAGGAGTGGTGGCTCATGCACTGTAATCCCAGCACTTTGGAAGTCCAAGGCGGCCAGATCAGTTGAGGTCAGGAGTTCAAGACCAGCCTGTCCAACTTGGTGAAACCCCATCTCTACTAAAGATACAAAAAAAATAGCCAGGTGTGGTGGCATGTGCCTGTAGTCCCAGCTACTCGAGGCAGGAGAATTGCTTGCGTCCGGGAGGCGGAGGCTGTAGTGAGCCAAGATGGCGCCACTGCACTCCAGCCTAAGTGACAGAGCAAGACTCCATCTCAAAAATAAAGAAAAAAGTAAACCAGGAAAAAGTATAATTCAAATTTGAATAACGTATAAACTTGCCTTTTAAGGGAAAAAAACTAAAGCAAAACAGATTTACAATGTAATAAAATTTACATTGACAACATTAATGTGATATATGATAATGTTTTAGTGACACTGTCCTCAACCTGAATGTAGTAGAAATTGTTACATCTTTGGTTCATTTGAATTTGACATGTTTATTCTCCTGCACACCTTGTGTTACCTCAGCTCTGCCACCACTTTTCTCTATTGCATTCGCTCTCAAACTAGGGAGATTTTGTGACTCTGGAGGCACTTGGCAAAGTCTCTGTACATTTTTGGTTGTCCCAATAAGGGTGTGATACTACTGGCATCTAGTAGGTAGAGGCCAGCGATGCTGGTAACATCTTACAATGCACAGGAAAGACCCTTGAAACAAAGAGGCAAAATGGCAGTTAATAGTGCTGCGGTTGAAAACCCTGTTCCATCAGAATTAATTAAAAACTTTTGTGTATATATATGATATTGTGGTATCATTTAACCTTAGTACAAATAAATTACTGTCATTTTACGTCCCCAGTTATATTGTAAACATTTATAAAGTGCTCATCTAGATGATCCAGAATATTCACTTATTACTCTTTTTTAGAGTATCATCAAAATAAAAATACAAAATTAGGGGTTACCCATGGAGAACTCATGGACTGCCTATTCACTAATACAGAATATATATCTATGAACCCTGGTCTAGGAAAAATCTTTAGCTGGTATGATGAATGAATGCATGTGAGTTTATTTCTTCATCTTAATCAAAAGCTCATCTTATGTATTAAAAAAAACCATGTAGTACAAGTTTGGTTTTTGTTTTGTGTTTTGGTGAAATGTTCTTCATTTGCTTGAAAGGTAGGCTTTTTCACCTTTCTTCATACTGCTGTTGTAATACAAACAGTAGGATCTCAAAACAGAATGCTATAAATACATAAACAAAAGAAGCACAGCACTAAATTTTTCATAATTCGTCTCTTCCCTGAACTTGGAATGTCTGATGAACCCACTGGGTGCAGTGGCTGATGCCTGTAATCCCAGCTGAGGCTGAGACAGGAAGATCTCTTGAGGCCAGGAGTTCAAGGCTGCAGTGAGCTATGATTGTGTCACTGCACACCAGCCTGGGTGACAGAGCAAGACTCTGTGTCTCTTAAAATAAAATAAAAAAAAAAAATTTAAATACCCTGATGTGGTGACACGCACATGTAGTGTAAGTCCTAGCTACTTGTGAGGCTGAGGCAGGAGGGTCGCTTGAGCCCAGGAGTTTGAGGCTGCAGTGAGCTGTGATCATGCCACTATACCCTAGCCTGGGTGACAGAGCAAGACCCTGTCTCAGAGAATTTAAAAAAAAGAATTTCTAAGGAATCTTGAATTGACCTTGGTACAACACAGCCAAATAACCCCTAACAGGAGGAAGGACATATTTTTCATTCCTCTTTGATGGACATGAACTTAACATACAAATGGACCTACCATTTTTCCAAATTCATGCTCTAAAATCATAAAGACACCCTGTCTTGTCTTCCAGGAAGGCACACAGGATTATTATGAATCTGAGATAATAGGTAAGTACTTTCAACCCTGTATTAGCAATCCCTAGTTTGCATCTTCTATCAGATTTTCACCATTAATATTTTTCAGAGAAATAATGTATTATGTTAGTAGTAAACTATAGTAGAGGCAGGATCCTAAACATACCCTTCCCTTAAATAGGCACAAATAATCTCTCCAAAAGGAGCTATATGGTCACCTTCATTCAAGGTTTGGGTTGTTTGTTTCCTGACGGGATGTGGGGGTGTTATGTGCCTCTTTCTCTTCACTAGTTTTTCTCAGATTTTCCAAGATTTTATAAAGAGTCATTAACACAAAAATATTAAGACCCAGCTTAATCTTCAGAGATACAGAAGCTGATTAGGTATTTTGGCTCTTTTCAGTAGTTTAACCCTAGTTTTCAAGTGATCGATGTTAATACATTTTGAAATCTCTACATTTTGAAATCTAAGAGTAGGCCTTTCCATTTCTGAAGAAACCCAATGTATGATTTCTTTTTATATGAGTTAATTCTGATACACCTGAATGCTCAATAGACATTAGCACTGATTAGCCAGGCGCCGTGGCTCACGCCTGTAATCCCAGCACTTTGGGAGGCCGAGGTTGGCGGATCACAAGGTCAGGAGATAAAGACCGTCCCGGCTAACATAGTGAAACCCCATCTCTACTAAAAATACAAAAATTAGCTGGGCGTGGCAGCACGCACCTGTAGTCCCAGCTACTGGGGAGGGAGGCTGAGACAGGAGAATTGCTTGAATCCGGGAGGTGGAGGTTGCAGTGAGCCGAGATCATGCCACTGCACTCCAGCCTGGGTGACAGAGCGAGACTCCGTCTCAAAAAAAAAAAAGACATTAGCACTGATCATCTCCTACCTTTGTTGGCTTAGTATAAGTTACAGACAAATTTGAAACTACAGATTTTTCTATCCCTACCTCCTTGCCTCCTTATTTTGCATATCTTTTTTAAAAATTTGTCTGCTAATGGATATGACAGTGGAATCATTTTCTTTAGCATTTCAAGAGGCCTAAAATTCAAACTCCAAAGAATATTCTGTTTCCCAAAAGTAAATTAATAGCAGCACCACCTTTATAGTCAGTCCTCCCTCCCTCCCTCCCTTCCTCCCTTCCTTCCTTCCTCTTTTTCTTTTCTTTTCTCTCTTTCTCTCTTTTTGGCTACTTCCTTTGTACCTTGTTACCTACTCAGGATTTTTCTTCCAGTCTTAGCCTCTTGTTTGTGCTACTAAAGGTCCTTCTAGTACATAAGCTAGAGGTCACAAATTATCTCACAGATATATTTTATCTGACCTTCACGTTGTTAGTTTTTCCCTTTTTAATTTCAGTTGATTCCCAAATTTTAAAAATTAGATTTTACATAATTTAGGCTTTGGCTTATCTTGAAAAGTTAAAATTATGAGACAACATTGGGCCTACATTTCAACATAACAGTTGACTAAAGCTGAACAGTGGCCATCTCTTTGCTCATTCTCCAACTAGCTGTGATCTCCACTTCATCTTTTCTCTTACTCCAATCTGTGTGACTCATTATGTTACCTGCCAAACTCCTGTAAACATTTAAATTTATGACTCAGGCCTATGCTTTTCCTTCCTTCCCACACAGTTTCCCATGGCTTCTGACTGATACTGGGAAACTGGCACATTGAAAAGCTGCCTCCTTGCTAATAGTCTTGGTACCAACTTCCTTGCGATTTCAATCTCTGGTAGTCTGATCCAGATTATCAAAATCTGGTACTGTAAAGCATCTTCAGAAATTCTTTAGGCCAAGTGTGATGGCTCATACCTGTAATCCCAGCACTTTAGGAGACTGAGACGGGCAGATCACTTGAGCCTAGAAGTTCGAGACTAGCCTGGGCAACATGGCAAAACCTGGTCTCTATAAAAAAATCCCCCCAAAAATTAGCTGGATGTGGTTGCAGTTGCCTGTGGTCCCAGCTACTGGAGGGGCTGAATCTATTAATACATGATTTAGTTAACTTTGTCTAAACTGTTTGCAACTGCTTTTTTGACAGGATTGACCTTGTCTAAACTGTTTGCATCTGATTTTTGACAAGATTACTTACCCTTACTTGATGGTTTCATTACACAATAACATACATTACCAAGGAACAGAAATTTAGAAATCCTCAGGAAGATCGTTTTATTGAGCCCAGGAGGTGGACATTGCCGTGAGCCAAGATCATGCCACTGCACTCAAGCCTGGGTAATATATTGAGCAAGGCCTGTCTAAAAAAAAAAAAAAAAAAAAATTCCTTTACCTGTAGGATTCAGTGTCTCAGTCAGAGGAAGATGCTTTTAGCCTCCCTCTTCTTTCTGCTAAAATACCTTTAGTATAAAAATTCCTATACTTTTTACATTTTCTAAAAGGACTAAAGTCTTATTTAATTCCAAGGTCTGTTTCAGTTGTGAACAAAAGCAGTAGTTCCCTGAGCTTTAAATAGCAGAACTAAAACAGATGAAGCCTCTAGCAGCCACCAGTGACTGTATTCTGATTTGTACAGAATGTAATCTATTAATACATGATTTAGTTACCTTTGTCTAAACTATTTGCAACTGCTTTTTGACAGGATTATTTACTCTTAGTTGACTGTTTCATTACCCGGTAACATATATTACTTAAACAGCATAGTTCTCTTAAGAGATTATGCTTTAAGAAACAACACAGGGGCCGGGCACGGTGGCTCAAGCCTGTAATCCCAGCACTTTGGGAGGCCGAGACGGGCAGATCACGAGGTCAGGAGATCGAGACCATCCTGGCTAACACGGTGAAACCCCGTCTCTACTAAAAAATACAAAAAACTAGCCGGGCGTGGTGGCAGGCGCCTATAATCCCAGTTACTTGGGAGGCTGAGGCAGGAGAATGGCGTAAACCCGGGAGGCGGAGCTTGCAGTGAGCCGAGATCCGGCCACTGCACTCCAGCCTGGGCGACGGAGTGAGACTCCATCTCACAAAAAAAAGAAAGAAACAACACAGGTTTGAAGAAAGGAGTGCATCTCAGCACTTGAACATGTTGTAGTTTTATTGTAATAACCTATAGCAGAGAGTGAAAATGTTGGGTTCAGTGGTACTTTATACCACTATTCATACCATTTTCTTGGGGTCTGTTTTGCGTAATAAGAAAATTGACATCATTTGGCCAGTCTTCCAAAACTTTAGCATGTTTCATGCCTTTTCATCTGTTAAATCTTATGTACTCACCCTCCTCTGCTTATGTTGGGAGTAAACTTATACCCAGCAATCTCAACATAGGTAACCTTGAAAAAATCTGCTGAAGGCCAGGCGTGGTGACTCACTCCTGTATTCCCAGCACTTTGGGAGGCCGAGGTGGGTGGATCACGTGAGGTGAGGAGTTCGAGACCAGCCCGGCCAACATGGTGAAACCCAATCTCTACTAAAAATATTTTAAAAATTAGCCGGGAGTGGTGGCACACGCCTGTAATCCTAGCTACTTGGAGGCTGAGGCAGGAGAATTGCTTGAACCCAGCAGGCAGAGGTTGCAGTGAGCCAATATAGTGCCACTATACTCCAGCCTAGGCAACAGAGTGAGGCTCTATCTCAAAAACAACAAAAACAAAAACTGTTGAAAAAATCCCCTTCTGCTTAGAGGAGCTGTCTGCTTTTGTGATTCGGGGTAACCCTCAAACAGATGCTTCAGGACCCTAATGTTGCCATGTAAACCAGGCATTCTCTTGTTATGTATTTCTAACTGTTCTTCATCTTGGCACTTAATCCCAGTTGACTAAAAATGATTCTGCCTTACTTTTGTTCTACGGTTTCAACCTTTCTGCCCCTTACACTTTATTTATCACAGTGATGCACTGTGGTAGAGATTCTGGGATTAGACTCTTTGTTCTATTGTAGTCTGAAAAGTTAAAGCAACCTAAGTAATAAGTTCTTTAGTGACAGTACTGTAAAGAGAGCTCTGAACTGGGTTGTTGCTGTGCCATTTGCTTTGAACCCAAGCAGCTCTTGTGACTTATCCGCCTTCAGATTTTACCTATGGGGCAAGTCTTTGTCCCCAGATATGTTCTTGGAGTGCTAGCTATGTAAATACAGATTGAGCATCCCAAATTCAAAAAATTAAAATCCAAAATGCTCCAAAATCCAAAAGTTTTTGAATGCCAACATGACACTCAAAGGAAATACTTATTGGAGCTTTTTGGGTTTTCAGATTTGGGATGCTTAAGCAGTAAATATACAATGAAATACTCTAAAATCTAAAAAAGCTTCTAAGATCTAAAACACTTCTAGTTTTAAGTATTTCAAATACAGGATACTCAACCACCTGTATACTTAAAACTCATTATCCACAAAACCACAAAATTTATGTATACCATTTCATACCCACTAGGATGGCTAAAATAAAAATGATACACTATCAAAGTGTTGGAGAAGATATCAAGAAATTGGAGCCCTGCTACATTGCTAATGAGATAGTGAAAAGATAGTGGAAAAGTTTTTGACACTTCCTCGAAACATTAAATACAAAGTTACCATATTACTAGTATATACCCAAGGGAAGTGTAAACATATGTCCACACAAGAACTTGCACAAAAATGTTTATAGCAGCATTATTCATAATAGCCAAAAAGGGAAATAACCCAAATGTCCATCAGCTGGTAAATGGATAAAATGTGATACATCTGGACAATGGAATATTATTCAGCAATTAAAAGGAAAGACTTATTGGTATATACAACATGCATGAATCTTGAAAATAGTATGCTAAGTGAAAGAAGCTGGTCACAAAAGACCCCATATCGTATTATTTATATGAAAAGTCTAGAATAAACAAATGTATAGAGACAGAAAGCAGATTAGTAGATTCCTAGGGCTAGGCAGAGAGGAAATGGTGAGTAACTGCTTATGGGTATGAGGTTTCTTTTGGGAGTAATGAAAATGTTCTAAAATTAGATAGTGGTGATAGCTGCACAATTCTAAGAATGTACTAAAACCCACTAAATTTGACACTTTAGATGTGTGAATTTGGGCCAGGAGCAGTGGCTCACGCCTGTAATCCCAGCACTTTGGGAGGCCAAGACAGGAGGATCCCTTGATCCCAGGAGTTTGAGACTATCCTGGGCAACATATGGAGATCCTGTCTCTACAAAACGTAAAAATAAATTAGCCAGGCATGATGGAGTGCATCTGTAGTCCCAGCAATTTGAGAGGCTGAGGTGGGAAGGATCACTTGAGCCTGGGAGGTCGAGGCTGCAGTGAGCTCTGATTATGCCACTGCTCTCCAGTTCTGTGACAAAACCCTGTCTCCAAAAAAGGGGGGTGGGGTAAATTTTAGGGTATATGAATTATATCTCTAAGTCTTTTTTTTTTTTTTTTTTTTTTTATTTGAGACGGAGTCTCACTCTGTCGCCCAGGCTGGAGTGCAGTGGCCGGATCTCAGCTCACTGCAAGCTCCGCCTCCTGGGTTTACGTCATTCTCCTGCCTCAGCCTCCCGAGTAGCTGGGACTACAGGCGCCCGCCACCTCACCCGGCTAGTTTTTTGTATTTTTTAGTAGAGACGGGGTTTCACCGGATTAGCCAGGATGGTCTCGATCTCCTGACCTTGTGATCCGCCCGTCTCGGCCTCCCAAAGTGCTGGGATTACAGGCTTGAGCCACCGCGCCCGGCCTCTAAGTCATTTTTAAAACCTCATTAACCAGCTTAAGTTTTCATGGTGGTAGTGGTGATGAAAATATATAGTACATATACATATGTACGTGTATATGTATATGTTCATGTATATATACCTAAATGCCTTAAAGCAGGCATACTTGGTGCTGTTAAAGAATATATACCAGGCCGGGCGCGGTGGCTCAAGCCTGTAATCCCAGCACTTTGGGAGGCCGAGACGGGCGGATCACGAGGTCAGGAGATCGAGACCATCTTGGCTAACACGGTGAAACCCCGTCTCTCCTAAAAAAAAAATACAAAAAACTAGCCGGGTGAGGTGGCGGGCGCCTGTAGTCCCAGCTACTTGGGAGGCTGAGGCAGGAGAATGGCGTGAACCCGGGAGGAAGAGCTTGCAGTGAGCTGAGATCCGGCCACTGCACTCCACCCTGGGTGACAGAGCGAGACTCCGTCTCAAAAAAAAAAAAAAAAAAGAATATATACCATACTTTTAAGGCATTTTGCTGAATTCCTGAAAATAGCAAAACATGGTAATTTTATGACAAATTAATTTGATATCCAACTATTTGGCCTGGCCGGGTGCAGTGGCTCCTGGGATTACAGTGGGATTACACCTGTAATCCCAGCACTTTGGAAAGCCAAGGCGGGCGGATCACTTGAAGTCAGGAATTTGAGACCAGCCTGGCCAACGTGACAAAACCCCATCTCTACTAAAAATACAAAAATTAGCCAGGCGTGGTGGCACGTGCTTGTAATCCCAGCTACCCAGGAGGCCGAGGCAGGATAATTGCTGGAACCCAGGAGGTGGAGGCTACGGTGAGCTGAGATCACACCACTGCACTCCAGGCAAAAGAGCGAGACTCCGTCTCCAAAGAAAAAAGTTAGCCCAGTGTTGTGGCATGCGCCTGTGGTCCCAGCTTTTCAGGAGGCTGAGGCAGGAGAATCACTTGAACCCAGGAGGCAGAGGTTGCAGTGAGCCAAGATCATGCCACTGCACTCCACCCTGGGCAACAAAGTGAGGCTGTGTCTCAAGAAAAAAAAAGAATTTGGGCCGGGCACATTGGCTCACGCCTATAATCCCAACACAAAAAATTAGCCGGGCATGGTGGTGGCACCTGTAATCCCAGCTACTTGAGAGGCTGAAGCACGAGAATCACTTGAACGTGGGAGGCAGAGGTTGCAGTGAACTGAGATCACGCCACTGCACTCCAGCCTGGGTGACAGAGGGAGACTCTCTCAAAAATAAGAATAAAAATAATTTGTATTTATTTATTTTTCTCTCAATTTTTCACTATCTGTAATTGGCATTAGTATCTAATTTTCTCTGTTACCAAATACTTGTTTTTTTCTTACTGAATAAAATTAATTTTCATCACTTACTAATAGGCATATGGTAAAAGAAAGAATTTACATCTAATGTTCAGTAACGTGGCTTTTCCTAACCATTCATCTATAATCTTCTTTTGCTGGGTAGTTTAATAGTGAAATATTCTATATTCTCTCCTGGTCTTTTCTCTTACCTACCACCTGGTGATATCTTCTTGCGTGATCTCATCCATAAACATTAAACACTGAGACATGAATTAGGGTGACCTGCGCAAGCAACAACTACAGCATGATTACTTCAGTTAGGAAGGGGAGGAGACAGACATTAATGTTTTTTTGTAGAGGGAGGGGGAAATAAAACAGTGAGGAGAAGAGGCTGTGATTTTGGTATGCAGGACCATTGACATAAGAGGAAAAGGAGTAGTTGAGGTTTGAAGAAGGCCAGATTATCCTTAGACAGAAATAGTGGTGGAGATACAACACGTTTTGTTTTGTTTTGTTTTGTTTTGTTTTGTTTTGTTTTAAGACAGGTTCAGCTGGGTGTGGTGGCTCATGCCTGTAATCCCAGCACTTTGGGAGGCCGAGGCAGGTGGATCACTTGAGGTCAGGAGTTCAAGACCAACCTGGCCAACATGGTGAAACTCCGTCTCTACTAAAAATATAAATAATTAGCCAGGTGTGGTGGCATGCACCTGTAGTCCCAGCGACTCGGGAGGTTGAGGCCCGAGAATCGCTTGAACTCAGGAGACAGAGGTTGTGGTGAGCCAAAATTCTGCCACTGCACTCCAGCCTGGGTAACAGAGGGAGACTCTGTCTCAAAAAAATGAAATACAAAAAGGTTCTTGCTCTGTCACCTAGGCTGGAGTACAGTGGCACAATCATAGCTCACTGTGACCTTGAACTCAAGCAGTCCTCCTGCCTCAGCCTCCCATATAGCTGGGACTACAAGCACATACCACTGCACCCAGCTAATTAAAAAAATTTTTTTTGCCCGGGCACGGTGGCTCATGGCTGTAATCCCAGCACTTTGGGAGGCCAAGGTGGGCAGATCACCTGAGGTCAGGAGTTTGAGACCAGCCTGACCAACATGGAGAAACCCTGTCTCTACTAAAAATACAAAAATTAGCCGGGCGTGGTGGCGCATGCTTGTAATT
Source organism: Macaca thibetana thibetana (assembly GCF_024542745.1). Lineage (NCBI taxonomy): Eukaryota > Metazoa > Chordata > Mammalia > Primates > Cercopithecidae > Macaca > Macaca thibetana. The sequence goes on along the minus strand of NC_065593.1, from coordinate 53,836,147 downwards.
CCAGCTACTCGGAAGGCTAAAGCAGGAGAATCGCTTGAACCTGGGAGACGAGGTTGCGGTGAGCCGAGATTGCGCCATTGTACTCTAGCCTGGGCAACAAGAGTGAAACTCCATCTCAAAAAAAAAAAAAATTTTTTTTTTATGGAGACAGTCTGGCTATGTTGCCCAGACTGGTCTTGAACTCCTGTCCTCAAGCGATCCTTCTACCTCAGCTTCCCAAAGTGTTGAGAGTACAGGCATGAGCCACAACCCAGTGTGATAAATATTTACTGAGCATCTCTTTTGTGCCATAGACAACTATGTGTATGTTGCATAGTTAGTTACAAAGAAAGACTAAGCCTCAGTCCCTGTTGGGAGAACAGAGTTGCTATCTGGTGAGGGAAAGATGCCATGGATAATCTTTAGACCCTAAAGAGACAAAATCAAGTTTTCTCTTCAGAGCTGAGTAAATGTAGAACATGGGATTTTAGTGGCAATACAAAATATTCTGCCCTAAATTCTGCCTGTTTTCTGATGCCTGAAATCCCTTTACATGAGAAAAATGGGTTTTATTCTTTAAATATAGATAATCAATTTTAAATACTTGAGAAAGATAGTAATCAGAATTATTCTTAGTAGAGTATACTCCATCAAATATAAACTCCTAGTGTCAAATTTTATTTTGATGGAAGAGAGAAGCATAGCACTAAAAGATACAAAAAAAGATTTTGTTAAACCCTTGTATTATCTTTTGTTGTTAGAGAGCACTGTGAAGAAATATGTGTCTTATTCAACTCAATCACAATTGAGCAGGAACACTGTTGGTCTTCACTATTGACAGAATGATGACTATTTTAAAAGTTCTAACCACTATAGAAGGAAGCCGTATTTCTTGAGAGCCATTTTACGGATGATCTGCAAAGCCCAGTTGCCATAGTTGCCTTGTTTTAATAGACACTGAGAGCAGAATGTTTCTGCTCTTGAAATCTACACTTAAAGAGAAGTGGGTGGCTGTTGGGGTGTACCTTTTCTGCACATTTATAATCCACATTCAGATTTACCTGATTCTCATTTCTTTGGCTTAATCTTTTCAGCGATAGTAGAGCAATACTTTGTGTCCACAGTAAAACATATTTCTGCCAATATAATGCTGTTTAAGTTGTGTTTTAAGAACTGGAATGTCGGCCGGGCGCGGTGGCTCAAGCCTGTAATCCCAGCACTTTGGGAGGCCGAGACGGGCGGATCACGAGGTCAGGAGATCGAGACCATCCTGGCTAACCCGGTGAAACCCCGTCTCTACTAAAAAGTACAAAAAACTAGCCGGGCGAGGTGGCGGGCACCTGTAGTCCCAGCTGCTCGGGAGACTGAGACAGGAGAATGGCATAAACCCGGGAGGCGGAGCTTGCAGTGAGCTGAGATTGCGCCACTGCACTCCAGCCTGGGCCACAGAGGAAGACTCTGTCTCAAAAAAAAAAAAAAAAAAAAAACTGGAATGTCATTTCCATTTAGAGTGGTTTTTTACCCAAGGAGCCACAGTTAATGTGGATGGATACTTCAAGTACTGGATCATTTGTTAGGGTCTTGCCTTTCTACTGGTCTTCTGCTAAGTGTAATGGAAATCCCAGCCACCATGTGATTAAGGATCTGTGGGAAATGTTCCTTCCATTCTGTACTGTGCTGCAAATGTATACTATTGTGGAAAAATGCTGTTGATTTTTCAGGAAAACAAGATCTTCATATCTTTTCATTTCCGGTGGGGTTCAGTCTCCTTTTCTTGAATTAAGATATTTCCCAACTAAAAATGTGTTATGTGGCTTAAATTTTTGTTAATACCATTAGTAGTTCAATAAAATAAACTAATTTATTAGCAGCTCTTCAGAAAGCGTATTGTGTAATTTTCAGAGATAAGTACATCTCATAGCTTTTGAGTCAGCTTAAATGGATAATCAAATCCATTTAAATTAGAATGTCCCAGTTTGGAGTCTAACTTGAATTTTTGTGTATGGTATGGAATTTGCTCAGACTTTGACAAGAGATTGATGACATATCTGCAGTGTTTGGTCTTGTGAGCTCTGCCTCTTCTCTCATAGGCAGGCATGTTGCTCTATTCTCACCTGAAGAAATTATCTAAAGTTGTGTTCTTCTTTAGAATTTAAGAGAAAAGTATAGGTACACTTCACAGAATTTCACATGGGTATTCCGTAACAAATGAGCCAGACATTGGTAGCCTTTTGGAATAAAATAGGCAATTTTGGAAAACCTGACTGATTAGGTCCTTGTGCCTTTATAGAAATTACTTTTTAGGTAGGAAGCTGAGAAGTTTCTGGCCAGCATCTTTTGCCATTTGGCGCAATTCTGTCTAGAAATAAGGGGTATCTGGAGTGGTAGCTAGGAGGACCATATTATATAACTTTAATATGTCCCTAATAAAGATATGAGAATACTTTATATCAAGCTTTCCTACAAATGGTAGAAAAATTTATTTGAGGAAAAACGAAGGATCTAATGTTTGAACTGAATTATTCACTGGACATTTACCAGATGCCCTCTGTAGACTTAGTGCTATTTTGTATACTGCGGGGTTGATTATAAAGATAAGCTGTAGTCCCTGCCCCACACAGAGGGAAGGCAGTATTGAACACTTGTGACTTATTAAATGCTTTACATTTATTTTGACATTTAATCTTGTAAATCTGTAGATAGGTAGCCCTGTTTTTTAATGAGGGAGCTGGAACTCAGAGAGGTGAAATCATCTAGTAATAAGTGGATTGGCTAGTTAATTAATGGATTTGAACCCAAGCTTTCTGACTCTGAAGCTTTACACATACTGCCTTTTTAAAAGACAGGAATAACTGGTCAGAGAACAAAATACAATAGCTGCTAGGTGAACGATATGACAAAGCACCACTAGGGACAGTTCAGAAAGAACAGTCCCCTGTTTTGAAGGATCAGTGGAGACTGTAAGAATTTAGTTTGACCTTGAGTAGACAGGAGACACTTGGAGTTAGGCATTCTAGGTAAAGGAAAATATGAACCTTATAACCCATGTCTTGGCTGGGCGTAGTGGTGCATGCCTATAGTCCTGGCTTCTTGGGAGGCTGAGGCTGGGGGGATCACTTGAGCCCGAGAGTTCTGAGCTATAGTGCGCTGTGCTGATTGGGTGTCTGCACTAAGTTCGGCATCATGTGATGAACTCCCAGGAGCGGGGGACCAACGAAGCTTCCTAAGGAGAAGTGAACCGGTTCAGGTCGGAAACAGAGCAGGTCAAAACTCCCATGCTGATCAGTAGTGGAATCACACATGTGAATAGCCCCAGCACTCCTGCCTGGGCAACAAAGTGAGACCTTGTCTCTTAAAAAAAAAAAAAAAAAAGTCGCCAGAACAGAATGTCCTCGTCTGAAAGAAACCACAAGTATACATACTCAGTTTGATAGGGTTTGCTGAGTCCTGTCTCTTAAGGTTGGGGTTAGAATTCTGGGGTTCTCAATTCTGCTTTTGAGACCGCAGACTTGACTGTAAAATTTGTAAATGTGATATTGGGAGCCTTTCCTAAGCTTTGTAGGGTATTCTTAGGATTTGCCCAGAGGGAGCCTGCAGTTTAGATTCATTTTATTGCATCATCCTATCTTCTTCCGTCTCTGCCTCCAACCATGTTCCTGTGGTAGGAACTTGAGATAGGATGTCTTCAGCATGATGTGGACATGGTCCTGTTCCTTCAACTTCAGGGTTGTGCAAAGTGGCTGCTGAATGGAAAGCCTAATCTTGACTCAGCCTGGGGACTCCATACTTTGATTAAATGATTGTTCTTTTGGACAGTGTCTTGTAGTTTGAAAAATGCTTCCTAAAAGTAATGAAATATTTGTAAGAGGGGAGGAAATGGCATGGGGAAATTTTCCAGTCTTAGCAGGTGGCTAGAGAGATGGCAGGCTGGGTGCAGTGGCTTATGCCTTGTAATCCCATCATTTTGGGAAGCCGAGGCGGGCGGATCACCTGAGGTCAGGAATTGAAGACCAGCCTGGTCAACAAGGGGAAACCCCATCTCTACTCAGCCGAGCGTGGTGACAGGCACCTGTAGTCCCAGCTATTCGGGAGGCTAAGGCAGGAGAATTGCTTGGACCCAGGAGGCAGAGGTTGCAGTGAGCCAAGATCACACCACTGCACTCCAGCCTGGGCGACATTAAAACTCTGTCTCAAAAAAAAAGAGAAAATGGCAGATATGAGAAGAACATTATATTCTATATAAATCTTGGTTAGAGAGCCTGTTACGTGTTTGGGGAAGAAAAAACTAGGTTTGTGGCCAAAGGTAATCATATAATAGACCTGATAAGCCTTTTCTTTCTGCCCCATTCCCCTCAGGAGGATGAAATTAGAATTCATATTTATTCATATTTATTTAAAATAGTTGATCCTTTATCTTGAAGTGGTTTTATAAAAATCTTAATTGTGGGCTGGGTGTGGTTGCTCATGCCTGTAATCTCAGCACTTTGGGAGGCCGAGGCAGGTAGTTCACTTGGGACCAGGAGTTCAAGACCACCCTGGCCAACATGGTGAAACCTCGTCTCTACTAAACATATAAAAATTAGCCAAGCATAGGGGTGCATGCCTGTAATCCCAGCTACTTGGGAGGCTGAGGCATGAGAATTGCTTAAACCTGGGAGGCAGAGGCTACAGTGAGCCAAGATCGCGCCACTGCACTCCAGCCTGGACAACAGAGACTTCGTCTCAAAAAAAAAATTCTTAATTATGGGCAGTAATAGTTTTGCCAGCTGTTCATTACTTGAACTTCCCCCAAAATAAGGGCTCATGGAAACAGGACTGCTTTTTGTACCACAATGGTCTTTTCCAAAGTTCTGGAACCATTTTTCTGGAAGAAATACAGGTAGTTCCATTTTTCTAGGTGGGATTACTATGTCAGTCTGTGTGTATGTACACATATATATGTTGTACAGGTGCTTCCCTTCTCCCCAGCCCTTTTAGAGTTGATGGCTTTGTCCCTGATTGTTCAGTATAATAGTTTACAGATTCACTAAGAGAGCTTGTGTAGTAATGCTTGCTTTATTTTTTTTTTCTCTTCCACTCTTGTTTTATTTTTTACTTTTTTTTCTTTGTGATGTGACATTTTCAGCTGATGTATTGAAAGCAAATCCTTCTAATTTGGGAGCCCAGATCACAAGAGTGAGTTTTTCTACTAGTGTCTTTAGCTGTATATCTTTTTTTGTGTGTGTCTTTTTACCCTTCCCCCCTCCCAATTTAAAAAGATTCAAAACACATTTCATAAATACTAGGTAAGAAAATTCCTCTGTCTGTTGAACATCATGCCTTTCCACAAAGCAATGTCCACTTTATACTGGGTCAAATTCCTTTTCCCAATGCTGTTGTAAAAGCATAGGCTAATGTATATATTTTGTTTTGTTTGTGTCTTGTTATTATCTAATGTCTTGAAAATAATTTTATTTCTGTCTTTATTGCAGATAGATATGTCTGGGTTCTGTCACCAGTGTGTCATAACACTGTTCTTTTTTGGTTGTATTTCTTTTAAGGAAAATTATACAGTAGTTTCTGAAAATAAAAGACCCATTCTGTTATCTGGATTCTAAGTAATAAAGTCTTTGACTTATCTCTGCTCTCCCTCCTCATCCCCTGGATATTCCTCTCAGGGCCATGAAGGAATGCAAAGCCTCACATACTACTTTCAGCAGGCTGACCAGATAAAAGTGGTCAGACTGGTGAGCTCTAAACGTGCTAGCGCTGGAAGACCTCTCGGGTTTATTTAATAGTTACGGGAAACCTCTATTCATGCTAAAAAAAAAAAAATGACACCTTTTTATGGTGAAATAAAAGTATGCTTTCTATTTGTTCTAATTCAAATAACCCCCCATGTAAGCTGTACATTGCTTTTCAAGATCTTACACCTGGGTAACTTTCTGTACTAGCCTAACCCCTTTCTGTTCTCTTTGGCTTGTGTTATTACAATTTCTCTCATGTTCTGTTTGTCTAGTTTTGCATCCTGGAGGAGCAGGTCCCTTTCTTTCCTCCCAGTGTTCTAAAATTTGCTTGTTGCATTTGAGATCATTTTATTTTGCCTAATAAAGCAAATGATATGCTGTCCTAATTAGAAGTGTAGATACTGCAAGTGCTATACCCAAAGTAATCAGCCATTGTGTTTTCAGTTGCCATAAGAGAATATGATAATGTGTTCTACACTAATACTATGACTGTTGGTTGAGGGTCATGTCCTAAAGGTTTTGCTTTCTGATTCCCAAGTTACTGTAAATCATCCACCCTCTGTATCTTTCTTTCTTTTAACCCAGAGATTAAAAGATCTCAAGCAGAGAGAGTTTGCTCGAAATGTCTCTTCAAGATCCCGCAAGGATGAGAAAAAACAGGAAAAAGCCCTTCGGCGGCTCCATGAGTTGGCAGAGCAGAGAAAACAAGCTGAATGGTGAGGATATTTTTTATCAGAGGGTTCTACAGATAATTATAATCCTTAAAGTTTTAAATTATAGATTTCAGATTATAATTTAAAATTTAAATTAAGATTTAAGAATTATAAACCTTGGGCCAGGCGCAGTGGCTTACCCCTGTAATCCCAGCACTTTGGGAGACTGAGGCAGGCAGATCACAAGGTCAGGAGATTGAGACCATCCTGGCTAACACAGTGAAACCCCATCTCTACTAAAAATACAAAAAATCAGCCGGGCATGGTGGCAGGCGCCTGTAGTCCCAGCTACTCTGGAGGCTGAGGCAGGAGAATGGCGTGAACCCGAGAGGCAGAGCTTGCAGTGAGCCGAGATTGCACCACTGGACTCCAGCCTGGGTGACAGCGGGAGACTCCATCTCAAAAAAAAAAACAAAAACAGGCCGGGCGCGGTGGCTCAAGCCTGTAATCCCAGCACTTTGGGAGGCCGAGACGGGCGGATCACGAGGTCAGGAGATCGAGACCATCCTGGCTAACACGATGAAACCCCGTCTCTACTAAAAAATACAAAAAAAAACTAGCCGGGCGAGGTGGCGGGCGCCTGTAGTCCCAGCTACTCGGGAGGCTGAGGCAGGAAAATGGCGTAAACCTGGGAGGCGGAGCTTGCAGTGAGCTGAGATTCGGCCACTGCACTCCAGCCTGGGCGACAGAGTGAGACTCCGTCTCAAAAAGAAAAAAAAAACAAAAAAGTGGCCAGGCGCGGTGGCTCACACCTGTAATCCCAGCACTTTCAGAGGCTGAGGCGGGCGGATCACCTGAGGTTGGGAGTTCAAGACCAGCCTGACCAACATGGAGAAACCCTGTCTCTACTAAAAATACAAAATTAGCCAGGCATGGTGGCACATGCCTATAATCCCCGCTACTAGGGAGGCTGAGGCAGGAGAATGGCTTGAACCTGGGAGGCAGAGGTTGTGCCGAGCCAAGATCATGCCATTGCACTCCAGCCTGGGCAACATGAGTGAAACTCCATCTCAAAAAAAAAATTATAAACCTTCAGTTTTTATTAATTGACAAATAATAATTGTACATATTCATGGGTTGCTTAGTAATGTTTCAACGTATATGTAATGTTTCAACACATATAGTGATCAGATCAAGGTAATTACCATATCCATCTCTGTTCTACTTTTTAATTCTATGAGATCAACTTTTTTTTTTTTTTAGCTTCCACATATGTGTGACAACCTGCAGTGTTTAATTTTCTGTTTCTGGGTTATTTTACTTAACATAATGTCCTCCAGTTCCTTAAAATGTTTAATAGATCCTTCTTTCAAACTAAAAGCATATCTATATACTTGTATAATATACTGATTAAGTATGTGTATTTTTGAGGCCATATTTTTCTTACTATTTATGTGACGTAATGAAATTATATTTAAACTCTGTGCCTCAGTTTCCTTATCTGTAAGATAGAGATAAGAACAACTTAGAGTTGTTATGAGGAATGATTGAGTTATTACCTTGGAAATGCTTGAAGGGATGCCTAGCACATCAGAGATGCTCAAGAAATCAATAAATGATGACGCTATTACAATTATTCCCATTTTCTAACATTTATGTTAAAAAGCACATGCTGGGCATAGTGACTCACACCTGTAATTCCAGCACTTTGGGAGGCCAAAGCAAGAGGATCTCTTGAACCCAGGAGCTCAAGACCAGCCAGGGCAACATAGGAAGACCCTGTCTCTAAAAAAAAAAAAAAAAAAAAAAAAAAAAAAAAACTTAAAAATTAGCTGGGTATGGTGGCACATGCCTGTAGTCCCAGCTACTCAGAAGCCTGAGGTGGAAGAATCTCTTGAGCCTGGGAGATCAAGGCTGCAGTGAGCTGTGATCGCACCACTGCACTCCAGCCTGGGTGATAGAGCAAGACCCTGTCTCAAAAAAACAGTATCCCCTTTTTATTCAGTTTGGCCCTGGGGGTCGTTTTTTATTTGTTTGCTGTGGAGTAGGTTTCATAACACAGTGTAAGTATTTCTTGCTCTCCAAATCTGTTGAGTTCTCATTTTCCAGTAGCAACAGTTTAGATAGCAAGAGATTACACATTGGTGGGGCACAGTGGCTCACGCCTGTAATCCCAGCACTTTGGGAGGCTGGGGTAGGTGGATCACCTGAGGTCAGGAGCTTGAGACCAGCCTGACCTACATGGTGAAACTCCGTCTCTACTAAAAATACAAAAATTAGCTGGGCATGGTGGCGCACGCCTGTAATCCCAGCTACTAAGGAGGCTGAGGTAGGAGAATCGCCTGAACCCGGGAGGCGGAGGTTACAGTGAGCCAAGATTACACCATTGCACTCCAGCCTGGGCAACAAGAGCAAAACTCCGGCTTGGGAGAGAGGAAAAAAAAGAGAGATTACACATTGTCTGAATATACTTGTCCCTGAGTTGAGGATAGCTATTAGCTAGGGTTTGGATAACAAGGACATCATACAAATAGGTATCTGATTCTGTTTAGTTCTTGATTTGGAATTTAAGGATATAGTGTACACTGTATAGTGTACACACTACAAAAGTTGCAGGCCAGATGCACAATGGCTCACATCTGTAATCCCAGTACTTTTTGAGGCAGAGGCCAGAGGATCACTTGAAGCCAGGTGCTCAAGACCAATCTGGTCAACATAGCAAGACTCTGTCTCTACAAATTGTTTTTTTAAATCTGCCAGCATGGGCTGAGCGCAGTGGCTCATGCCTGTAATCACAGCACTTTGGGAGGCCGAGGTGGGCAGATCACAAGGCCAAGAGATCAAGACCATCCTGGCCAACGTGGTGAAGCCCGTCTCTACTAAAAATACAAAAATTAGCTGGGTGTGGTGGTGCATGCCTGTAGTCGCAGCTACTTGCAAGGCTGAGGGAGGAGAATCACCTGAACCCGGGAGGTGGAGGTTGCAGTGAGCCAAGATCTCACCACTGCACTCCAGCCTGGGCAACAGAGTGACACTGTCTCAAATAAATAAATAAAATTAGCCAGCATAGTGATGTGCACCTGTAGTCATAGCTACTCAGGCGGCTGAGGTGGGAGGATTGAGCCAGAAGTTTGAGACTGCAATGAGCTATGATCATGCCACTTCACTCCAGCCTGGGCAACACAGTTAGACCCCACCTCAAAAAAATAAAACTTTCAGGCAAGATCATCAGTTTAAAACTCTTGAGGCTCCTTAATATTCCTTTTGTCAAAGATGAAAGTGCTCAGGTAACATTATGACCGTAGTACTGAATGCCCAGAAACTGCCACAAAACCAAAGCAAATGCTTGTTATGGTACCCAGGAGATAGGCATGGACTTTTTAGTTTATATGATAGACATACTGACCACAGACTGCCATAAGTAGCACAGTGGAAGTTTCTGTGTTTAACTCAGAATATGCACATTTTTAAAAAATGAAATTTGAAAGCATGGGGAAATTTTAATTTTTTTTTTTTAGAGGTGGGTTCTCACTAAGTTGCCCAGACTGGTCTTGATATCTTGGCCTCAAGCAATCCTCCCACCTCAGCCTCCTGAATCACTGAGATTACAGATGTGAGCCACCCTTGCCCAGCAAGAGTTTTTCTTTAATAGAATGAAATAAAACCGATGTGAATACATGTACAGCCATACATTAGATAACATACTAATGGATAGAATGATAAAATAAGAAATGAGATCTGAAATATAGTAACGATGCGCTACTTCAGTTGTAACATAAGTCTTACTTTATGAACTTTTTTTTTTTTTTGAGACAGAGTCTCGCTCTGTCACCCAGACTGGAGTGCGGTGGCGTGATCTCAGCTCACTGCAACCTCTGCCTCCCAGGTTCAAGAGATTCTCCTGCCTCAGCCTCCTGAGTAGCTGGGATTACAGGCGTGCGCCACCAAGCCCAGCTAATTTTTGTATTTTTAGTAGAGATGGGATTTCACCATGTTGTTCAGGCTGGTTGCGAACTCCTGAGCTCAAGCAATCTGTCCGCCTTGGCCTCCCAAAGTGCTAGAATTACAGGCATGAGCCACCGCGCCCGGCCTGTACTTTATTTTATTTTATTTTTTTTTGAGAGGGAGTCTTGCTCTGTCACCCAGGCTGGAGTACAGTGGTGTGATCTCGGCTCACTGCAACCTCCATCTCCCAGGTTAGAGTGATTCTCCTGCCTCAGCCTCCCAAGTAGCTGGGATTACAGGTGCGTGCTACCATGCCCAGCTAATTTTTGTATTTTTAGTAGAGACAGGGTTTCACCATGTTGGCCAGGCTGGTTAGGAACTCCTGACCTCAAGCAGTCTGTCCACCTTGGCCTCCCAAAGTGCTGGGATTACAGGTGTGAGCCACCACACCCAGCTTTTTGTACTTTAGACAGCTTAAGAAAAAACAGTAATAACTGACTGGCCCTGGGAATTTGGCAGGTTAACAGAATGAGTCTTTGCCTAACCTCCTCTGAGAAAGTCGCGTTTGTTAGTATAGGACTAGGGAATATGACCACCACTCACTGTCTTTGAGACCTACCTATAATGAATGATAGGATATAAGAGATTAGTATTTTATAAGGTTTATGGAATGTAGTCCTAAACCTGCTTTTTCTTTGCTTTTTATTTTTCTAAAATGTCATGTAGTGCACCTGGAAGTGGTCCCATGTTCAAACCAACCACAGTGGCTGTAGATGAAGAAGGTGGAGAAGATGATAAAGATGAATCAGCTACAAATAGTGGCACAGGTGCCACTGTTTCTTGTGGCCTGGGATCTGAATTTTCCACAGATAAAGGAGGCCCTTTCACTGCAGTACAAATCACTAATACCACTGGACTGGCCCAGGCTCCTGGGTTAGCCTCCCAAGGCATCAGCTTTGGCATTAAGAATAATCTGGGGACCCCATTGCAAAAATTGGGAGTGTCATTTTCTTTTGCCAAGAAGGCTCCTGTCAAACTCGAATCAATAGCATCAGTTTTCAAGGACCACGCGGAGGAAGGGACCTCTGAAGATGGAACAAAACCTGATGAGAAGGGTTCTGACCAAGGACTGCAGAAGGTAGGAGACTCTGATGGGAGCAGTAATCTTGATGGTAAAAAGGAGGATGAAGACCCTCAGGATGGAGGGTCCCTTGCCTCAACATTATCCAAATTAAAAAGGATGAAGCGAGAAGAAGGAGCTGGGGCTACGGAGCCGGAATATTACCACTACATCCCCCCAGCACACTGCAAAGTAAAACCTAATTTTCCCTTCCTACTTTTTATGAGAGCCAGTGAACAAATGGAAGGTGATAATAGTACACACCCAAAGAATGCCCCAGAGAGTAAAAAAGGCAGTTCTCCCAAGCCTAAAAGCTGCATCAAGGCGGCAGCAAGCCAAGGAGCAGAAAAGACAGTTAGTGAAGTCTCTGAGCAGCCGAAGGAAACCAGCATGACCGAGCCCTCAGAACCAGGAAGCAAACCTGAGGCAAAGAAGGCCTTAGGAGGGGATGTAAGTGATCAGAGTTTAGAGAGTCATAGTCAGAAGGTTTCAGAGACCCAAAAGTGTGAGTCCAACTCTTCTAAAGAAACCTCTCTGGCCACCCCAGCAGGGAAAGAAAGCCAAGAAGGACCCAAACATCCTACTGGTCCCTTCTTCCCAGTTTTGAGCAAAGATGAAAGCACTGCCCTCCAGTGGCCATCAGAACTATTAATTTTCACCAAGGCAGAACCCTCCATTTCATACAGTTGTAACCCTTTATATTTTGACTTTAAACTTTCAAGGAACAAAGATGCCAGAACTAAAGGGACAGAAAAACCAAAGGATATAGGAAGCTCCTCAAAGGACCATCTCCAAGGCCTAGATCCTGGTGAGCCAAATAAAAACAAGGAAGTGGGCGGAGAGAAAATAGTACGTTCCTCAGGAGGCAGAATGGACGCACCTGCTTCAGGGTCTGCCTGTAGTAGCCTGAACAAGCAGGAGCCTGGGGGTAGCCATGGGTCTGAGACAGAAGACACAGGGAGAAGCCTTCCCAGCAAGAAAGAACGATCTGGGAAGTCCCACCGGCACAAAAAGAAAAAGAAGCACAAAAAATCCAGCAAACACAAACGTAAACACAAGGGTGACACAGAAGAGAAAAGCTCTAAGGCAGAGTCGGGGGAGAAGTCTAAGAAGCGCAAGAAACGAAAACGAAAGAAGAATAAGTCATCAGCCCCAGCAGATTCTGAACGAGGACCCAAACCAGAACCCCCTGGGAGTGGCAGTCCTGCACCTCCAAGAAGGCGGCGACGAGCTCAAGATGACTCCCAGCGGAGATCCCTCCCAGCTGAAGAGGGGAGCAGTGGCAAAAAGGAGGAAGGTGGGGGTGGTAGCAGCTCCCAAGACCATAGTGGGAGGAAACACAAAGGTGAACTTCCGCCTTCATCCTGCCAGCGAAGAGCAGGCACCAAACGGAGCAGCCGGTCTAGCCATCGGAGCCAACCCAGTAGTGGAGATGAGGATAGTGATGATGCTTCCTCACACCGACTGCACCAGAAGTCTCCATCCCAGTACAGTGAGGAAGAAGAAGAAGATTCAGGCAGTGAGCATTCCCGCAGCCGCTCAAGGTCAGGCCGGCGCCATTCCTCACATCGTTCTTCCCGGCGTTCTTACTCAAGTAGCTCAGATGCCTCTTCAGACCAGAGCTGCTATAGTAGACAGCACAGTTACTCAGATGACAGCTACAGTGACTACAGCGACAGATCACGAAGGCACTCCAAGCGCTCCCACGACTCGGATGACTCAGACTATGCCAGCTCCAAACATCGATCAAAACGGCACAAATACTCATCTTCTGACGATGACTATAGCCTCAGTTGCAGCCAGTCCCGAAGCCGATCTCGGAGTCATACCAGAGAGCGCTCAAGATCCCGGGGCCGCAGCCGAAGCAGCAGTTGTAGTCGTAGTCGGAGCAAGCGGAGAAGCCGTAGCACCACAGCCCACAGCTGGCAACGGAGCCGGAGCTATAGCCGGGACCGCAGTCGCAGCACCAGGAGCCCTTCCCAAAGATCAGGCTCCAGGAAGGGATCATGGGGTCATGAGAGCCCTGAGGAGAGGCATTCTGGGCGTCGGGACTTCATTCGTTCTAAGATCTACCGCTCCCAGTCCCCCCACTATTTCCGATCAGGCCGGGGAGAAGGTCCTGGGAAGAAAGATGATGGCAGAGGAGATGACAGTAAAGCAACAGGTCCACCTTCCCAGAACAGCAACATTGGCACAGGAAGAGGGTCAGAAAGTGACTGCAGTCCTGAAGACAAGAACTCTGTTACTGCCAAACTGCTACTGGAGAAGATTCAGTCAAGGAAAGTGGAGAGGAAACCTAGTGTGAGTGAGGAGGTGCAGGCCACCCCTAATAAAGCTGGGCCCAAGCTCAAGGACCCCCCACAAGGTTACTTTGGGCCCAAGCTCCCCCCATCTCTTGGCAATAAGCCTGTCCTTCCACTGATAGGGAAGCTCCCAGCTACCCGAAAGCCCAATAAGAAATGTGAAGAGTCTGGCTTGGAAAGGGGGGAAGAGCAAGAACAGTCAGAGACAGAAGAGGGGCCCTCAGGGAGTAGTGATGCCCTATTTGGGCATCAGTTCCCTTCAGAGGAAACAACTGGCCCCTTATTAGACCCACCTCCAGAAGAGCCAAAGTCTGAAGAAGCTACTGCTGATCACCCTGTGGCTCCACTAGGCACCCCAGCACACACTGACTGCTACCCTGGGGACCCAACCATCTCCCATAACTACCTCCCCGACCCCAGTGATGGGGACACCCTGGAGTCCCTGGATAGCAGCAGTCAACCAGGCCCTGTGGAATCCAGCTTGCTGCCAATAGCACCAGACCTTGAGCATTTCCCCAGTTATGCACCTCCCAGTGGGGATCCTAGTATTGAGTCAACAGATGGGGCTGAGGATGCTTCACTGGCCCCCCTGGAGAGCCAGCCCATCACCTTCACCCCTGAGGAGATGGAGAAGTACAGCAAGCTCCAGCAGGCTGCTCAGCAACACATCCAGCAGCAGCTTCTGGCCAAGCAAGTAAAGGCCTTTCCAGCCTCAGCTGCCCTGGCCCCAGCCACACCAGCCCTGCAACCTATCCACATTCAGCAGCCAGCTACAGCCTCTGCCACCTCCATCACAACTGTTCAGCATGCCATCCTACAACATCATGCTGCCGCAGCTGCTGCCGCCATTGGCATTCACCCCCACCCCCATCCCCAACCACTTGCCCAGGTGCATCATATTCCCCAGCCCCATCTGACCCCCATTTCCTTGTCCCACCTCACTCACTCAATCATCCCTGGCCACCCTGCCACCTTTCTCGCTAGCCATCCCATCCACATCATTCCCGCCTCAGCCATCCATCCTGGGCCTTTCACCTTTCATCCCGTCCCACATGCTGCCCTCTACCCCACCCTACTTGCCCCACGGCCTGCTGCAGCAGCTGCCACTGCCCTCCACCTTCACCCACTACTTCACCCCATCTTCTCAGGTCAGGACCTGCAACATCCTCCCAGCCATGGCACATGAGTTGGGGGATGGGATCCTAGGTAGGGCCAGGGGAGGAGACCCATAAATGTTCCCTTGGGGCTGTTGAGCTATTAATACCAGCAAGTAGAAGCTGGGATGGGCAGTGTCTGACAGCCAAAGAATTGAGTTTTGGCTCACAGGGGTGGGTTTAGATTTGAAGTTTGCTTTCAGTTTACTATCAGGGATTTCTTTTTCCTGTCCTCCTCTCAATTTGTCCCTCCCTCTCCTGTGTTTCTAAGCTAGGGAACACCAGTAAGTGCTACCCACCCCTCTGCAGCAACATCTCCAAACTGTCAAGTTTAGATAATCCCCTCCTCCCTCTGCTTTTTTCCTCTGCTCTTCCCTTCTATAAATTTTAAAACATTTTCCTCCTCTCTGGCCAGTGGGTTGTCACCAAAGCACTTGATGTGGGCCCATCTGGTCTTGCCTTCTCAGCGCCACAGGGAAGGCCAAGCTGTTCTAGTGGTGGAAGTGCCACCACTTTGGGGTAGTGTCTTTGACATCCTTGGTGACGTTATGTTATCCCAGGTGAGGTGGAAAGAGTCTCACCTGGAACCTGATATAACTCACGCTGCAATTCCATCCAGTTCCCACATCAACGGAGCCACACATTTGGCACTATTATCCTGGTGTCCCTCATCCCAGAAGAGGCATCTCCATATCCCAGAAAAGAAGATCCTATCATGAATAAAAGCTGTGTGGAACATAGAGTTGCCCATGTGCTTTCCCGGAGAGGAGCTCATGTGTCTGAAGTGAAGGGTATATTTTCTTCTGTTGTGTTGATGTTTCCTTCTTAATTTATAGGATTTTTTTAATGTAAAAAATTGCACTGAACTCTATAAAACGTAAATGCTGCTTTTTGTAGCTCATATAAAAAAGGTTCCATATTTGTAGTATACTGCAATAATATTTTTTACATCCAGCTCTTTAAGTGATCCTCGTTCTGGTGGCTTTGTGTAAATATGTTTGCCCTAGTTGAATTAAGAAACTTTAAAGGTTATAAAATGAAAACAAAAAATAAAATATTTGTTTTCTGCTAGATGCAAAACTGACTAAGCATGTATATTTTACCAAGCTTATGTATTTTTTGAAGTTATGAACTATAAAATGTTAAAACATTTTTTGCTGGGACAAAATGTTAAGTAATTTGCAGTAAGTAGTGCCCCCAGTATTGGGATTTTTGAGCTAATGGGCAGCAGTCAGCCGGGGGCTTCTGAGGGATACTCATCTTTAACAGTCTCCCTCATGTACTTTTGCTGTTTTACACGGAGAAACAGGTGGACCCCACAGAGGAGAAGGAGGGGACTCAACAGCTTTATTGTCTGGAAGCAGTGAGATTTGGTGATTGTCTGGGGGGATTTCTGGGTTTCCCTGGGTACCTTGTTCAAGGCAGTCAGTCCATTTGCCTTCCTAGTACTTAGCCCCCTCTGACAATTTTTTTTTTTTTTTAATGTGCCTTTTGGGTTGGTAGAAACTGAAGTAGAAGTAGGCTGGAGGATGAGTTGGGACAGTCTTCTTCCTTTTGTTGGGAGGTGAGCACACTTACAGATACTTCAGATTATTTTGCTTCATAGTTTCCATGCCCTCTGCCCAGCTCAGTTTAAACAGTAAACGTTCCTTGTTTCTTTTCTCCTATGACACTGACAAGAGGAATTACCACCTCAGCCTCTTTTGCCCCTCTTCTTGCCTTTCACCCAGGCTCTCAGCCCCAATTAACACACTGACCCAAAGGGGCTTGTATTGCAGGTCCCATCGCCTTTGATGAGGTTAACAATTCCCTCTTTGGCATTTTCCTAACTATTCCTGTGGCTAGAATTGGTTGGTTGGTCACTTGACAAGAAAAACCATACTTATCTGGACCAGGGCTCTGTGTTCCTGCCTTCTCAAATTCTCAGAAAAGTGTTAAGTTTATGAAAAGAAAGTGGCAGGCAAGCGCACTCTTGACTGCCCTCCCACCCTCCTACCTGTTCAGTGCTCCTTGTCTGATTCAGAAGCATCACTTCTTGTATAACTGGCACTGGAAAAACGAAATCATCTGTGTAAGTGAAGGGACTCATTTTTCTTTGCTTTCAGCCCATGTAAATAAATAATACAGTATTAACATTTTTGTGCTGCTTCCCATTAGCTTGTAGATTGAGCCATACTCTGGCTGCCTCTTTACCTTCCTCGGGGCATTTTCTTTAACTTCCAGAATAGTGATTTTAAAACTTAAAAAAAACAAAATAACCTATCCTTACAAGCATAACAGATTGTATTTAACTTTATCACATATGATAGAGATATATATGCTGTAAAATGAGGGAAAGGAACTTTCTAATAAACCAATGATTTGTGGAAACTTAGCAGAGTCTGTCGTAATTTTTGCCCCATCCACTCAAAGTTGGGTAGGGTTGGAGGTGTGGGTTATAAATAACATCTTGTTTGCCGGGTGCAGTGGCTCAAGCCTGTAATCCCAGCACTTTGGGAGGCCGAGACGGGTGGATCACGAGGTCAGGAGATCAAGACCTTCCTGGCTAACACTGTGAAACCCCGTCTCTACTAAAAAAATACAAAAAACTAGCCGGGCGAAGTGGCGGGCGCCTGTCATCCCAGCTACTCGGGAGGCTGAGGCAGGACAATGGCGTAAACCCGGGAGGCGGAGCTTGCAGTGAGCTGAGATCCGGCCACTGCACTCCAGCCTGGGCAACAGAGCGAGACTCCGTCTCAAAAAAAATAAAAATAAAAAAAAATAAATAACATCTTGTTTGAAGTGACCAAGGAATAGATTCCTGTGAACCAGTATGAGATGTTTGCAGTTGTGCTTCTGAAAGCTCAGGCTATGCAAAGAGGAAAGATGATGGTGTGGGAGGAGGTAATAGTAGTTAATTTCTCTCAGTTGTAGGTAGATGTATTGGAATGTATACCTCCTTTCCACTTCCTCTTTCCCACAAGAGGAAAGATTTCCTTCCATTTTAGGTATATAATCTCTGTGTAGTAGAATATATGGTGTATATCTAGGTGCCTACTAAATGGGTGTGGAATTTCTGGCTTTGAATTTTAGGATTTTGGACTACTTTAAGGGCACTAAGATGACAAGAATCATCTGCCGGACTTTCATCCTCCAGGTGGAGTTCTTTGTGCCAGTCTTCAGTTACTCTCCTAGCCCTTTAATACCACTACAATGTTTGAGCACCTCTACTTGGTATAAGGAAATATGGCCTAATTGTTACTGAGAAGATAAAACCCCTACTCTTCCATATCAAAAAATCACAAAAGAGGCAGGGAAAATTTAGCATCGAAAGCTACCATAGAGTTATAGTGATAAATTAGTTTTCCCTCTCAACCTCAGCCTTTCAAGAGGAAAAGGCTTTCTTTCCTACTCTCTTTTGATACATTTCTTTCCTACTCTTTGATACATCTGTGTTCTCCCTTTGATTAAAGAGAAGCTATTCAACTTGAACCTGGGTTTGAGTGCTCAGATCTGCCTATATTCCTAAAATAGCAAAGATCCTTACCCAGAAAGAAATGACCACCTTGGCCTGAAACATGAAAGTACTCCCTCTTCACCCTTGATGACTAATTCAGGCCTCGTCAGCCATTTCCATTCTTACTTGCCAAAGACAGCTTCACTCACTTCTACCAACTCATATCTCAATTATTGCAGCATTTTCCTCGGTGGCCTTCCTGACTAGAACCTAATTCCCTGTTCTGTGTAAGCTTACTGGCTTTTCAGAATCTGAATGCAACTCATTCTGTATTCACTGCTTCCCAGTAAAACTGTGATCTCTGAGAGAACAG
Source organism: Macaca thibetana thibetana (assembly GCF_024542745.1). Classification (NCBI taxonomy): domain Eukaryota; kingdom Metazoa; phylum Chordata; class Mammalia; order Primates; family Cercopithecidae; genus Macaca; species Macaca thibetana. The sequence continues at coordinate 53,817,458 of NC_065593.1, read as the reverse complement.
GGAGTGATTCTTATATCCCCCCCCGCAGCACTCAGTGTATCTCGCGCTTAATACATGGTAAACATTTTGATTATATGTTCAAGAATATGAGCAAAGTGGCCAGGTGCAATGGCTCATGCCTATAATCCCAGCACTTTGGGAGGCCAAGGCGGGAGGATCTCTTGAGCTCAGGAATTCGAGGTCAACCTGGGTAACATAGCAAGACCCCATCTCTACAAAAAAAACTAAAAATTAGCTGGGCGTGGTGGCACAAGCCTGTGGTCTCAGCTATTCATGAGGCTGATGTGGGAGGATTGCTTGAGCCCAGGGGTCAAGTCTGTAGTGAGCCATGATCAGGTCACTGCACTGCAGCCTGGGTGACAGAGCGAGACCCTGTCTCAAAAATAAAAAGAATATGAGCCAAGTACAACACCATTAACTGAGGATTGTGCATCAGAATTGAGCCAAAAAAAAAGTTCAAAAATGCGTTTTTTGGTTTGTGGTTTGTGTGTTTTTTTTGAGATGGAGTTTCACTCTTGTTGCCCAGGCTGGAGTGCGATGGCGCAATCGTGGCTGACAGCAACCTCCATCTCCTGGGTTCGAGCAATTCTCCTTCTCAGCCTCCCAAGCAGCTGAGATTATAGGTGTGCACCACCACGCCCAGCTAATTTTTGTATTTTTAGTAGAGACAGGATTTCGCCATGTTGGCCAGGCTGGTCTCGAACTCCTGGCCTCAAGCAATCTGCCCACTTTGGCCTCCCAAAGTGTTGGGATTACAGCTGTAAGCCACCATGCCCAGCAAAAAATAAAAATAAATAAATTGTTTTTAAGGCATAGTCTTTCTCTTGCCCAGGCTGGAGTGGAGTGGCAAAATCATAGCTCACTGTAACCTAAAATTCCTGGGCTCGAGTGATTCTCCTGCCTCAGCCTCCTCAGTAGCTGGAACTACAGGTGTGCACTACCATGCCTGGCTAATTTTAATTTTTCTGTAGACACAGGGTCTCACTATGTTGCCCAGGCTGGTCCCAAACACCTGGCTTCAAGCAATCCTCACTTTGGCCTCCCAAAGTGCTGGGATTACAGGCGTAAGCCACCACACCTGGCCTAAAAATCTTTATAATTTTCTTTTCCTCTCTTTTTTTTTTTTTTTTGACAGACTCTCACTCTGTCGCCCAGGCTGGAGTGCAGTGGCATGATCTCGACTCACTGCCACCTCTGCTTCACAGGCTCAAGCAATTCTCTTGCCTCAGCCTCCCAAGTAGCTGGGATTACAGGCATGCACCACCATGCCCAGCTAATTTTTGTATTTTTAGTAGAGACGGGGTTTCACTATATTGGCCAGGCTGGTCTCGAACTCCTGATCCACCCACTCGGCCTCCCAGAGTGCTGGGATTACAGGCGTGAGCCACCGTGCCTGGCTAAAATCTTTATGATTTTCCATCTCCCATGGATTAAAGTTCAGATTCCTTAATACAGTATTCAAGGACCTTCAGTAATTAGAACCCCCAAGCTTTCCTTTCCCACCTTGCACCTCAGTCCACCCCTTTAAGCACTCTGCTATGCTGAGTCAACTACTTGTCCTTCCCCACCTCTGTGTTCCTTTGCTGCTCTCATGTATTCTTTATGCCTAAAAACCCTTTCATTCTCTAACAAAAGGCAACTTGAACATGAGTTCAAGTGCAACCCATGTTTGAATCTTAGTTTTGCCATTCGTTGGCTGTGTAAATGTGGGCAATTCACCTAAAACTCTTGTGCCGCAGTTTTGTGTTTATAAAATGGGCATTAATAGTACTTATTTCCTAGGGTTGTTATGAGGAACAATGATAGATGACTTTGATAATCTGTATATTTTTCAAGGTATGCTTTACTGTCTCTGCTGCGGTTATGTGTGTTCATGTCTTAACTCTTTCTGGGCTGTTTGTTAAGGCTCCTTGATGGCTATCTTTGGAGTTTTTAAAATATTTTATTTTTTATAGTTTTAAAATAGAGACGAGGTCTCACTGTATTGCCTAGGCTAGTCTCAAATACCTGAGCTCAAGCCATCCTCCTTCCTCAGCCTCCCAAAGTGCTGGGATTACAGGCGTGAGCCACTGTATCTGGCCTGATGGTTATCTTTGTATCCTTTATCAACACAGTGCTTTGAACAGAGTAAATACTTATTGAAAACTTGAGTGAAATGTGACTTAATATTTGGCCTCACAGAATACACCAGTAATACAGCACTCACTCACCTGAGGACAGTGGGAGAATAGAAGGTAAGTAGAAGACTGGGTTAAGTATTCATTCTAGCAAATACATTAATCACATGCCTCCCATGTACTTGACACTGGGAATTCAGCAATGAAGAAGGCTCAGACCAAAGTCTAGGCTTTTAGCTTCCTGTCCTATAAAGGATAAGATTCTTAGCTCTATGCTGAGGTAGTAAATTATGAGGGGACTTCAAAATGGCACAGGGTGGTTGAGCAGGATACAGCAATGGTTAAGTTTGGTCGGAAAATAGAAATCAAAAGGAAAATGTGGCTATGGTTACCCCTAGCAGACCTCTTGAATCTCCTTCCTGAGAACCTGCTTTTTTGGGAAGGCACGAGTGCCAGTAAGACTTGGCACTCCTCCTCTTCCGCTTACCCAGAGAAAATGACAGCCTTTCTGCTCAAAACTCATCCCTTCACTTTGTCACCCTATATTTGCATCTTCCATCCTTAGTGTGTGTTTCCATCCAGTCGTTCGGCAATACACGTACTACATGTTGGACTCTTGGGTAGTCTCTAGGGCTGTAGCAAGGAGCCTTGCTCCCAAGGGACTCATTTACATAATCCTGTGAACAGACCATGAGTAAACAGTGTGCTCAATACTGTGCCTATGTGTGTTAGCCCATGCGGCCAGCCTGAGGAGTCAGGGAAGGCTCCCCTAGGCAAAGACCCCAACCAGAATCAAGTCTTAATGGTTAGACAAGAGCTCCATCACCCAAAAAGGATTGAGGGCCTACCTTCAACTGAACAGCTAATGCATAATCTCAGAACCTGTGAGTCAAAATTCCCTGGAATAACTCCACTTTATCCCCAATATCCTTGCCACCTAGACCAAGGTCCGTTCACCACCCTGTCCCCAGCACTGACTGCACTGCTGTGGCCACACTAAAACTCGGCTCAAGACAGACAAGTGAGGAAGCTGCTGCGCCAGTATGGCTGGTTGAGGCCGCCCAAGGTCCTAGGAGGAAGCGGGTAAATGCCATATCCAAAAAGACACAGCAGCCTCAGGTTTTATCAGAGGGCAGCAGCTTCCTTCTCCTTCCCCAACCTCTGGCTAAGTCACAAAGCACCACAGCTGTACAGCCAGATGGGGGAAGGGAGGAGATTAGAACTGTAGGCTAGAGTAGACAGGTATGGACCAGTTCACAATCACGGTATCCCAAGCAGAAAGTGATGGTGGCTTGGACTAGCATGGTGGTATTAGAGATGGGGTAAAGATTCAAGAGACATCGTTGATAGGCAGAACCAATAGGACTTGGTAATAAACTATTCTCAGGAAAAGGGAGGACTCATGGCTTTCAGCCATGAGCATCCAGCCATGAGCATGGCCTCACCCACTTCCTGACAATTCTAGCCACCATGAGTCCAGGGGCTATAGCCCTTTGCTCTGCCCATTGCTCAGCAAGTTACTTGGGGTTGCAGTTTGATAAGAAAAGACTTCCTGTGGAGGAATCTGAAGGGAAGAAGGAGGAGCTGGTCCATTCCTGCCTGGGAGGTTGTGGAAGAAGGAAGATGGCCAGAGCTTTGTGTCCACTGCAAGCCCTCTGGCTTCTGGAGTGGGTGCTGCTGCTCTTGGGACCTTGTGCTGCCCCTCCAGCCTGGGCCTTGAACCTGGACCCAGTGCATCTCACCTTCTATGCAGGCCCCAATGGCAGCCACTTTGGGTTTTCACTGGACTTCCACAAGGACAGCCATGGGAGGTGAGCTATGAGGGAAGTTTGGGTATTGGGAAAGAGCAGGACCCCTCCCCATCACTGCTTCTGGGGGCTTCAAGTTTCCCATTTGTTATGGCAGTTGAGCAAGGTGACTTGTGGGGCCTATTCAGGTTGATTTCTTGTCAAGAATGCTGAGGTCTGGGGGACTGGCTCAGGTGAAGGTGTAAGGGCAGGGCACAGGTGTGGTGATGGGCACTGAAACTATAGCAAGAACCAAGGGAAGACAAGAGTTGATGCTTTATTTTTTCCCCAAGGGTCAGTTGTATGAACCACACCACCCTCAACACCTTGAAATGTGGAGAGGAGGCTGGGCATGGTGACTCACGCCTGTAATCCCAGCACTTTGGGAGGCCAAGGCGGGTGGATCACCTGAGGTCGAGAGTTCAAGACCAGCCTGACCAACATGGAGAGACCTCGTCTCTACTAAAAAAAGAAAAAAAAAAAAATTAGCTGGGCATGGTGGCGCATTCCTGTAATCCCAGTTGCTCGGGAGGCTGAGGCAGGAGAATCATTTGAACCTGAGAGGCAGAGGTTGTGGTGAGCTGAGATCGCGCCATTGCACTCCAGCCTAGGCGAAACTCTGTCTCAAAAGAAAGAAAGAAAGAAAGAAAGAAACGTGGAGAGGAGCACATGTCCTAAAATTGATTTGCAGAACTAAAGTTGTCTACCCTCCCCAATCTTGCATTTCTATTCCATTTCCCTCATCTCCACCAACATTATAAATTTTTGAAAAGAAGCAATAGGTCATTAATGGTTAGTATTGATCAGGCTTCAGAATCAAGAGTGCCCAAGATTAGAGTCTTGGCTCCTCTTCATAGTGTGTACCCTGAGCTACTTACCGTGAGAGACACAGTGCCCACCAGCTTCAGGGGGTGGCAATGGGTGGCAATGGCAGATAGCCTTCAAGTGTCAGCCACTTAGGGGATTTCCCCTGCTGAAGACAGCCAGTTCACTCAAAGTCCCCTCCCAAGGTGGCCCACATCCAGTGACTGAACAATGAGAAGTGGGCGAGTGGGGAGAGTGGAGGCGGGGGGTGGGGAGGCATTTGGTAAGGGTCCAGCCCTCTTTCCCTCTTTCATCAACTCTAACAATTCTTTTTTTTTTTTTTTTTCTTTTTTTTTTTTTTTTTTTTTTTTTTTTTTTTTTTTTTTTTTTGAGACGGGGTTTGGCTCTTGTTGCCCAGGCTGGAGTACGATAGTGCAATCTCCGGCTCACCACAACCTCCACCTTCCAGGTTCAAGTGATTCTCTTGCCTCAGCCTCCCGAGTAGCTGGGATTACAGGCATGTGCCACCACACCCGGTTAATTTTGTATTTTTAGTAGAGATGGGGTTTCTGTCAGGGTAGTCTCGAACTCCCAACCTCAGGTGATCCGCCTGCCTTGGCCTCCCAAAGTGCTGGGATTACAGGCATGAGCCACCACGCCAGGCCTTTTTTTTCTTGTTTTCTTTTGAGACAGAATTTTGCTCTTGTTGCCCAGGCTGGAGTGCAATGGCATGATCCCAGCTCACTGCAACCTCCGCCTCCTGGGTTCAAACGATTTTCCTGTCTCAGCCTCCCGAGTAGCTGGGATTACAGGTGCATGCCACCATGCCTGGCTAATTTTTGTATTTTTAGTAGAGACGGGGTTTCACTATGTTAGCCAGGCTGGTCTCGAACTCCTGACCTCAGGTGATTCACCCGCCTCAGCCTCCCAAAGTGCTGGGATTACAGGTGTGAGCCACCGCGCCCGGCCAACTCTGACAATTTTGAAAGGTCATTCTAGCTCCAGAGCTTGTGGGTGTTGGCGAATGCTGTCATTGGGCCTGAATCAGCTCAACTCCTTCCTGTGCCCACTCCTGCTTATCTCCCCTCCTATAAGTAGTGATCCCATTGGCACTACTTAAACATTCTGCGGTTAAAAAAAATTATAGACCAGACACAGAGGCTCACGCCTGTAATCCCTTAGCCTCCCAAAGTGCTGGGATTACAGGTGTGAGCCACCATGACTGGCCTATAAAAAAATGTTTTTTGGCCGGGCGCGGTGGCTCAAGCCTGTAATCCCAGCACTTTGGGAGGCCGAGACGGGTGGATCACGAGGTCAAGAGATCGAGACCATCCTAGCTAACACGGTGAAACCCCGTCTCTACTAAAAAATACAAAAAACTAGCCGGGTGAGGTGGCGGGCGCCTGTAGTCCCAGCTACTGGGGAGGCTGAGGCAGGAGAATGACTTTAACCTGGGAGGCGGAGCTTGCAGTGAGCTGAGATCCGGCCACTGCATTCCAGCCTGGGCAACAGAGCGAGACTCCGTCTCAAAAAAAAAAAAAAAATGTTTTTTAATTAGCTAGGCATGGTGTTGCACACCCACAGTTCCAGCTACTCGGGTGGCTGAGGGGAGAGGATTGCTTGAGCCCTGAAGATCAAGGCTACAGTGAGCTGTGATCGTGCTACTGCACTCCAGCTGGGCAACAGAATGAGACCCGGTCTCAAAACAACAAAATTATTTTTTAAAATTATAGCATTGTTTCAAGAGCATTTGTTATGTATTTGGCTGGGACCATGCTAACCATTACTCGTATTTATTACATTTACTCCTGACCGTTTTGATTGGTTGTGAAAAAGTCATTGGTTGTGAAATTGGTATTCCTATTTCACAAATGGCAGAATTGTGATTTAAACCTAGATCTGCTAGGGTCCTCATCTCTATCAGCACACACACTCCAGCCCCACTTCAGAGGTACCTTCTACCTTCCCTCATTAAAACCAGCTCTCAAGAGGAGATCTGGGCCCGGCGCGATGGCTCACGCCTGTAATCCCAGCACTTTGGGGGGCCAAGGCGGGCGGATCACGAGGTCAGAAGATTGAGACCATCCTGGCTAACATGGTGAAACCCCGTCTCTACTAAAAATACAAAAAATTAGCCGGGCGTGGTGGCGGGCGCCTGTAGTCCCAGCTACTCGGGAGGCTGAGGCAGGAGAATGGCGTGAACCCGGGAGGCGGAGCTTGCAGTGAGCCGAGATCGCGCCACTGCACTCCAGCCTGGGCGACAGAGCGAGACTGCGAGACTGCATCTCAAAAAAAAAAAAAAAAAAAAAAAAGGGGATCTGGTAACAGTCAAGACAGGCATTCTAGGGAGCACGTGAACCTCTGGTTCTTGTTATGGGTGGAAGGATGGAGATGTTGTACAGAATTTAGGTCTTTTTCAGCAAAGATCTCAAACCCCTTATAGTCCCAGCTTTACTCTCAACTCACTGGGTTACTTTACGCACGTGATTGCCCGCGCTGAGAGTCAGTTTCACTGTCCATAAGATGAAGTACACCTCGATGGTCTGTGAGGTGTCATTGAGGAAAGATGGTCCGGTGCCCCCATGCCACATCGCCTTCCGGGCAGTGCTCCCAGCGCCGGCGCCAGGGTCTGGGATACGCTGGAATCTGCGTGGCACTCACCCAGCTTTCCTATGCAGAGTGGCCATCGTGGTGGGCGCCCCACGGACGCTGGGTCCCAGCCAGGAGGAGACGGGCGGCGTGTTCCTGTGCCCCTGGAGGGCCGAGGGCGGCCAGTGCCCCTCGCTACTCTTTGACCTCCGTGAGTCCCAGGCAAGGAGAGCAAGGGTGGGGCCAGAGGGACGTGGACTGCCGGGCTTCAGCGCTCCACCCCTTCTTGTGCCTTCCAGGTGATGAGACCCGAAATGTAGGCTCCCAAACTTTACAAACCTTCAAGGCCCGCCAAGGACTAGGGGCGTCGGTCGTCAGCTGGAGCGACGTCATTGTGGTGGGCCCCGCGGTACAGGGCACCGGGAACAGTCGGGGGCAGGGACACGCGGGGCCGGCAGGAGCTCAAGTCTCGCGCCCTTCCCCACTCTCCTGTGGCCTTTCTCCAGGCCTGCGCCCCCTGGCAGCACTGGAACGTCCTAGAAAAGACCGAGGAGGCTGAGAAGACGCCCGTAGGCAGCTGCTTTTTGGCTCAGCCAGAGAGCGGCCGCCGCGCCGAGTACTCCCCCTGTCGCGGGAACACTCTGAGCCGCGTTTACGTGGAAAATAATTTTAGTAAGCGCCCTCGACGACCTGGCCCCGCCCACTCGCGACGACTTAGTCCCGCCCCCATCGGATCCCGCCCCCAGCGCCGCAGCGGTTGCTTTGGATCTGGCCTAGCCCCAGGGCCCAGCCGACTCCAGGCCCCGCCCCTGTAGGATCCCACCAGCCCTCCTCCGGGCGCTCGCGCACCTCCCTCCAGCCCTGCGCTGACCCCTCCTCCTTGTCTCCCGCAGGCTGGGACAAGCGTTACTGTGAAGCGGGCTTCAGCTCCGTGGTCACTCAGGCAAGTAGGGAGCAAAAGCGGACGGGGGCGACCCCCAAACAGGGACCCCTCTCACCCTCAGGGCTTCCCTTCCAGGCCGGGGAGCTGGTGCTTGGGGCTCCTGGAGGCTATTATTTCTTAGGTACGTGCCCATCCGTATACCTCCCTCCCTTCTCGCGGCCCGGGGAGACCCCTGGGGTTTGGGCCCCACACCCGCTGTCCCTCCGGCCCTAGGTCTCCTGGCCCAGGCTCCAATTGCGGATATTTTCTCGAGTTACCGCCCAGGCATCCTTTTGTGGCACGTGTCCTCCCAGAGCCTCTCCTTCGACTCCAGCAACCCAGAGTACTTTGACGGCTACTGGGGTAACACCTCCCTTCCAGACTTCCAGCACCCCAAGGGTCACCGCTCACCGCAGACGGTCAGGTCTTGCCCCTGCGGGAGCCTCCATGCCCATCCCTGCCGGCCGGCCCACCGCCTAAGTCGCTCCCGCCCTCAGCTCCTGCGGCTTCCCCGCAGACCGCCCACCTCCCATGCGCCCACCGCTCCCTTCCACCGCGTACTCGTAGTGCAGTCTGGGGCAGGGCTTGGCCCCTCGAAGGCCTCCGTTTTTCCATCTGCACAAGGCAGAGCTGGGGCTGAGTGGCCTTAATCTCCTCCTTCCTTGCCCTCCGTTCCCTCCCTGCTTCCTCCCCCGGGAAAGACTAATTTGCGCCCGTGTCCTCAGGGTACTCGGTGGCCGTGGGCGAGTTCGACGGGGATCTCAACACTACAGGCAAGAAATCCACTTAGGGCGGGAGTTAGGGAGCCCAGCCCGGGGAGGAGCGCCGTCCTGGAATCTCCCCTGTGTAGGGAGATCTTCCCGCACATAAATCTTCCCTGGGGGCAGAACGGGGAGCGGGAAGTGGGTAGGGTCTAAGGCTCTCATTCCCTGAGCCTGGCTCTCCCTTTCGCCAGAGTATGTCGTCGGTGCCCCCACTTGGAGCTGGACGCTGGGAGCGGTAAGTGCCCCCACCAACTGGGCATCCCGAAGCCCCTTATCCCAGTCCTCAGGCTGACAACCCCTGAGCGCCCCCCCCCACCTCCCCGCCACCAAACCGCCCTTTCTCACCTGGAGTGGGAGGCTGCTTTGGGTACAAGAATGATGCTCTCCCCTTCGCTGTCCGTGCAGGTGGAAATTTTGGGCTCCTACTTCCAGAGGCTGCACCGGCTACATGGAGAGCAGGTGGGGGCCAGGTCCCAGTGGGAGTGGCTGGGTGGAGGGGTAACTGAGACTTCAGAATATTTCACGGGAGGTGAGGGCCCATTTCTTAGAGAGGATGCTGGTCCAGCGACCTGAATGATGATGCTCCTCATCTTGCAGATGGCTTCGTATTTTGGGCATTCAGTGGCTGTCACTGACGTCAACGGGGATGGGTGAGGAGGGGTATGCCCCACCCCTACCCAGTTGGGTCCCAAATTACCAGAACTGCCCTCTGTCTCTCTTTCCTAGCCCCTCCTCTCACGTTACGTGTTCACCGGGAGAACAGGAGAGCAAGGGTGGGGGAGATTTGGCCCTAGCCCCAACATCCCCCTGGTCCAGTCCCATATAACCACTCATCTGGCCCACAGGAGGCATGACCTGCTGGTGGGCGCTCCACTGTATATGGATAGCCGGGCAGACCGAAAACTGGCCGAAGTGGGGCGTGTGTATTTGTTCCTGCAGCCGCGAGGCCCCCACACACTGGGTGCCCCCAGCCTCCTGCTGACTGGCACACAGCTCTATGGGCGATTCGGCTCTGCCATCGCACCCCTGGGCGACCTCGACCAGGATGGCTACAATGGTGAGGGAAGAGAGGAGCCCTACTAGGTGCAGAGGGGTTAACAGACACACAAAAAGCATGGAGTTGGCCTGAGGGCAGCCAGAACGAGGATGGGTTTTAAGCATATAAGTATGTAGCTTAGACACCTGGGGTGCTAAATGGAGAGCAGATGGGAGAGATGAAGGAGACTAATTAGGATGTGTTTGCCTTAATCTGGGCAAGAGACAATGACCACCTGGATGTGGATTTTGGCGGTGGAGTTAGAGATGGGAGTGACTTCACAGATATTTAGGACTTGGATTCTTAGGACTTGGTGGGAGACTGGATGTGGGGCCAGGGGAGAGATTGGAGTTGGGTGCCTGTGATGCCCTCCACTGCCTGGAACTCAGGCCGTGCAGCAGGTGCTGGGGAGAGGTGGGAGATCAGCAGTTCAGCTCTGGACCTGTTGAGCTTGAAGGGCTTGGGTGCTTTAGGCAGAAATATCCAAAGAACAGTGGGAGTGGCTTTCCCCGCTTCCACAAGATCCATCTGAATGGGAGACAGGGGTTTGGGGAAAGTGGATGAGGTCCCGGGACCTGTGAAATTAGAAGAGGCCCAGGATAGAGCCCTGGGGAGCAAAAGCATTTAGGTGACTCATACAGGAGGTGAGTCTGAGGAAGAGACGGAGAAGTGTCCAGAGAGGGAGGAGGGAACCCAGGGGGTGTGATGGCCAGGGACTCAAGGAAGAGCATGTGTTAAAAAGCATGTGCAGGAGGAAGTGGGTGCTGCAGCTCCTGATGCTGCTGCAAGGTACAATTCGATGGGGCTGGAGAAATATCCATGGGCTTTAGCAAGAAGAGGGTGCCGGGCACGGTGGCTCATGCCTGTAATCCCAGCTACTTGGGAAATTGAGGCAAGAGAATCTCTGGAACCCAGGAAGTGGAGGTTGCACTGAGCTGAGATCGCGCCACTACTGCACTCCAGCATGGGCGACAGAGCAAGACTCCATGTCAGCGAAAGAAAGAAAGAGAGAAAGAGAAAGAGAAAGAGAGAGAGAGAGAGAAAAGAAAGAAAAAGAGGGGAGGAGGTTATTGGTGACAGTGACATAAATTGATTCAGGTCAAGGTAGGGTCAAAAGCCAGAATGCAATTGGGTAAGGTATGAATGGAGGTGAAAAATTGGAGGCAGCTAATGTAAACAGCTCTTTCAACAGGTTTGTGGTAAAAAGGAATTTGAGGAATAGAAAGAAAAAAAAAAGGACATGTTTGACTATGAGAGGAAAAAGAGAAAAGGTGATTATGGAAAAGAGATGAGGGTCAAGGGAAGATTATTTCAATGTGGAAGAACATGGAGTAGGTTGAAAATGATGTTGTGGGGAAATGGGGGGATGAGCCAGCAGAGAGTCCCTGTGATGCCTCAGGGAGTGGGAGGATGACTGGCCCAGTGTCAGGGTAAAGGAGGGAAACCTCTTCCAGGGTCAAATGGGGAAGCGGGAAGAAAGTCAGTATGGGATTATAGCATAACAGTGGGCTGCTTCTCTTCCTGAAGTAAGGGATTATGTCACCTGCGGAAGGAAATGACGGGGCTGGGAGCTTGATGGAATGGAGAGGTTAGAAATAGATGCTAGATGGCCAGGCACGGTGGCTCACACCCGGAATCCCAGCACTTTGGGAGGCCGAGGCAGGAGGATCACTTGAGCCTAAGAGTTTGAGACCAGCCTGGGCAACACAGGGATATCTTGTCTCTATAAAATTTTTTTAAAATTAGCTGGGCATGGTGGTTGTAGTCTCAACTGCTTGGGAAGCTGAGGTGGGAGGATTGCTTTAGCCCAGAAGGTTGAGGCTGCAGTAAGCCATGGTTGCACCACTGCACTCCAGCCTGAATGACAGAGCAAGACTGTCTTAAAAATAAAAAAATTTTAAAAGGTGGCTCACACCTGTAATCCCAGCACTTTGGGAGCCCAAAGTGAGCAGATCACTTGAGGTCAGGAGTTCGATACCAGCCTGGCCAATGTGGTGAAACCCTGTTTCTACTAAAAATACAAAAATTAGCCGAGCATGGTGGTAGGCGTCTGTAATCCCAGCTACTAGAGAGGCTGAGGCACAAGAATCACTTTAACGGGGGAGGCACAGGTTGCAGTGAGCCGAGATCGCACCACTGCACTCCAGCCTGGACAACAGAGCAAGGCTCTATCTCAAATAATAATAATAATAATAATAAATTTAGAAAAAGGAATAATGATGCTTAATTTTCAGGATATATTTTCCTCAATAGACAGTGAGAGTTGTCACTGTTTTTATAACAATCCTACTTGGCAGGTCCCTCTCCCACCTGATTGTCAACTCCTGGAGGGTAAGGCAGTGCCTCCTTCACCTACCCTTTGTACCCCTTTCCCGGTCTCCTGGGATGTGCCCAGAGAAGCTCAGGAAAGCTTTACAGTCATCTAGGGAGGCTGAATAACAATCAGCCACTCCCTTTCTGTTACTCTTCCAGACATTGCAGTGGCTGCCCCCTACGGGGGTCCCAGTGGCCGGGGCCAAGTGCTGGTGTTCCTGGGTCAGAGTGAGGGGCTGAGTTCACGTCCCTCCCAGGTCCTGGACAGCCCCTTCCCCACAGGCTCTGCCTTTGGCTTCTCCCTTCGAGGTGCTGTAGACATCGATGACAACGGATACCCAGGTGCCCTAGACTGCCTCCAGTTAGAAATGCCCAAGAAAGGCCCTTGGACTTTTGCTGGAAGTGCCGAGAGACACAGCCAGGGGCTCATGGCTGGCCTGGTGTCCCACTGTGGACTGCCAGAGGGGCTGGGTGAAACCTCCAGTGGGGGAGGTGGTGTGGGGAAACCCCTGGGAAGATGAGATGAGGATCCCACGCCCTCTCTAATGGCCAATTCTGACCCCTTCCTCGATGTCTGTAGACCTGATTGTGGGAGCTTACGGGGCCAACCAGGTGGCTGTGTACAGGTAAGCGCTGGCTCCAGGGGCAGGATGGGGAAGGTCCCATGCCATCAGAGGAGGCCAGGCCAGGAGGAGCCACAGTGGCAAGCCTACCCCATCACCCCATCCCATCAGAGCTCAGCCAGTGGTGAAGGCCTCTGTCCAGCTACTGGTACAAGATTCACTGAATCCTGCTGTGAAGAGCTGTGTCCTACCCCAGACCAAGACACCCGTGAGCTGGTGAGGAGGCAGAGGGCATGGGCCTTGAAGGATCTGGGACCTCAGAAAGGCCCCAACCCCTGAGCCCCACTTACGTCTTTGCAGCTTCAAAATCCAGATGTGTGTTGGAGCCACTGGGCACAACATTCCTCAGAAGCTGTGTGAGTGGCATGAAGGGGATAGGAGGGAGGTGGGCTTGGACTCCCCCGGAGGCTGGCCAGGGAGGTCCTGACTCTTCTGCTTGCCCTGCCAGCCCTAAATGCCGAGCTGCAGTTGGACCGGCAGAAGCCCCGCCAGGGCCGGCGGGTGCTGCTGCTGGGCTCTCAACAGGCAGGCACCACCCTGAACCTGGATCTGGGCGGAAAGCACAGCCCCATCTGCCACACCACCATGGCCTTCCTTCGAGTACGCCCAGGCAGGGGATTGGCAGGGCTGGGCGAGTAGAACACACCCACTGCACTTGTTCTTCCAGCCCCAGGGTACTGAGCTGGGTGCTGTGAGTCCGGGGGTAGTCAGGACACGGTGCCTACTGGCCAGAAGGTGGGATGTGTATGGCAGCAAGATGGCCTGACTCTTGCCCCCGTCCTAGGATGAGGCAGAATTCCGGGACAAGCTGAGCCCCATTGTGCTCAGCCTCAATGTGTCCCTGCCGCCCACGGAGGCTGGAATGGCCCCTGCTGTCGTGCTGCATGGAGACACCCATGTGCAGGAGCAGGTAGGGACAGGTGTGGACAAGCAAGGGAGGTGCAGGACCCCTGACAAGTCAAGATTAGAGTTAGTACCAAGATGCAATGTGAACCCCAAAACCTTGATGTGATTCCAAACCGTAATGAAAACCTCAAACTCCGGCCAGTCGAGGTGGCTCACACCTGTAAAAGCCAGCACTTTGGGAGACTGAGGTGGGCGGATTGCCTGAGGTCAGGAGTTGGAGACTGACCTGGCCAACATAGTGAAACCCCATCTCTACTAAAAATACAAAAAAATTAGCTAGGCATGGTGATGCACACCTGTAATTCCAGCTAATTGGGAGGCTGAGGCAGGAGAATCACTTGAACCCGGGAGGCAGAGGTTGCAGTAATTGTGCCACAGCACTCCAGCCTGGGTGACAGAGCGAGACTCTGTCTCAAAAAAAAAAAAAAAGGCTGGGAGCAGTGGCTCATGTCTGTAATGCCAGCACTTTGGGAGGCTGGGAGGCCGAGGTGGGCAGATCACGAGGTCAGGAGATCGAGACCATCCTGGCTAACACGGTGAAACCCCATGTCTACTAAAAATACACACCAAAAAAATTAGCCAGGTGTGGTGGTGGGCGCCCGTAGTCCCAGCTACTCGGGAGGCTGAAGCAGGAGAATGACGTGAACCAGGGAGGTGGAGCTTGCAGTGAGCCAAGATTGTGCCACTGCACTCCAGCCTGGGCGACAGAGCAAGACTCCTGTCTCCAAAAAAATAAAATAAACACCTAACAATCCCAGTATCCTCTAAGCTCTAATGTAAATTGATAAACCCTGACATTGTCTCAAACCTCCAAATAAACCCCAGAGCCCCATCTCTAAACTCCTTTTCATCCTCAGATCTTCTTACTCCCTAAGCCCCTATGTGAACCCAAAGCCCACTGTTTTCCTCACCCCGATGTAATCCCCAAACCTCACACGTCCCCAGCTTACCCACACACCCCAATGTGTCCCCCTAGACACGAATCGTCCTGGACTGCGGGGAAGATGACGTGTGTGTGCCCCAGCTTCAGCTCACTGCCAGCGTGTGAGGAGGCCTCCCACTCCGCCCGATCCTGGCCCTTTCTGCCTGTCATACCTGCTCCCCACCTGAGTCCCCTCTCTTCCCACATCCTGGGCCCAGACCCAGGCCATCTGGCTTCACTCCTCTTTCCCCACAGGACAGGCTCCCCGCTCCTAGTTGGGGCAGATAATGTCCTGGAGCTGCAGATGGACACAGCCAACGAGGGCGAGGGAGCCTATGAAGCAGAGCTGGCCGTGCACCTGCCCCAGGGGGCCCACTACATGCGGGCCCGAAGCAACGTTGAGGTACAGCCCCCACCCTGGGAACAGTACACAGGACCTGGGAGTCACTGGAGCCTTGGCTCTCTCGTCTCCCTCCCTGAGAGTCTCTCTTCTCTTCTGCTTTGCTGTCAAAGATGTAATTTTTTATTTTTTTATTTGAAAGAGGAATACTTGCTAATGGCACAGAATTCCAGAACTCTATTACAAAAACCAGAAAAACAAAAAAGGCTTAGGAACCAAATGTTGACAGGAACCTCTGTTAACATTTGGAGGATTTCCTTCCAGTCTTTTTTCAATATTGACTGGCACTCACATAAGTATATATTTATTTTTTATGTTGTTAATGTAGTTTATAATAATGGGGTCATACTCTAATGCTTTGTGTTTTTTATTTCCAAAATGAAAATGCATAAAAAGTAATAGTGCTACAGCAATACACACACTAGCATGTGACAGTCCCTTGAGATCCCACCCCAAGAAACCCCCCTCCCTACCTTGGCACACAAATCTTTCCAGACCTTCCAAGGGAGCTTAAATATATATATATGACGCTGATGCTCTGTAATTTCTTTCTTGAAACTGCTCTCCTGAAGGGCTTTGAGAGACTCATCTGTAACCAGAAGAAAGAGAATGAGACCAGGGTGGTGCTGTGTGAGCTGGGCAATCCCATGAAGAAGAACACCCAGGTGAGGCTGCTGGGTCGTGGTGCCGGGTCTCCACCAGTGGCTCGTGAACAACCAGATTTTAGGGGTGAGGTTTTAGAACCGCATAGTTCTGGGCCAGAATCTTGGACCTCACACTCCCTCGCCCCATGTGCTTGGGTGAGTGACTTTCCCTCTCTGAGCCCCTTTACCCAGTGGGCTTCCAGGTAAAATAGAAATAATAATGGTGGCCTGGCGCGGTGGCTCACGCCTGTAATCCCAGCACACTGGGAGGCCGAGATGGGTGGATCATGAGGTCGGGAGTTCAAGACCAGCCAGGACAACAGCGAAACCCCATCTCTACTAAAAATACAAAAATTACCTGTGCGTGGTGGCACACGCCTATAGTCCCAGCTCCTCAGGAGGCTGAGGCAGGAAAATCACTTGAACCTGAGAGGTGGAGGTTGCAGTGAGCCGAGATCATGCCACTGCACTCCGGCCTGGGTGACAGAGCAAGACTCCATCTCAGAAAAAAGAAAGAAAAGAAAGAATAATGGTGATCTTGAAGGGTGAAGACTGGAGGCCACATTCAGGGCAGAGCTGTCCGAAGTGGAGCATTTGGGCAGTGACCTTGACCCTCCTCATCTCCCAGATAGGAATTGCGATGTTGGTGAGCGTGGGGAATCTGGAAGAGGCTGGGGAGTCTGTGTCCTTCCAGCTGCAGATCCGGAGGTACTGACCCAGCAAGCGTGCCCACCCACCACCCTTCCCCTGTCTGACCCCCGTGCAGAGCCCCTCAGCTCCCTTCCATACAAAAGGGTCTTTTGAGGCCAGATACGGTGGTTCACACCTGTAATCCCAGCACTTTGCAAGGCCAAGGCAGGCGGATCACTGGAGGTCAGGAGTTGGAGACCAACCTGGCCAACATGGTGAAACCCCATCTCTACTAAAAATATAAAAATTAGCTGGGTGTGGTGGTGTGCACCTACAATCCCAACTACTCAGGAGGCTGAGGCAGGAGAATAGCTTGAACTGAACCTGGGAGGTGGAGGTTGCAGTGAGCTGAGATTGGGCCCCTGCACTCCAGCCTTCCAGCCTGGGTGACAGAGCGAGACTCCGTCTCAAAAAAAAAAAAAAAAAAAAAAAGGTCTTTGAAGAAGCCTAGTTCCCTTTCTTCCTCAGAGACTTACATCTGAGTCTTGGAGCCGTAGAGGACGTTCTTTCCCAAGGCCTAACTTCAGTGTGGCATGCTGTTTGTATAATTAGCTTTCTCTGAACTCTCTAAAATTCTGGCCTCACCCTCAGAGAGTCACTGGGCTGGTGTCCCTGGCCCTGTTTCTCCTCATCCCCTCCCCTCTAGCAAGAACAGCCAGAATCCAAACAGCAAGATTGTGCTGCTGGATGTGCCAGTCCGGGCAGAGGCCCAAGTGGAGCTGCGAGGGTGAGAGGCCAGGGGTGGAGAATGGAGGTGGTATTCAGGGATCTCAACTCCAGGGGGCGCTGGGGAACCCCACAGGCCAGTCAGGGCATCACACTCTCTCTGGGGGTCTTGGGCACCTGCAGGAACTCCTTTCCAGCCTCCCTGGTGGTGGCTGCAGAAGAAGGTGACAGGGAGCAGAACAGCTTGGACAGCCGGGGACCCAAAGTGGAGCACACCTATGAGGTAGGGAGGAGCCTCGCGTCCCGGGCTGGGGTGAGCGAGTCCTTAGAACTCCGGGTAAGGGGCTGAGCTCCCCGCACCCTGCCACCACCACCCCTCCAGCTCCACAACAATGGCCCTGGGACTGTGAATGGCCTTCACCTCAGCATCCACCTCCCGGGGCAGTCCCAGCACTCTGACCTGCTCTACATCCTGGATATACAGCCCCAGGGGGGCCTTCAGTGCTTCCCACAGCCTCCTGTCAACCCCCTCAAGGTGAGAGCTGGGTGGAAGAAAGAGCTGTGAAGGGGGCCCCAGACCAACCACCGGGGCACCTCTGTGGGCTGGGGTTGGGCAGAGACCTGGGCCTGACCACTCCTTTGCCCTACCAGGTGGACTGGGGGCTGCCCACCCCCAGCCCCTCCCCTCTTCACCCGGCCCACCACAAGCGGGATCGCAGACAGATCTTCCTGCCAGAGCCCGAGCAGCCCTCGAGGCTTCAGGATCCAGTTCTCGTAGTGAGCAGGCTCTCTGGTCTCCAGTGGGGCCTCCCCGGGGCCCAAGGGGCAGAGGGGATGGGAGGAGGGAGAGGGGTCCGGGTGTGCTGTGGGCCTCTGTGGGCCACGCTTGGTCCCACGGAGCACTTCAACATGGAGGAGCACACTGGCTTGTGTCTGGGGTGAGCTGAAAGACACCTGCACTTTTTTAAAGCTTCCCAGTACGTTAAGGAACATAAAATAATGCCAAAGCAAGGTTATCATAGCTCTGGGCATTGCGTGCTGGGGTATGACCCTCCCTGCATCTCTGGGACTATGTGAGCAAGCCCGTGGAGAGCCAGCATCCGAAGCTTGGATCCAAGGCCCTTCCTGATGGGGAGGCCATCGCTCCCTGAACCCCCGGCCCCCTCTGCGTTGGGTCCTGGGGGTAAGGGCGGGGGGGTGATGGGGCGATGGGCCAGGACGGGCTGGGAACTGACGACGCCTCCCCTCAGAGCTGCGACTCGGCGCCCTGTACTGTGGTGCAGTGTGACCTGCAGGAGATGGCGCGCGGGCAGCGGGCCATGGTCACGGTGCTGGCTTTCCTGTGGCTGCCCAGCCTCCACCAGGTGGGGCGGGCCGTAGGGTGGCAGGGCCGGGCCTTCTAGGCGGGGACCACTTTGCTCTGGGAGGGGCGGGGTTTGGTGTGGGAAGGCAGGAAGAGAGGGAAGGCAAGGTTTACTTTGGGGGATTGCAGGGGATTAGGCCAGAGGCAGGGCTTCCCCGCCGGGAGTGTGGGACCCGGACTCCTGCAACCAATAGGCCTCGTGTGGGTGTTTATGGCTTTCAACCCCAACCTGTCCAGAGGCCACTGGATCAGTTTGTGCTGCAGTCACAGGCATGGTTCAACGTGTCCTCCCTCCCCTATGCCGTGCCCCCGCTCAGCCTGCCACGAGGGGAAGCTCAGGTGAGTGTGGGGGGCTGGAGCAGAGACCAGTCCTGCAGGACCCATTGTCCCCAGTCAGTGACCAGTCAGGAAGGTCTGAGGGGTGGTATGGGTGGGTGGCATGGCTGGAGGTCACCAGCCTGAGGTTTGAGTCTTTATGAAAGGCAGGTGTCTGCCGGGTGTGGTGGCTTATGCCTGTAATCCCAGCACTTTGGGAAGCTGAGGCAGGTGGATCATGAAGTCAAGAGATTGAGACCATCCTGGCCAACATGGTGAAACCCTGTCTCTACTAAAAATACAAAAATTAGCTGGGCGTGGTGGCACGCACCTGTAGTCCCAGCTACTCGAGAAGCTGAGGCAGGAGAATCTCTTGAACCCAGGAGGTGGAGGTTGCAGTGAGTGGAGATCACGCCACTGCACTCTAGCCTGGTGACAGAGTGAGACTCCATCTAAGAAAGAAAGAAAGAAGGAAAGAAGGAAGGAAGGAAGGAAGGAAGGAAGGAAGGAAGGAAGGAAGGAAGGAAGGAAGGAAGGAAGGAAGGAAGGAAGGAAGGAAGGAAAGAAGGAAAGGCAGGTGTCAAGGTGACTGAGAAGACACGTGGGTTTGCCCCCAGGTGCGGACACAGCTGCTTCGGGCCTTGGAGGAGAGGGCCATTCCAATCTGGTGGGTGCTGGTGGGTGTGCTGGGCGGCCTGCTGCTGCTCACCATCCTGGTCCTGGCCATGTGGAAGGTGAGGTGTGAAGGACAGTGGAATCTCCAGTGGGGCACAGGCTTGGCCCCGCCTTGCCTCACAGGGAGTCAAGGAGAGATGGTGGCCCACCCAAGTGGGTAATCCAGGGACCAGGGATCTATGTCTCCATTATTAGAATGTCATTCTCGGCCCAGTGGGGTGGCTCACACCTGTAATCCCAGCACTTTGGGAGGCCAAGGCAGGTAGATCACCTGAGGTCAAGAGTTCGAGACCAGCCTGGCCAAAATGGTGAAACCCCGTTTCTACTAAAAATACCAAAATTAGCCAGGCGTGGTGACACATGCCTGTAATCTCAGCTACTCGGGAGGCTGAGGCAGTAGAGGCGGAGGTTGCGGTGAGCCAAGATCACGCCACTGCACTCCAGCTTGGGCAACAGAGCGAGCCTCCATCTCCAAAAAAGAAAGAAAGAAAGAAAGAAAAGAAAGAAAGAAAGAAATAGAATGTATTTCTCTAGTAGAGCAAAAAAGGTAAAACAAACACACAAACCCAAAAAATGTCATTCTCCTGGGAACACTTCCAGGTACATACTACTGGAAAGGACAGCACCTGAAATTCTGGGGCCTTTAGACACCCCTGCCACCAGAAAGAATCAGAGGATATAGAGGGTATATAGGGTGTAAGTTCTGCCTTCAGGAATTCCTGGCTGGTCTTGAGGACAAGACGCACTTCCTCCTAGCTCTGCCCTTCCCCTTGAGTGAAGCAAGAGGTCCAAGGACTGGTTTAGACCCTATTCCTCGCTTCCTATGTGGCCCTGGAGGGTCACTCGCTCCTCTGCACCTGGAGAAGTCTCAAGTACACTGAAGGGAAGACATAGTGCTTTCAGGGAAAACCACACACTAGACCCACAATAATCGAACACATACCATCATATGCTCGAGTCACGTAGACACAAACTTCAGTATAAGAAAAATTCCAGGCTGGGTGCGGTGGCTCACTCCTGTAATCCCAGCACTTTAGGAGGCCGAGGCAGACGGATCACAAGGTCAGGAGTTGGAGACCAGCCTGACCAACATGGTGAAACCCCGTCTCTACTAAAAATACAAAAATTAGCCAGGCATGGTGGCGCACGCCTGTAGTCCCAGCAACTCAGGAGGCTGAGGCAGGAGAATCACTTGAACCAGGGAGGCAGAGGTTGCAGTGAGCCAAGATTTCGCCACTGCACTCCAGCCTGGGCAACAGAGTGAGATTTCGTCTCAAAAATAAAATAAAATAAAATAAAATAAAATAAAAATTCCAGATGGGGGCCAGGTGCGGTGGAGCACTTGAGGCCAGGAGTTTGGGACAACATAGTGAGACTCCATCTCTACAAAAAAGTTTTTTTAAAAAAATTAGTCAGGTGTGGTAGTTCACACCTGTAGTCCCAGCTGCTTGGGAGGCTAAGAGGTGAGAGGATTGCCTGGGCAACAGAGAAAGACCCTGTCTCTAAAAATAAAATAGAAAAATTCAGAGGCCAGGCACAGTGGCTTATGCCTGTAAATCCCAGCACACTGGGAGGCTGAGGCAGGCAGATTACCTGAGGTCAGGAGTTTGAGACCAGCCTGGCCAACAGGGTGAAACCCCATCTCTACTAAAAATTAGCTGGGCGTGGTGGCACACACCTGTAAACCCAGCTACTTGGGAGGCTGAGGCATGAGGCATTTTTTTGAACCCGGGAGGTGGAGGCTGCATTGAGCCGAGATCGAGCCACTACATTACAGCCTGGGTGACAGAGTGAGACTCCATCTAAAAAAAAGAAAAAAAAAAAAAAAAAACTCGGGAGAAAAAACAAAAACCCAACAATTTGTTCCATGCATTATCTGTAAATGTCAAAAGGCATCCATTTGTGAGTACAGTGGGGTTCGTGTTCTGTGCTGGTCCAGGGAGGCGCTCGTAGCTAGCATACTTCCTCACATGTGCTCTGGGGCTGACAGATCATCTCTATACCCTGACCTTGGCCCCTGTGTACCCCCAGGTCGGCTTCTTCAAGCGGAACCGGCCACCCCTGGAAGAAGATGATGAAGAGGGGGAGTGATGGTGCAGCCTATACTGTTCTAGCAGGAGGGTTATAGCCTATACTGTTCTACCTGCACCACCCCTTCTCCAATGAGTTGCCTCCAAGCTTTGGGTTGGAGCTGTTCCATGGGGTCCTCTTGGTGTCATTTCCCTCCCAACAGAGCTGGGTCACCCCCTCCTGCTGCCTAATAAAGAGACTGAGCCCTGATGCCGAGCATGCTGCCTCCTTTTGGGGCCAGAGGAGAGAGGACCAAAGAAATGTTTTGGACAGGGACCTAGGGCTGGTGGAAGTGTGAACAGAGAAGGTCTCTGCCAGGGCAAAGTGTGCAAATCACTGTCTTTGGGGAGTATCAGGGAGTGCAGAGTTGGGGTGGCAGGTATAAGAAAAGAGGAAGAGCCAGGCGCAGTGGCTCCTGCCTGTAATCCCACTAGTTTGGGAGGCCGAGGTGGGCGGATCACCTGAGGTTGAGAGTTCAAGACCAGCCTTACCAACATGGAGAAACCCCATCTCTACTAAAAATATGAAATAAGCTGGGCCTGGTGGTGCATGCCTGTAATCCCAGCTAGTTGGGAGGCTGAGGCAGGAGAATCGCTTGAATATAGGAGGCAGAGTTTGCAGTGAGCCAAGATTGCGCCATTACACTCCAGCCTGGGCAACAAGAGCGAAACTCCAGTCTCAAAGGGAAAAAAAAAAAAAAAGGAGAAAGGGTGGCAGGGCCTCAAGGAAGACTGGAGAGGGATGAACATGTCTAAGGGCAGGATGGGATGGGAGGGCAGGTGATGGGGTGGGAGCATCAGAGAAGGCAGGCTGTGTCCTTGGTGGGCAGCTTTATTTATTTAATTTATTTTTTATTTTTGAGACAGAATCTCACTCTTGCCCAAGCTGGAGTGCAATGGCATAATCTTGGCTCACTGCAACCTTCGCCTCAGAGGTTCAAGCAATTCTCCTGCCTCTGCCTCCTGAGTGGCTGGGACTACAGGAGCACACCACCACAGCTGGTTAATTTTCATATTTTTAGTAGAGAAGTGATTTCACCATGTTGGTCAGGCTGGTCTTGAACTCCTGGCCTCAGGTGATCCACCACCTCGGCCTCCCAAAGTGCTGGGATTATAGGCGTGAACCACGGCACCCAGCCAGGGCAGCTTTAAATAGCATATTTGTTACAATTTTGGAAGGGTAAACTTCACAATGACCTGAGGTGTGGAAAAATAACATGCTCTACCTGCCTTTCTATCAAAAAAGGCCTTTAAAGCTGTTTGGAGTGAGAAGGGGCAGAGGGAGGCTGGCTCAGCTGTTGCCTGAGGAAGGCAGCATCATGCCAGGGAAGAGAGAGCGAGCATTGCTCCCTGGCTACCCACCAAGAAGAGCCTTTAGCCAGGAAAGAAGATGAGGATGGAAGACAGCTCTCCAGCTGTGGTGAGTACAGCTGAGAAGCAGAGGTAGGGAGGTCTCCCTGGAGTCCTGAGGGATTTGTTCATTCCTGGGTTCAATAAATATTTATTGGTCAGGCATGGTGGCTCACGCCTGTAATCCCAGCACTTTGGGAGGCCGAGGTGGGCAGATCACCTGAGGTGAGGAGTTCAAGACCAGCCTGGCCAACATGGTGAAACCTCGTCTGTACTAAAAATGCAAAAAAATTAGCTGGCCATGGTAGCAGGCGCCTGTAATCCCAGCTACTTGGGAGGCTGAGGCTGGAGAATCACTTGAACCAGGCAGAGGTTGCAGTGAGCCGAGATTGTGCCATTACACTCCAGCCTGGGCAACAAAAGCCAAACTCCATCTCAAAAATAAAAATGAAAATAAAAATTGCTAGCTAGGTGTGGTGGTGTGTGCCTGTAGACCCAGGTACTCAGGAGACTGAGGCAGGAGGATTGCTTGAGCCCGGGAGGCCAAGGCTACAGTGAGCCTTGATCTCACCACTACACTCCAGCCTGGGTGACGGACTGAGACCCTGGCTAAAAAAAATTTTTTTAATTAAAAATAAAAATAAATAATCATGGAGAACCTACTGCATGCCTGGCACTATTCCAGTGCTGGGATGCAGCAGTGAACAAAGCAATGTCCCTGCCCTCCTGGAACTTACATTGCAGAGGTAAAAAGTAAAGTAAACAAATAAATAAATGTATGGTCAGTGGCAGTCAGTGCTGTGAGTGAAAATAAAGGTGACGAGAGAGTGATAGATTGTATGTGGGTGGACCAGGTGTGGTGGCTCAGACCTGTAATCCCAGCATTTGGGAGGTTAAGGCGGGCAGATCACCTCAGGTCAGGAGTTGGAGAACAACCTGGCCAACATGGAGAAACCCTGTCTCTACTAAAAATACAAAAATTAGCCAGGCATGATGGTGGACACCTGTAATCCCAGCTACTCAGGAGGCTGAGGCAGGAGAATCACTTGAACCTAGGAGGCATACTCCAGCCTGGCAACAGAGCGACACTCCATCTCAAAAAAAAAAAAAAAAAAAAAAAAAAAAAAAAAAATATATATATATATATATATATATATGGTGGATGTTTGGAGGGGTGCTGCTAACATTTTAGGTAGGGTGGTCAGGGAAGGCCTCTTTGATGAGATAAGCAGGGAGATGAATGACTGAGCTATGCAGCTACATGAAGATAAAATGTTCTGGAAAGAAAGAGCAGCCAGTGAAAAGGCCCTGAGGTAGGAGCTGGCTTAGTGTGTTCAAAAAAAGCAAGGAGGCCCATGTGGCTGGAGGCAGGTGGGTGAGGGTCCAGGAGATGGGGGATGGGGGCAGGAACACCCCGTGGCCATGGGGAGGACTTTGGACTTGACGCCAAGTGTTGGGGGAAGCCATTGATGAACAATACAACAGCAAAAGCTGTTGGTATTTGATTTTACCCAAAGGTGTAAATAGTAAATTCTGAAAAGAATATTTTGACATACATGCATGGCAAGTTTCGGAACAGGTTTCTATTTGGGTGACTGAACGCATTTAAGAAAAGATTAAGCAGTGATCTTTGAACACCAGCCAAATTGCCTCCTCCTTCCATCATTGCAATTGGATGGCTCCAGTCAACTTATCTTGATCCAGCAAAGCATTTGGCATTTGTCCTTATAGACAAGACATAAATGTGAGCTGGATCATAGAGACTCGGATTTAGAACTGAACAATTCTGATAAAGCTGAAGGAGATCTCTATGAAGCTCCGTCCTGGCCCTGGGCTGCCTGGCATTGTCATGAGTCGCTTGACTGGAGGCAGAGGAAGCCACTCTTCACCCTGCAGATGGCTGCTGGCTGGGAGGGAGCTCCAATACAATGGGTAACTGAAGCAGATTCAAGGCAGCCTTGACAGATTGCAAAATTGGGTAGAAACCAACAGGATGAAATTCACCAGGGATGAGTGCTAAGTCTTGTGCCGAGGTTCCAAAAAACTAGTTACATAAGAATAGTACTGGGAAATCTGGTGAGATGGAAATTTCTGTTGAAAAGAGAGAGAGAGGCTGGGCGCGGTGGCCCATGCCTGTAATCCCAGCCCTTTGGGAGGCCGAGGCGGGTGGATCACAAGATCAGGAGATCAAGACCATCCTGACTAACACAGTGAAACCCTGTCTCTACTAAAAATACAAAAAAATTAGCCAGGCGTGGTGGCGGGAGCCTGTAGTCCCAGCTACTCGGGAGGCTGAGGCAGGAGAATGGCGTGAACCCAGGAGGTGGAGGTTGCAGTGAGCTGAGATCGCAGCCACTGCACTCCAGCCTGGGCAACAGAACAAGACTCTGTCTCAAAAAAAAAAAAAAAAAAAAGAAAGAAGAAAGAAAAGAAAAGAAAAGAGAGAGAGAGAGATGAAAAGAAGAAGGAAGGGAGAAAGAAAGAAGAGAGACAGATACACTGGCAGTTTTCATTCTGTCCACAAGCTTATAATGATGTCCCCTTAAATCAGAAGACCCAACCAGGAGGGAAGCCTGCTGTTCTCTGGGAAATGGGGTCCTTGCCTTAGGTATCCAGTCCCTTAGGCTTGGCCACCACACGGTGAGAAAGAGAAGGTGACAAACCGGAGAGAACCAGGGAAGAGATACCAGATAAGGATTTGGCCAGCTGGAAACTGATTGATGATGACAACCAGAAATATTGAACTGGAAGGAAAGAGAGCTTGGCTGGGACTAGGGCAAGCCAATAGCTGTCCTCAAATACAGGATTCAATGGCTGAGGACAAAGGAGAGACCCAGTGTATCATTCACAAAGCCAGAACCAAGACCACTGAGAATCACCAACTGGTGGAAGAGAAAGGCTGCTGCCAGCTCTGGAAACACTCCTTAGCCATTAGCACTGCCCAGCAATGCATCATATTACCTGGGCACAGGTGAGTCCCCACCTCACCCTGGGCCAGCAATAGCAGCATTTATTACCCCCCTGCTCCTGTGAGGCTTGTGCTAGAGTCTTTACATCATTATTTGGTCATTACATCTCATTTAGTCATTAGAGCAACCCTATGAGGCAGAGATTATGAAGACTCCCATTTTAAAGAAAGACAGGACCAGAAGGCTGAGTAACTTGCCAGTGGCTTAATAAGAGACTTAGGGCTAGGCACGGTGGCTCACACCTGTAATCCCAGCACTTTGGGAGGCTGAGCGGGAGGATCACCTGAGGTCACAAGTTCAAGACCAGCCTGGCCAACACAGTGAAACCCCATCTCTACTAAAAATACAAAAATTAGCCGGGCATGGTGGCAGGCATCTGTAATTCCAGCTACTCAGGAGGCTGAGGCACAAGAATCTCTTGAACTCAGGAAGCGGAGGTCACAGTGAGCCGAGATTGCATCATTGCACTCCAGCCTGGGCGATAGCAAAAGACTCTTAATGATCAGTAGCTGCAACACTAGAAAGATTTTTCTTTGCAAGAGCAAAGAAAAATCCCTTTGGTTCTAGAAAATCTCCTGAAAAAGAGGAAGGCTTATGAAGCCCTCAAAGCCACCCAGGCAAAGCAGGCACTTTTGTCAAAGAAGGAGCAGAGGGAAGGAAAAGGGCTCAAGTTTAAGCAACTGGAATCATTCCTACATGATTCCTAGCGGCAGAAATGTGACAAAATGCATCTCAGATGACTAGAAGTCAAACGTCACGCCTTGGAATTGCCAGATAAACATTCCTTGACCTTTGTTGTATGCATCGAAAGAATTGATGGCGTGAGTTTATTGGTGCAGAGAACCATTTGTAAGACTTTGCCTAAATAACATTTTTAGTGGTGTCTTTGTAAATGTCACCCCCCAGAACCTAAAAATGCTGCGTATAGTGGAACCTTATGTGACCTGGGGATTTCCAAATCAGAAGTCTGTCCAGGAACTCATTTTGAAACACGGACAAGCCAAGGTCAAGAATAAGATCATCCCTCTGACAGACAACACAGTGATTGAAGAGCACCTGGGGAAGTTTGGTGTCATTTGCTTGGAAGACCTCATTCATGAAATTGCCTTCCCAGGGAAGCATTTCCAGGAGATCTCATGGGCCCTTTCCACCTCTTGCGCCCTTTCCACCTCTCAGT
This sequence comes from Macaca thibetana thibetana, assembly GCF_024542745.1. NCBI lineage: Eukaryota > Metazoa > Chordata > Mammalia > Primates > Cercopithecidae > Macaca > Macaca thibetana. The sequence continues at coordinate 53,790,357 of NC_065593.1, read as the reverse complement.
GGCCCATCATGCTACCAAAAATAGAGTGGGCTTCCTCAATGAGATGGGCACACCTGGCTATCGGGGTGAATGCATCAGTCAGCTCATTTGCCAGCTGAACTAGACCCAGGTGCCAAACTGCAGTAAATTTTTATCAATGAAGTGGAAGCATGTGTAGTAGAAGCATGTGTTTTTGTTTTTATGGGAATTTTTATCAAGTATCTTCAGAGAAGATTATTTCCAGCTTTATCTTCAAAAACTGGAAAGGAAAGGTCAAAGAAAAGACAGTAGCTCACACCTGTAATCCCAGCACTTTGAGAGGCCGAGGTGGGTAGATCACCTGAGGTCAGGAGTTCGAGACCAGCCTGGCCAACATAGTGAAACACTGTCTCTACTAAAAATATAAAAATTAGCTGGGCATGGTGGCACGCACCTGTAGTCCCAGCTACTTGGGAGGGTGAGGCAGAAGAATCACTTGAACCTGGGAGGCAGAGGGTGCAGTGAGCCAAGACCTCACCACTGCATACCAGCCTGGGCAACAGAGCAAGACTCTTGTAAAAAAAAAATAATAATAAATAAATAAATAAATAAATAAATAAATGAATAAGAAGAAGAAGAAGGAGGAGGAGGAGGAAGAAGAAGAAGAAGAAGAAGAAGAAGAAGAAGAAGAAGAAGAAGAAGACGACGACACACTAGCCTATGTTCATGGCAAGCACCTCTCATCACAGTCCAGTTCCAAGGAAAAATTCCAGCATTTTCTACATTGGCTGCCACCTCATCTAAAATCAGCACATTCCATGGGCATCTTCTATCCTAGAGTTTAGTGTTGGTAAATGAGTAACTCTAGCATTTGTACAGGGCTCCCCAAGACTCCTGCACCAGTCGACCAAGCCCAGGGACATAATTGAATCTGGAGATTCCTGGGGCCTTGTTTTGAAAAAAGACTTGAAATAGTAAGAAAGGCCCAAAAATAAATGTTCACTTGTCCCTGAAAAAAAAAAAAAAAAAAAAAATTCTGTCTCACAAACAAAAAAGAGACTTAGGGGTGTCTAGGGGGCCTTCCCTGCCCCAGCACTGCCTAGGTGTTTTGCCGGGAGAAGGGGGCCATCGAGCAGGGAGTTCTTACATTTTTCTGAGACTTTCATGACCGTACCCCTTGAGAGTGTTGTAAGCAATAGCCACTCCCAACCTACACACAAAAAAATTCTGCACCAATTTTGGGTACTCTCAAAACCCAAGAACCCGGGTGATGGGACCCTAATCCCGACACTCCTTTGCAGCCCAGAGTCTGGGAGCGCAGAGCAGGGGCTGCGGGGTGGGCTGAAGGTGGGCAGTACTGTGGGGAGGCGGGCGGAGCAGGGCCGGGAGGGGGCGGTGCCGGGGGGCCAGCCGTGTGGCGCGCCGCCTGCAGGGGGCGCTTGCGGCGGCTCCGGGCGGAGACAATCGCGCTGAGCGGGCGCCGCAGCCGGAGCGGGAGCCGGAGCTGCGAGGCGCGGCGCAGAGCTGGGGCTGCGCCGGGCCGGGCGAGCGGGACCAGGCGGGAGCCATGGACCGCTAGGGCCCGGCCTAGCCCCGCGATGCCGCCGGCTAGTGGCCCCAGCGTCCTCGCGCGGCTGTTGCCGCTGCTGGGGCTGCTGCTCGGCAGCGCCTCCAGGGCTCCCGGCAAGTCGCCGCCGGAGCCCCCCAGCCCGCAGGGTGAGTCTCCGCCGGGAGGGGCCGCGATCGCGGGCCTGCGCCCCCTGATCAGGCTCCCGCCCGTTAGCCCCCTCTTCGCGACGTTCGTGAATTGAGAGATATTCTGTTCCTTGGATTCGGGTGGGGGGAGCTAAGCGATCTGGGGTCGGCGCTTCTTGGAGAAAGCGGAGGCGGGGAGAGGGAGGCCGTCCGGGGCGGGGGTCTTGGGGAGACACAATGGGTAGGGCGAGGGTCCCCAGGCTCGGCGCCGCCGCCCCCTCCCTATTTGTTTTTCTCCCTCCTAGTCGGCGAGGCGCTGCTGCCTGAGCCATTGTCTACCGGAGACACCCGCCCAGGGGCGGGCTGGGGCGGGCGCCCACTCCGCAGCCCCCTGCGGGTTCCTCGCTCCCGACCCCGGCTGGGTGGGGGCGCCGGCATCGGCTGCCACCCTAGGCCCGGACAGGAGGCTGGGCGCCTGGAGCTGGGTTTGAAGGGGGGAGGGGAGAAGTGGGAGTGGGTGAGGCTGTGGGCGGGATTGACTGCTCTAATGGGGTTCTTCGCCCTGGAGCCTGACAGCTCCCAGCCAGCTCCCCTGGTTTAGAATTTGGGGTGCACCAAATAAATGCTTGTGAGCCTATGACGGAGGACGAGCGGCAGTTGTGGGGCTCTGAGAAAAGAGGGTACATTGTGATTCCAACTGAAGGCGCATGGCAGGCTTGCGGTCGCGGAGCCATGCTGAGCTGGCTGGCTGTGGGCAGTGCCGGCTGGGAGGGCAGGTGCCTGGGTCCCCGTTCAGCAGGCCTCCTGGCACTCCTGTCCCCTGCCCGCCCCCAGATCACCCCCTCCTCATCTCCCATCTCCTTCGCAGTGGAGGAGACCCTCCCCAGCGATTCACCGGGCGCAGGTGGGTGTGTGAGGTGGGAGTGGGGCCGGCTTCCGCAGAAAGGGTGGGGGAGCAAGACCCTGACTCCACACTCCACAGGCAGGCCTGGATGCTTATGAGCCTCCCCCTACTCCAGCCCTGAGCCCACCTCCCGTGCTCCTGCTCTCTCCCCCCTGCCTGTGGGCCCCATCCCTGCCTGAAGCGGTGTTCACTCCTCACCCCCCACACTAAGGAGCTGGCAGGAAAAGCAGGGTGGGGGGGTCTGGATGAGGGAAGTGGGGTCCGGATGAAGGGAGAGGGTCGGATTTCCTCCTGGATCGAGGCAGGCCTGGAGCCGGGAGAGGTGGATGCTATATGGTATGTCAGGCTTTGAGGATTGGGGAGGGTTCGCCCTCTGCCTCAGTCTCCCCAGCTCTCTGGGGGAGGAGATGAGGCTTTGCTTAGTAGGAAGAAGCCCTAGTTTCTTAGGACGTCCCTCCCCTCAAGTCCCTGCACCTCAGGGGAAGGGGCCCAGGGAATTGGCTGGAATAGAGCCAGGATAGGGGGGTTCTCTGGGGCAGCTGGCGGGGAGCCCAGGTTGAGGGGAAGGGGGAAGGGAATCTGCTAGGCACCTGCCCCCTTCTCCCCCACCCCCAAGGTTGGCACAGAGCCTTACCAGCCCACCCCAGTTTTGTTTCCCCAGCTCCCTCCCTATTCTGAAGCTCTGACTCTTGAACCCAAGCCATTCCCTCAAATGACCCCAAGTATCTCAGACTCGGGGTCCCTCTCCCCAGCTGCTCTATCCAGCTGTTCCTAAGCCCGGGATGGGGGTGGGAGTAGCCAGGCCCTTCTGGCTTCTCAGAATTCCTAATGGGTGTTGGTGGGGGGATGGATGAGGACCTTGTGCACATCCTCCTAGGCTCTCCCCTCCCCCCACCCCAAGCCAATTCTTCTTTCTCCCAACCTGGGTGTATAGACCTCCACTCTCCCGTATTAGCTGGGTGCCCTTGGGTATGTCACTTAACCTCTCTGAGCCATAATTTGTTCATTTGTAAGACATGGAAGGATAGTGCCTACATCATCAAATTGAAGTAAGAAATCTCATCAAATGTGCAAAAAAACAGTACAGGGGTGCCACCTTCCTGTAGCAGCAGAGAGCGAGAGTGGGTGGAGTGTGCACCCACCCTGCAGGGTTGGGCTCTGGCCTGGGAGGGGAGGTGGGCTCAGGGGAACAGCTGGATGGGATGCCTAGGGCAGGCGTGGCACTGGCTCCGGGTTGGGAGCCTGAGCTAAGACACCTGTCACTGCTGAGTGTCAGGCTCCACTCTAAGGCCTTCCCTCTCCTCGAAGTCTCCGCAGCACCCTGACCTCCCCAGGCCCTGCTGCTCTCAGCTCTAGACTCTTCCTTCCGTACCCAACCCCCACTAGATTTGCATCCAGCACTCAGCCCACTCCCCACCTGCCTCCTGGGCCCCCCACTGAGGTGTCCATACATGCATGACACACCTTGTTAGCAGGAAGGTAGGGGTGAGGTGTGTTCTTGAGGGAGGGGCTGTGCTGATGGGAAGGGGTGCCCTGGAGCAGAGAGACTGCCTGGAGAATCCATGGGAACAACTCAAGGCTTGGTTCCTCCCCATCACGCCATCTGAGGGCAGGACACCTGCCTGATGGCCTGGCCAGACTCTCCTTAGGCTGGGGGCAGAGGCATCCCTGGAAAGCAAAACACTTGGGCTTCCCTCCCCAGCCCCCTCCACAATAGTTCTCTTGGGCCTGGGTTGCACCCCCCCAGATCTCCTTCCCCTTGCCAGGGCCCCAGCTCCCTGCCTGATCTCCTGGGAGGAATGAGGGCGTTGCCATGGTGACTGACTGTAGCTGACCAGCTGGGAGGGGGCAGGCGGTTCATGTGAGGGGGAGGGGGCAGAAGTAATTTGTCTGGGCATAGGGTTGGGGTGAGTCCCTAAATCTGAAGGGAAACAGGCTTGTGCAAAGGATTCTGGGAAAAGGATGAATGACGGGAATGACCAGTTTCCTAGTGTCCCCTGTCAATTTTTTCCCAAGACCCCTAACTCTGCCCTAGCCTCCATCCTCCCTTTCAAACTGCTGAATCTTGACCCTTCTCTCCGCCTGCATACCCAGCTTTACTTAGCCTTTCTCAGCCCTCCTGTCCTCCTCTCCCCAGGCCCGGGGTTAAGAATGTTGCTTCTAGAGGCAGACTGCCAGGTCTGGATCCCAGATCTCCACTTAGCTGTAGTCCAAGTATCTAAACTCTCTAAGCCTCAGTTTCCTTATCTGTAAAATGGACTAAGAGCATATATTATCAAATCCAGTACACCACTGACTGTAAGATGCACCATGATTTCAGGTACCAGTAAGAAAGGAAGAAATGCTGCCAGTTATAACGATGGCATCATCAATCATAGACATAGCCTGAGTTTAGAATTGTGAAAATGTGACACAGTGCATGTGTCAGACAATGAAATACGGGAATAGTCCCACCTCCTTCATGGGCTGATAGGAGGTTTCTCATTGAATGCTGGGTCTTAAATCATGCCTTCTCTAGCCTCAGCCCCAAAGACTCTCCCAAACACAGCTCCTTCCTCTGATATTGGGGCTCCCCCCAGTTCTCTTTCTCCCTCCCTCATCCTCACTTCCTTCACCCTATCTTGCCCACAGAGATCCTGATCAAGGTGCAGGTGTATGTGAGCGGAGAGCTGGTGCCCCTGGCCCGGGCCTCAGTGGATGTGTTTGGGAACCGGACTCTGCTGGCAGCTGGTACCACAGACTCAGAGGGTGTGGCCACCCTGCCCCTCAGTTATCGCTTGGGCACCTGGGTGCTGGTCACTGCTGCCCGCCCTGGCTTCCTCACCAACTCTGTGCCCTGGCGTGTTGACAAGCTGCCCTGTGAGTGCAGGGGCAGGTGGAGTGGGGGGGGACAGCAGCTGACCCTCCATCAGCCCCTTCCCAAAATAGTCTCCTTGGGGGTGGAGGGGGAGGCTTTCCAGCAGCTGCTGCCTGGGCTGGGGTACACAGAGGGGGCTGAGGGAGGGTGAAGCCTCTGGGACTCAGATAGAGGGGGTGCCTGGCTGGGGGGTGGGGGGGCAGGCTTTCCTGGAGCTGACCGGCCATCCCTCCCACAGTGTATGCATCTGTCAGTCTCTACCTGCTCCCTGAGCGGCCGGCCACGCTCATCCTCTATGAGGACCTGGTGCACATTCTCCTAGGCTCTCCCGGTAAGGCTCCCCCTCACCCACGCCAACTTCTTCCTTCCCCTAACCTGGGTATAGAGACCTCCACTGTCCTATATTAGCTGGGTGTCCTTGGGCAAGTCACTTCACCTCTCTGAGCCATAATTTGCTCATTTGTAAGATGTGGAAGGTTAGTGCCTACATCATCAAATTGGAGTAAGAATTAAATCTCATAAAAAGTGAAAAAACACAGTACAGGTGTTCAATAAATGTTTATAGTTATCGGGGATTCTCGTGGTTTCTGTTCTCCATCTATTCCTACCTTCCCTGCCACCTTTATCGTCAATGGGCCTACACGGATTTGTTGTGCACCTGCTGGATGCACAGGTGCACAGGAAGTGCAAGGCCCAGAGAAAGCCTGCAGCTGTCCTGATCTACCCCCGGCTTTTGGTCTCGCTCAGCTAGTACTTACTTCAACTCCTAGGCCGTGCCAGGCATTGTGGCTGGTGCTGGGAACCACAGTGAGGAAGAAGACCCGCTCCTTGCCTTTGGATGTTCACAGACAAGTAGGAAGACAGATCATTGCAAGCCCTGAAATAGTTCCAGAGCAGGCAGGGCAGTGGAGTGGAGGGCAGCTGCTTTCAGTGCTGAGACGGCCCTAACCTGCGAGGGGACCCGGCTGGGTGAGAGCTTGTGGAACGGAGCGGTCAGCCCTCGACTCAGGAGTGAAAGGGAAGCAGAGGCACCTCCACTGGAGAGGAAGGCCGGGGGAGACATCAGGTGGAGGGTAGTAGAGGACAGTGAGGGTTCGGGGGCTCCGTTCCGCTTAGAGGGCCATGGTGGGTTTCAGAGTTCGAGGAGCCCCTTCCCGGTTTGTAGTCTCAGCCTGAGCCCTTGTCATGGAGCTAGATTTTTCTTTTTTTTTTTTTTTTTTTTTTGAGATAGAGTGTTGCTCTGTTGCCCAAACTGAAGTGGCATAACCTCGGGATTCTTCTGCCTTAGTCTCCTGAGTAGCTAGGATTACAGGCACCCGTCACCACGCCAGACTAATTTTTGTATTTTCAGTAGAGACAGTTTTGCCATGTTGGCCAGGCTGGTCTCAAACTCCTGACCTCAGGTGATCCACCCGCCTCAGCCTCTCAAAGTGCGGGGATTACAGGCATGAGCCACTTCACCCGGCCTCACCAAGCTGCTCTTGTTTGCTCACCTTCGTCACTCTGATCCCAAACCAGAGGCTTCTAAGTGCCCCTGCAGGTTTCTAAAATGCCAGTGGACCCTTTGTAGCCCCCTAGCTTGAAGACCCTGCATGGTACCTACTGCTTTCAGTACCAAGCCCAGGTGCCATCTCAGAGCTGACAGCGCCTTCCAGAGCCCGGGCCGCCCCCTGCCCCACACCTCTGGGCCTTTCTCATGCCAGGCCTCCTGGATGTCCTTTCCCTCTTTCTTTCCTGGCTGAGTCTTCCACATCCTGCAAGACTCCACAGGGCCTGCCCTGAGCTGAGTGAGACCAGCTCCCCTAGTTCCCTGCATCCCTCTATTTGGATAGCAAGGCAGGAGGAATGGCACGGGAGAGGATGGGCCTGGAGCCCAGTGGTCTGGGCTTCTATCCAGGCTTGAGGATTGTGACCTTGGGCAAGTTACTGAACCCCTGCCTGCCTCCATTTTTGCACCTCTAAAATGAGGCTGATAATAAAGACACCTAGCTGAGGGGCTATTTTCCTAATTGCAGGGGTTAATACAGGTAACCTGCTTAGAACAGTGCGCAGCATAGCTTAAAGCTTAATAAATGTTAGCTGTGACCATACTGTATTGGAATTGTTTATATGTCTGTCCCCTCCACCCCAGCACACACACACACACACACACACACACACACACGACCTAAACTGTCTGATGCAGTAGCCACTAGCTACATATTAAATTGAAGTAAATTAAATCAAAAATTAATTAATTTGGCCGGGCGCGGTGGCTCACGCCTGTAATCCCAACACTTTGGGAGGTCGAGACGGGCGGATCACGAGGTCAGGAGATCGAGACCATCCTGACTAACACAGTGAAACCCCATCTCACCTAAAAATACAAAAAAAAAAAAAATTAGCCAGGCATGGTGGCGGGCGCCTGTAGTCCCAGCTACTGGGGAGGCTGAGGCAGGAGAATGGCGTGAACCTGGGAGGTGGAGCTTGCAGTGAGCCAAGATTGAGCCACTGCACTCCAGCCTGGGCGACAGTCTCAAAAAAAAAAAAAAAATTTTTAAAATTAATTTTTTAAAATTAATCCATCCAGAGATGGATTCTCACTCTGTTGCCCAGGCTGGAGTACAATGGCATGATCTCGGCTCACTGCAACCTCTGCTGCCTGGGTTCAAGTGATTCTCCTGCCTCAGCCTCCCGAGTAGCTGGGATTATAGGTGCCTGCCACCGCACCTGGTTAATTTTTGCAGTTTTAGTAGAAACGGGGTTTCACCATCTTGGCCAGGCTGGTCTTGAACTCCTGACCTCGTGATCCACCTGCCTTGGCCTCCCAAAGTGCTGGTATTACAGGCGTGAGCCACCGTGTCCGGCCTTTTTTTTTTTTTGGAGACAGAATTTCGCTTTTGTTGCCCAGGCTGGAGTGCAATGGCACAATCTCAGCTCACCACAACCTCTGCTTCCCAGGTTCAAGCGATTCTCATGCCTCAGCCTCACAAGCAGCTGGGATTACAGGCATGCGCCACCACACCCAGCTGATTTTGTATTTTTAGTAGAATTGGGGTTTCTCCATATTGGTCAGCCTGGTCTCTGACTCCCAACCTCAGGTGATCTGACCGCCTTGGCCTCCCAAAGTGCTGGGATTACAGGCATGAGCCACTGCACCCATCTAGAAAAAATTCATTACATTTTTAAAAATTAAAAATCCAGTTCCTCAGTCACACTAGCCACATTTCAAATGCTTAACAGCCACGTGTGTCCAGTGGGTACCATAATGGGCAGCACAGCTAGAAAACATTCCCATCACAGCAGGCATTCATCTTTGAGCCCCCAGTGTCTAACCTGGTGCCTGCCACATAGTAGACAATACTGTTTGAGGATCTGGATCGCAATATTTTATAGGTTCTATAAGGAAACTTCTAAGAAAGCAAGTAAATTCCTGAGGCTCACACAGAGATTTCAAGTCCATGTCCCTTCCAGGTTAACATTCCATGACTGCCCAGCTTTCTCCCCAAGGCATCACCCTCCCTGGCCTTCCGAAGTGGCCTGACCTAATATCCCCCTTTTCCTTAGATAATGGGTTTCTGCTCTGGTCCCTGGGGATCCTGTCCGTGGTCACGCCACTGCAGCCCCTCTCTCCCTCCAGGTGCCCGCTCCCAGCCCTTGGTGCAGTTCCAGCGCCGGGCTGCCCGCCTGCCTGTCAGCTCCACCTACAGCCAGCTCTGGGCGTCACTCACGCCTGCCAGCACCCAGCAGGAAATGCGGGCTTTCCCTGCCTTCCTGGGCACTGAGGCCTCCAGCTCAGGTAGGCTGGGTGCCCAGCGTGGACGGGGTCTCCCCAGGCTCAGGATCAGCCCTCAGCCCTGTACGCTCTTCCCGCAGGCAATGGCTCCTGGCTGGAGCTGATGCCCCTGGCTGCTGTGAGCGTACACCTGCTGACAGGTAATGGGACAGAGGTGCCACTCTCAGGCCCCATTCACCTGTCCCTGCCCGTGCCCTCCGAGACTCGTGCCCTCACCGTGGGCACCAGCATTCCAGCCTGGAGATTCGACCCCAAGAGTGGTAAGTGCCTCAGGGGGTTGCAGGTGCTTGAGTTGAGGGAGGAAAGTGGGACTTAAGTGGGAGGGACTCAAGTGTGACAAAACCCCTGCCTCTCCCAGGGCTGTGGGTGCGCAATGGCACTGGTATAATCCGGAAGGAAGGCCGGCAGCTCTACTGGACCTTCGTCTCCCCTCAGCTGGGGTACTGGGTCGCCGCCATGGCCTCCCCCACAGCTGGTAAGAGTAGTGGGGCAGTGGGCATAGGGGCCGTGGAGGAGGGGAGCTGGGAGAGCAGACTTCTGAAAGGCGGGAAGGGCGTCCACACCTGAACGCTAAGCCCTCGCCTGGTACAGGGCTGGTCACCATCACGTCGGGCATCCAGGACATCGGCACCTACCACACCATCTTCTTGCTCACCATCCTGGCAGCCCTTGCCCTGCTGGTGCTCATCCTGCTGTGTCTGCTCATCTACTACTGTCGGTGAGCACCGGGCTTCCCCCACCCTCCCCTCCTCTCCTCTGACTGAGGCCTGCACTTGCACCGGGCCCTGGGGCCCCAAAGATGCATAAAATCCACTTCTGGTCCTCAAGGGGCAGACAGGAAAAGACTTCCTGTAAACATGCTAAGACCTGAAGGGCTGGTGCTAGTGGCTGAAGACAGCGGGGAGGGGGGAGGGGAGGCAGGGCTTAAGGACTTGCAGCCCGGCCCCTCCAGAGAGATCTGCCACTGCCCCTGCAGCCCAGCTCTCTTCCCCAGAGGACTCCAGGCCGAACACACCCACAGACGGCTAAGATGCTCATCCCTGGTTCTCGCAGCACATCCTACATGCAGAGGAGTGCAAGAGTTTACCCTGAGGGGACCGCCAAATGGACACGGCTCCCCGCCATCTCTCCTGGGCGCCCCAGGCATTCTCCTCACCTCTTCCACTATATTCATCTCTTGTCTTGCATCTAAGAGGGTTCGGGGCCAACTCTGGCCCTCACCCTTTCCTGAGAGGCCCCCTCTGCTCCCTCCCTTCCAGGAGGCGCTGCCTGAAGCCGAGGCAACAGCACCGCAAGCTGCAGCTCTCGGGGCCCTCTGACGGTAACAAACGAGACCAGGCCACCTCGATGTCCCAGCTCCACCTCATCTGTGGGGGACCCCTGGAACCCGCCCCGTCGGGGGACCCCGAGGCTCCGCCTCCAGGCCCCCTCCACTCGGCCTTCTCCAGCTCCCGGGACTTGGCCTCCTCCCGGGACGACTTCTTCCGCACCAAGCCGCGCTCGACCAGCCGCCCGGCCGCCGAGCCTTCGGGTGCCCGCGGGGGCGAAAGCGCCGGGCTCAAGGGCGCGCGTTCGGCCGAGGGCCCCGGCGGGCTGGAGCCCGGCCTAGAGGAGTACCGGCGCGGGCCCTCGGGGGCTGCGGCTTTCCTGCACGAGCCGCCCTCGCCGCCGCCGCCCTTCGACCACTACCTGGGCCACAAGGGGGCGGCCGAGAGCAAGACCCCCGACTTCCTGCTGTCGCAGTCGGTGGACCAGCTGGCGCGGCCGCCGTCGCTGGGCCAGGCGGGGCAGCTCATCTTCTGCGGCTCCATCGACCACCTCAAGGACAACGTCTACCGCAACGTCATGCCCACCCTGGTGATCCCCGCGCACTACGTGCGCCTCGGCGGCGAGGCTGGCGCCGCGGGCGTGGGCGACGAGCCGGCCCCGCCCGAGGGCACGGCACCCGGCCCAGCGCGCGCTTTTCCGCAGCCCGACCCCCAGCGCCCGCAGATGCAGGGCCACTCAGGCCCGGGGGGCGAGGGCGGCGGGGGCGGCGGCGAGGGCTGGGGGGCCGGGCGCGCGGCGCCCGTCAGTGGCTCGGTCACCATCCCTGTGCTGTTCAACGAGTCCACCATGGCGCAGCTCAACGGGGAGCTGCAGGCCCTGACCGAGAAGAAGCTACTGGAACTGGGCGTGAAGCCGCACCCGCGCGCCTGGTTCGTGTCCCTCGACGGGCGCTCCAACTCGCAAGTGCGCCACTCTTACATCGACCTGCAGGCGGGCGGCGGGGCCCGCAGCACCGACGCCAGCCTGGACTCGGGCGTCGATGTGCACGAGGCGCGGCCCGCGCGCCGCCGGCCCGCGAGGGAGGAGCGGGAGCGCGCCCCGCCTGCCGCGCCGCCGCCGCCGCCCGCGCCCCCGCGCCTGGCGCTCAGCGAAGACACGGAGCCCAGCAGCAGCGAGAGCCGCACGGGTCTCTGCTCTCCAGAGGACAACTCGCTGACGCCGCTGCTGGACGAGGTGGCGGCGCCCGAGGGCCGGGCGGCCACGGTACCCCGGGGGCGGGGCCGCAGCCGCGGGGACAGCTCCCGCAGCAGCGCCAGCGAGCTGCGGCGCGACTCGCTCACCAGCCCGGAGGACGAGCTGGGGACGGAGGTGGGCGACGAGGCCGGCGACAAGAAGAGCCCGTGGCAGCGGCGGGAGGAGCGGCCGCTGATGGTGTTCAACGTCAAGTAGCGCCGGCGCGGGGCCTGGCACCGCCCCTCCCGCGCGAGCCCGCACCCAGGGTGCGCGCCCCCGGGGCCTGCGGGGGCCCTCGCGCGTAGCCCCCAGGCCCAGGCTGGAGAGGGGCCCAGGGGCCTTGGAGCCGTTCCGTGGTAGGTGCTGGGTTGTGTCTTGCAAGGGACCCTGTGTCTGCCTCCAAGCCGGGGAGGAGGGGGGGTCCAGCCCCCAAGGGGAGGTGCCGGGGAGGAGGGCTGGGGGGAAGCAGTGCCTGTGTAGACGTGGCTGTACATAGAAAGCTCTATTGTGGGAAAGCAGGAGGGGTGACCCAGCCTCAGCTGCTAGTGTGAGGGCTGGGAAGGGAGGGGGCGTTCTCTCTGGACCCCTGGGAGGGGAGGGGGTGCTGCTTGCTGACTAGCCCATCTCTGGGCTACGATGTCACAGGGCTGGTGGCTGGGACAGCTCTGGGGACTAGGGGGTAATGTGATACAGCCGATGTGGGCAGCAGCAAATACAAAACTGGTGAGGTTAAGGCTGTGTGTGTCTTTCTGTGGGGTAGGGGAAGGGAGTGTTGGCAGTGGACATGAACCCTTGCTCTGGGGCCCTGGGGAGGGCAGGCAGGGCGGCAAATCAGACACTTTTAAGAAAGTGTACAAACTTTATTGGAACTCACACACGCACACACACAAACACCCCTGTGGATAGGGAAAAGCACCTGGCCACAGGGTCCACAGAAATGGGGAGGGGATGGCAGCTTGTAATGTGGCTTTTGCCACAACCCCTTTCTGACAGGGAAGGCCTTAGATTGAGGCCCCACCTCCCATGGTAATAGGGAGCTCAGAATGGGGGCCAGGGAGAATTTGGTTGGGGAGAGGTGCTAGGGAGGCCTGAGCAGAGGGCACCCACCGAGTGGGGTACCGAGGGCTGCAGAGTCTTCAGTAGTGTCCCTCACAGCAGCTGTCTCAAGGCTGGGTCCCTCAAAGGGGTGTCCCAGCGCAGGGCCTCCCTGCGCAAACACTTGGCGCCCCTGGCTGCGCAGCGGAAGCCAGCAGGACAGCAGTGGCGCCGATCAGCACAACAGATGCCCTGGGTGGTCAGAGGGGGGTGAGAGGGTTGGATGAGGTGGGACCTGGTCCCTGGCCATACCCAGCCCCAGGGTGGGGGATGGCACTGACCTGGCGGTAGGGACAGCAGGCCCAGCCCCCTTGGTTGTCTCGGCAGCAGGTCTGGTTATCATGGCAGAAGTGCCCTCCCCCACACTCCACATCCCGCACACCCACGTGAGGGCTACGGGCCAGGAAGGTGGCAGGCTGGGCAGAGACCACTTCCTTCTCGCAGGATCGGGCCTTCACGTTGCAGGTGTAGCCAGCCGGGCAGCAGTGCTGGCGATCCTCGCAGCACACAGCCTGGCGGGGAAGGGAGCACAGAATGGCGTTACATTCCTGTCCCCTCGCCGGGCTTAGCTCCCCTATCCAGGGGCAGGCAGGGAGGTACTCACGTGGGGCAACTGGCAGCAGGCCCAGCCCCCACCCAGGCTTGGGCAGCAGGTCTGCCCCACTGGGCAGCTGGTGTGCTGGTCACAGCCCATGTCTCTGGGGTGGGATAAGGAAGCCTGGCGGGCAGGCATCTTCTCCAGTCCAGCCACGATCTCGCTTCCCCGCTGACACCGCCCCTCGGCTACACACGTGTAGCCCTGGGGGCAGCAGTGCTGGTGGTCCGAGCAGCAGACAGCCTGGGGGGTGGGCAGGAAAGGGCGTTCTAGGTAGCCACTATGTGGGGTGGGGCACAGTGCCGAGCCCCTACCTACTCCAGCCCGCCTCTCCTGCTTACAGCACCTCCAGCTGGGAACGAATCTGACAGAGCTGGGTGTCACCTACTGGCCATGCGGAGGGCGGAAAGCAATAGGAGTTTGGCCACCCACCTGCCCAGGCCACGATGCTGTCCCCTCCCATGTACCTCTGGGACTGGACAGCAGCCCCACTCTCCAGACATGAGTTGGCAGCAGGTATTGGAGGGGGGACAGCTGGTGACATTATCACAGGGGACATCTCTCTTCAAGGCTTGCGGGTCTGGCAGGCTGAGGTGAGCTAGGGTCTTCTCCATCCAGGACACCTGGTAAGTTCCCTGTTCACAGGTACCCTTCTGCGTGTCACACGTAAACCCCGCGGGACAGCAGTGTATATGGTCCTCACAGCACACAGCCTAGGGCAGATGGAGAAGGGCCAGTGGGCACTGGGGCCCAGTTGGCTGCCACACTGCTCAGCGCACCCACCCACCACCCCTGGGTACCTGGGTAAAAGGGCAGCAGCCCCAGGCCCCCGACTGTAGACGGCAGCAGGTATAGCCATCTGGGCAGCTCACCTCCATGTCACATTTCACGTCTCCCACTGTGAGGGAGGCAGAGAGGACAGATCAGAAGTGGCACTGGGGACCCTCAGCGGTATCCACCCTTTGCCGGCTCCACAGCTGGCACCAGGTGTTGAAGATGGAGGGCACCACTTACACCACCTTGCAGTGATCCTAAGGCCAGGCCTAAAAGGGAGGAAAGAGGGCCCCACCCCTGTATCTGTGCCCTGCCTCTGGTACCTGTTTGTGCAGGCAGCTTAGTGAGGAGGCCCATGGTAGTGTTCTCCTTGGAGAGGCACTTACTCTGGATCAGGTCACACACAGTGTCTTGGGGGCAGCAGTGCAGGTGGTCGGAGCAGCAGATGGCCTGGGTGGGGACGGGTGAGTCTTTGTCACTTCCAGGCTCAGCAGAGCACAGGGAGCAGCCAGGCTGATGGCTGGCACTGCCCCAATCCTCCACTAGGGGGTGGCATGAACCCTGCATCAGCCAGGCTCCCAGCAAGCAGCCAGCCAGCCCCATGTCCCAGAGCCCCGTAAGGTGCATGTCAGGGCCAAGTGGCTGGGGGCACACAGCCAAGCTGGCTCCAGCCCCTCACTCACATTGGGCATTGGGCAGCAGCCATACTTCCCACTGGGCAGCTCACAGCAGGTAGAACCATCAGGGCACTGGGACCGTGCATCCGGACACATGACTGAGCTGGACAAAGCCACTGGAAGAGAAGCAAGTGTGAGGGGCAGCCAGGGTGGAGGGAACTTTTTGCCACACTTGGAGTCAATGAGGCCCCACCCCAGCCCCTGGCTTGATGCTCTCCCACCTCCTCACCTGCCCTGTTACTCCTCTGGGCAGGGATCTTCTTTGCCAGTGGGTGGGTGCCCGTGGGTGTGATGCAGCGGGTGTGAACCAGGTCGCAGAAGGCACCATGCGGACAGCAGTGCACCCTGTCTTCACAGCAGGAAGCCTGAGAAAAAATGGTCCTGACTCCGTCTTCACCCCTTGCTCCTGGCCCCCACCCTCTGCCCCCACCTCCCTCCACGTACCCCCGTCTCCCCAGATTTGTACCTGGGGCATGGGGCAGCACCCCCAGGAGCCATCGACCATAACGCAGCACGTGGAGAGGTCCGGGCATTCAAACTGACTATCAGGGCACTGGACGGCACCCACGGAGTTGTTACCTGTGGACAAGGTGACCCGGGATTCTACCAGCCCACTCAGGGAAGGTGACTGCCCCATCGCGCACAGAGCTGGTGGCACCAGGGCCTGCAAGCCCAGCTACTGGGGTTTGGGGGTGACACTAGGGCTCAGTGATCTCCTAGGCATGCCTAACTCACCCTCCTCACAATCCAGTCCCTCCCTCAGCAAGATGGCATGGGGAAGGGGCACCCACTGATGATGGGTTGGCATTAGATCGGCTCAGCTTTACCTTTCCCCACCCCCACAATGCCTGGACTTGGAGTCTTGCACTTTCTCCTGCCCCTCCTATCCCCAGTGCTGCACCTCTGTCTACAGCAGGGGTGTTGCTTAGTACAGATGCCACATGAATGAGGGCACGAGGGCAGGAATCGGGGCTGCCCCGCCAGCTGGGCTCCTGGGTTCCAGGCTCTACATGCTGCCCGTCTGTCTGCCCTGCACCCACATCCCGGCTGCACCTGATCTTTGGAAGCAGGATTGCCCATCTGCACTGCAGTGGAAGCCCCGTGGGCAGCAGTGATGGCCATCCCCGCACGCCACGGCCTGTAGGACACAGAGAAACCGGCATTGGCAAGGCCCTTTTATCTGCAAGTGGGAGACTGCAGGAAAAGCATCAATGCAGACCTAAGCCCCTCCATCGGGCTGATGGCACGCTCACCTCTGGGAAGGGGCAGCAACGGGAAGTCCCTGAGACGGTGAGGATGCAGGAGTGGCCAGCAGAGCAGTGCGCACCAGCCTGGCAGGGGCCGCCCAGATGCCTGCTCAGTGTTGTGGGCCATTTGTCCTGGAAAGACAGGGGAAATGATACACCACAGACTTGTGCCTGGCATCCTCCTCTGGCCAATCCAAGATGACCCTCTGGGAAAACCCAGGCTGCCAGCTTTTGCCTAGGCTGAGGGGCACTCACCAGAAGGGGACTGCAGCAGCTGTAGCTGGCTCCTCCGGGGTCCAGGCAGCAGGCCACAGGGCAGAACTGACCATCTGGGCACCACGTTCCAGCCACCAGCCCTACTGTTAAGGCCACCCAGCTCACCAGGGTCCACATGGTCTGCCTGCAAAGTACCAAGGAACATCTGGCAACTGCTTAAGCCCGTGCCACCCTTGATTCTAGGGCCACTCAGTACCCCAGTCCCAGGCCAAGGTCCTGGCCCGGGACTGCCTGAGCCTTCTCAACACCTCCCTGTCCAGGCAGGCAGAAAGCTGCAGGGGCTGAGAGTCAGCTTCCTACAGAGCCCTGTGTGTGACACATGCCCCAGCACGTGCAGACCTGTGAGCATGAATGCTGACATGCGTATATGTGTGGGCCTGAGTCCCCAGCACATGGTCTAATGCCTGGGCCTCACTGGGCAGGCTTATGAGAGTCACGAAGACGTGATTTTTTTTGGTCTGATCTGTGCAGATGTGGGCCACCTCTGGGGTGGGGGGGAAGGCATCAGTAGCCATGGGAGAGGACAGGGCTGGGGTGCAGGGAGGGAGGCCCCCCAGGAAAAGCCAGGGTTCCCCTCCAGATGCCTCCTTGCCTGACACTGTGTTCATACCTGCACCCCACTAAGGCCTTGCAGGAAGCGGCCACATGATGACATGGGAAACCACAGGGGTGAGAAAGTTGTGAAAAAGGAAGTATGGTGGCCAGTGGAATCTGGGCTGCCTTCCCCAGAGGCCAGTCACCACCTGGCCATGAATGTCCCCTCCTCACCCAGGGAAGGGGACACAGAAGCTGGGTCAGCCTTTGAGATACCTGTGTTCTGAGGGTAAGCCACACCACCAGGGCTCTCTGAGATTCCCCAAGCATGCTAACCCCCACCCCTGCCTCTCCATCTATTCTGGAAGTAAAACCCAGCCACATGTGGAGAGAGACCACGTGTGCCCACTGGGCTGCCCATCTGAGTCACCAGGAGGAACTGAGCCTTGAGTTTCTGTGGAGAGCAGCCTCTCACTTCCTAAACAACTCTTCTCCCAGGCTCATCTAGCCCAGCTAGCTCAGTGGGGTGGCCAGAGAGGTAACTCGTCCTGAAGAAGCAAAAACAGTAATGTCTGTTGAGCCTCTTGGGAGCCAGTTACAAGACTCTGCATTATTTTATTTCTTTGCAACAACCATCCAAAGTAGTAATTAATACCCTTACTTTACTTTTATTTTTAGAGATGAGATATTGCTATGTTGCCCAGGCTGGACTCAAACTCCTGGGATCAAGCAGTCCTCCAACCTTGGCCTCCCAATTAGCTGGGACTTTGGGAGCGTGCCACCAAGCCTGCTCACCCTTTTTTTTTTTTTTTTTTTTTTTTTTTTTTTTGAGATGGAGTCTTGCTCTGTTGCCCATGCTAGAGTTCAGTGGCATGATCTCGGCTCACTGTAACCTCCACCTCCCAGGTTCAAGCGATCCTCCTGTCTCAGCCTCCTGAGTAGCTGGGACTACAGGCACCCGCCACCATGCTGGGCTAATTTTTGTATTTTTAGTAGAGAGGGGGTTTCACCATATTGGTCAGGCTGGTCTTGAACTCCTGACCTCAGGTGATCCACCCGCCTCAGCCTCCCTAAGTGCTGGGATTACAGGCTTGAGTCACCACACCTGGCCTCACCTTTACTTTTTTGTTTGTTTGTTTGAGACGGACTCTCCCTGTCTCCCAGTCTGGAGTGCAGTGGTGCTATCTCAGCTCACTGCAAGCTCCACCTCCTGGGTTCACGCCATTCTCCTGCCTCAGCCTCCTGAGTAGCTGGGACTACAGGCGCCTGCCAGCACGCTCGGCTAATTTTTTGTATTTTAGTAGAGACGGGGTTTCACTGTGTTAGCCAGGATGGTCTCGATCTCCTGACCTCGTGATCCACCCACCTCGGCCTCCCAGAGTGCTGGGATTACAGGCGTGAGCCACCACGCCCAGCCACCTTTACTTTCAAAGGAAGAAACTGAAGCTCAGAGATGTTAAGTACAGTCAGCCCTCCGTATCCAACCAGAGATCAAAAAATATTGGGTGTGGTGGCTCACACCTCTAATCCCAGCACTTTGGGAGGCCTAAGTGGGCGGATCACGAGGTCAGGAGTTCGAGACCAGCCTGACCAACATGGTGAAACCCCCATCTCTACTAAAAATACAAAAATTAGCCATGCGTGGTAGTGCACACCTGTAATCCCAGCTACTCAAGAGGCTGAGGCAGGAAAACGCTTGAGCCCAGGAGGTGGGGGTTGCAGTGAGTGGAGGAGATCGTGCCACCATACTCCAGCCTGGGTGATAGAGCGAGACTGAGATTCCGTCTCACAAAACAAAACAAAAACCCCAGAAAATGTTACATTGTTGCTGAGGTATACTATGTAGTTAGGCTTAGGATGGGTGCATCTATACTGAACATGTACAGATTGTTCTTTCTTATTATTCCCTAAACAATTCAGGATCACAACTATTTACATGGCATTTCTTTTTCTTTTCTTTTTTTTTTTTTAATTTATTTATTATTATTATACTTTAAGTTGTAGGGTACATGTGCATAACGTGCAGGTTTGTTATATATGTATACTTGTGCCATGTTGGTGTGCTGCACTCTTTTTCTTTTCTTTTCTTTTCTTTTTTTTTTTTTTTTTTTTGAGACGGAGTCTTGCTCTGACGCCCAGGCTGTAGTACAGTGGCGCAATCTCAGCTCACTGCAACCTCTGCCTCCCGGGTTCAAGCAATTCTCCTGCCTCAGCTTCCTGAGCAGCCTCCTGAGTCTGCTACCACACCTGGCTAATTTTTGTATTTTTAGTAGAGATAGGGGTTTCACCATGTTGGCCAGGCTGCCAGTCTCGAACTCCTGACCTCAGGTGATCCACCCACCACAGTCTCCCAAAGTGTGGGGATTACAGGCATGAGCCACCGTGCCCAGCCAACATGGCATTTCCATTGTATTAGGCATAAGTAATCTAGAAATGATTTAAAGTATGTATAGGTTATATGCAAATATCACACCATTTTGTATCAGGGACTTGAGCACCCACAGACTTTGGGGTCCTGGAACCAGTTCCATGAAGATACCAAGGGACACCGATAACATGTCACACATCAGGTCATGGTGACGACAGGCTTTGATGGCCCCAGAGCGTATTGGACCTGGGTTAATATCACTAGTGGCACAATGGGCAGTGCCTGAGAATGGACCCCTACGCCCCAGGGGGATAGGTGCAACAGGTACGACAGAAACAGGGACTGCCTGGAAATCGCACTTGAGTCCTAATCCTGGAATTGCCAACTGTGAGGGCCTGAGAAGTTGCTCCCTGTCTGTGCCTCAGTTCCCCCACAAGTCTATGTGTGGATACCATTGGAGGGGGGAAGGGCAGGAAATGTCACCCACCCAGTCACTCACATCCTCTCTGCTCCAACTGGCTTTCCACAAGTGCCCCTCCCCTAACTCAGCATCCCGAAGCGGCCACCTCCTGGACAGATAAGGATGAAGTTGACTGGTCCTGGACGGTGGACCCTCTCCTCAGCCCCACAGCTCCCAGGCAAAGCACCTGCAGCTGGCACCGCCTACTTCCTGGGTGTTCTCAGCAGGCTGTCCGCTGCCCTGGCTTGCTGGGAAGGGGAGTCTGTCTGCACAGGAGTGTTCAGCTCTCTGGTGAGTTACCTGTGCATGGTCCCTCCTGTTTACCCTGAGTTGAGGGAGTATAGTGTATGCTTCTACTGAATACATGCACACGCATACAGAAACAGGGATGAGGAGGCGAGTCGCAGTCTCTCACGCCACCCTACACCGCCAAAACAGCCAGAGGGGACAGCAGCCTCTTCAAGACCCTAGCTCCGTTATCTTCCACTAGGTGGCAGCCCCCAACTCCGAGTGCCAAGGGGAGAGGAAATTCCCAAAAGGGGAGCCAGCCTAGCTGCAACTGAGCAGGAAAAAGTGGCTGGGAGAGGCGGAAGTTAGCTCGTCCCACCCCCAAAAAGAGGAAGTAAGGAGGAGCCAGACCAGGTTCAGTCACCACTCCCAAGTCCCTACTACCTTCGAGAAGCCAAGGTTTCAGGTCCCGTTCCCAGGCCCTCGGAGCTCCCAGCCCAGGGTCGCGCGCCCCTCCGGCTTCAGGCCGCCGCGGGAACCACCCACCACCACCACGAGAGGGAAAGAAGCCGGCACCTACCGACAGGGGTGGAGCTGAGTCAAGAATGGTGTGGTCCCTGCTTTGGGGGAATGCTGGGGAGGTAGAAAGCCCCCTTCTAACAGAGGTCACTGCAGTTACTGCTTCCTCTTTCCCATAAAACTCCCTCTAGTGTATCAGAACCCCCAAGGAGTTTCAATAAGCGGTTCTTGTCTTGTCTCCGGCTGAGACTCCCGGGGAACCTCAAGCTCACATGGCCCTGGCCGGGCCCCTGGGCAGGAGCAGGCCAGAGGTGTGCGCGGCCGCCCTCCTACCTGCGTCCGGGTCCGCGGTCCCTGGGCAGCAGCAACCGGGCAGCGCTCAGACTACAGATCCCAGCGCGGTGACCCGCCTACCTCAGTTTCCATTGGCCAGGGATCAGGGCTGCCGCACTCCCATTGGCTACTTATCAATGTGGAGGTGGGGCCAGCCTGGAATGCTGTGTTTCTTTTCTACTCAAATCACTCTCCTCCCCGCTTCCTCTCGCCCCACACCCCATTTCTAGGGATCATGTGATTGGAGAATCATGTGACGCCGGGCCAGCCTCAGCAGGGCAGCTGGTGCTCGTCGCCTTCCTTCACCCATCCTGCAGGTGCCTGGGGGAGTTTGCTAGAGATGATAGCGCGTGTCTGGGGCATTGACAGTGCGAGGGACTGTTATGAATTGGGAATATTTGTGCTCCTCTTTCTATTCTTTTGTTTGTTTGTTTGTTTGTTTGTTTGTTTTGAAATGGAGTCTCACTCTGTCGCCAAGCTGGAGTGCAGTGGCACGATCTCGGCTCACTGCAACCTCTGCCTCCCGGGTTCAAGCGATTCTCCTGCCTCAGTCTCCCGAGTAGTTGGGACTACAGGCGCGCGCCACCAAGTCCAGCTAATTTTTGTATTTTTAGTAGAGACGGGGTTTCACCATGTTGGCCAGGATGGTCTTGATCTCTTGACCTCGTGATCCGCCCGCCTCGGCCTCCCAAAGCGCTGGTATTACAGGCCTAAGCCACCGCACCCGACCTTGTGTGTTTGTTTTAGAGAAAGGGTCTCGCTCGGTCGCCCAAGCTGATCATAGCTCACTGCGGCCTGCAACTCCTGCTCCCAAAGCGATTCTCCTACCGCAGGCCCCCGAGGAACTGGGATTACAGGTGTGAGCTACCGGGCTCACTCGCTCCTATCCTATCCTATCCTGCCCTGTCCTGTCCTGCCCTATTCTGCAAACTCGGATGACATGCTAGGCAGGGCCCAGAGTGAGTTGAAGAATGGTTTCCAGGACAAAGATAAACAGCCCAAAAGCCCTTTCCTCCAGGTGCTCAGCAGGACAGGGGGCAGGGATTGGTGGGAGACAGTCTCAGGCTGAATCTAATTTAATATACAAGGTCGTGCGCCAGTTGCCAGGTGTGGGGAGAGGAAGTAGATTGTCTACAGGTGGGGAAGAAGATATTTCATTCCACCTTAGAAGCATCTCCTTGAGCTGAGTTTGGGAAGATTTTAACTGGCAGGTGGAGGAGGTGGTGTTGGGAAGAGCCCTGGGAAACCAGATGGGAAGGGCAGGCTTGGCAGGGATTGAATGCCATGTTCAATGCCAGTGGGCTTCAGGAGCTGCTAGGTGCCTGGCACAGGCAGGGCTGTGGCGGGGGCTGTCGAAAGGGAAGTGGCTTCCTAGTCTCCCCTGGCCCTGCCTTCGAGGAATTGATATGGGAGGGTGAGGAGAGAAAATGTACCACAGAACGCATTAGCCAGTGACGAGAGTCAGGCTGCTCGGTGCCAACGGGCCTGGGCCAGGCAGAGATGGGTGATGGGAGATGGGCCAGGAGAGAGGAGAGGCCCAGGGAAAACCTGGTACTGGGCTGTGGAGGAAGGGCAGTGTCTGCACAGGGGATGGAGACTGCTGCAGCCTGAGCAAGACACTGGAGCTGAGGGTGAGGCGGGGGCAGGGGGACAGCTAGCCAAGCTCAAGGCAGCAGAAGTTGGAGCAGGGAAAGGGTGCCAGCCAAGCTGTGGAGTCGTGTGGCAGGGGTTCTAAGCCTGGAGTTAGAGCAGACCCAGACAGCGGATAAGACACCTGGCCTGCTGAGGACCTAGGACTAGTCTGTGCCCTGGTGACACATTTGTGCTTATTTTCCTTCCTGTGTATCTTGAGACTAGGGAGTATAGTTTATGCTTCTATTGAAACACACACACACACACGAAACTTTCATGAAATGTTAGGTGACTCCATCAATGAACCTATTAATTACAACCACCCAGAACCAGAAAAAAAAATACAGGTAGAAAAAACAAAAAAAACTAAACAGACTGAAACAAATATCACAAAGTCTAATCGTCAAAGCCGTGATTCTTGAGCAGCGGCAATTTTGCCAGCCAGGGACATTTGGGAGTGTCTGGAGACAATCTGGGTTGTCACAACTCAGGGTGGAGGGACACTAGCATCTGGTGTGTAGGGGCCAGCAATCCCGCTAAACATCACTCAACACACAGAACAATACCACACAACAAAGAAGTATCCTGCCCAAAAGGTCAATAGTGCTGAGACTCAAAAACCTACTTTACAAATGTTTCTCTCTCTATTTTTTTTTTTTTTGAGACCGAAGTCTCACTCTGTCCCCAAGGCTACTAGGGCCACTCTGTCCCCCTAGTGCAGTGGCGCGATCTCGGCTCTTGGCAAGCTCCGCCTCCCAAGTTCACGCCATTCTCCTGCCTCAGCCTCCTGAGTAGCTGGGACTACAGGTGCCCGCCACCGCGGCCGGCTAATGTTTTGTATTTTTAGTAGAGACGGGGTTTCACTGTGGTCTCGATCTCCTGACCTTGTGATCCGTGCGCCTCGGCTTCCCAAAGTGCTGGGATTATAGGCGTGAGCCGCCGCGCCCGGCCTTTTTTTTTTTTTTTTTTTAAACTGCAGAGGGGTAAGGTGCCGTGATAACAAGGTCTGTAATTCCCTACTCGGGAGGCCAAGGCAGGAGAATCGCTTGAACCCGGGAGGCGGAGGTTGCAGTAAGCCGAGATCATACCATTGCACTCCAGCCTGGGTGACAGAGCAAGACTCCATCCCCCCGCCCTCCCAAAAAAATTAAAGTGTGCAACTCAGTGGTTTTTAGTGTTTTAACAGAGTTATGCAGCATCACTACAATCAGTTTAAGACCATTTTTATCACCGCAGAAGGCAGCCTTGTGTCCTTTAGCAGTCACCTTCCCTAACCCTAGGCAACCACTGATCTACTTTCTATCTCTATAGATTTGGACATTCCATATAAATGAAATTTTACAATAAGTGATCTGCAACTGGCTTCTTTCACTTAGCATAATGTTTTCAAAGCTTATCACATAGCATGTATCAGTATCTCATTCTTTGTGTGTGTTTCTTTTCATTTGTTTGAGACAGAGTCTCACTCCAAGGCTCAAGCTGGAGTGCAGTGGCATGATCTTGGCTCACTGCACCCTCTGCCTCCTGGGTTCAAGCAATTCTCCTGTCTCCACCTCCCGGATAGCTGGATTACAGGCATGTGCCACGATGCCCAGCTAATTTTTGTATTTTTAGTAGAGACAGGGTTCTGCCATGTTGACCAGGCTGCTCTTGAACTCCTGACCTCAAGTGATCCACCCACCTCAATCTCCCAAACTGCTGGGATTACAGGCGTGAACCACCGCGCCTGGCCCATTTTTGTTTGTTTCTTTGTTTTTGAGACAGAGCCTTCCTCTGCCACCCAAGCTGGATTACAGTGGTGCCACCTTGTACTCAGACCCTCCCACCTCAGCCTCCTGAGTAGCTGGGACTACAGGCACACACCACCACTCCCAGCTATATTTTCTAATTTTTTTTCTTAATATGTTGCCTATTCTGGTCTCAAGCTCCCGGCCTCAAGTGATCCCGCTGCCTCAGTCTCCCAAAATGCTGACATTACAGATTACAGGCTTGAGCCACTGTGCCTATCTTCAACTTTTTTTTTTTTTTTTTTTTTTTTTTTTTTTTGAGACAGAGTCTTGCTCTGTCACCCAGGCTGGAGTGCAGTGGTGTCATCTCCGCTCACTGCAACCTCTGCCTCCCGGGCTCAAGCGATCCTCCCACCTCTGCCTCCCAAGCAGCTGGGACTACAGGTGCTTATCACCATGTCCAGCTAATTTTTGTATGGTTCTTGTAGAGACAGGGTCTTGCCATGTTGGTTGGCTAGTCTCAAACTCCTGAACTCAAGGGATCCTCCTGCCTCATCCTCCCAAAGGCCTGGGATTACAGGAGTGAGCCACCGTGCCTGGCCTATACAAGTTTTTGTGTGTACATGTTTTCATTTCTCTTGGGTATATACCTAGGAATGGAATTAGTGGATTATATAGTAATTCTATCTAGCCTTTTGTGTAACTACCAGCCTGTTTTCCAAAGCAGCTGCACTATTTTACATTCCCACCAGCAATGTATGAGGGTTTCAATTTCTCTTTAGCTTCATCCATGGTTATCTTTTGTTATCATCTGTCTTTCTTATTGTAACCATCCTAAGCCTTTAGTGTGGGCTGGCAGGCTGGAGACCCAGGAGAGCTGACGGTTAAGTCTGAGGGTAGCCTGCTGGAGAATTCTCTCTAGTTTGGGGAGGCCCATCTTTGTGTTTTATTCAGGCCTATCCACATTGTGGAGTATTGAGGGATCTGGCCAGCAGCCTGCAATGCAACAGGGCTCTCTCTTTGTCCCCAGGCAGATCGCCAGGTCGAGAAATAATAGACACACACAAGATAGTGAAAGCTGGGTCCAGGGGTTCACTGTCTTCTGGTCCTGCGATGCTGCCAATGCACTGGATATACCAGCATTTATTATTAAGTTTAGTGAGTGCGGGGGTAGGTTAGTGAGGGATTTAGGGTCATTTGATTATGAGGTGAGATGGTCACATGGGGATGAAGTAATTCTTTAACATAATATCTGTATGCAGAAGTACAGTATACAGAGATAAGAATTTACAATATAGTGTGTGCATGAGTAATTTCTAACAGAGCCTTAAAACAGAAACACCCATCCTGGCTAACACAGTGAAACCCCGTCTCTACTAAAAATACAAAAACTTAGCCGGGCGAGGTGGCAGGCGCCTGTAGTCCCAGCTACTCGGGAGGCTGAGGCAGGAGAATGGCGTGAACCCGGGAGGCGGAGCTTGCAGTGAGCTGAGATCCGGCCACTGCACTCCAGCCTGGGTGACAGAGCGAGACTCCGTCTCAAAAAAAAAAAAAAAAAACAAAACAGAAACACAGTCTCTTTCCACAACCTATGATTAGCAAGATATTAATCAGCAGTAACAGTTACAGTAAAAGCTGGTTACAAATAATCAATAGAAACAGGACGTGAAGCTGGACAACCGGTTAGACCAGAAATTCTCAGAAGGGAGTATGCCTTAACCTTAAAGAGGCCTAGAAGAGCCATGGCAAGATGAGGGCATTTATAGCCCTGTCTTATCCATATGAACAGGCTCCCCTCATGCGTCTGTTTATAGGCTCTCCACAAGGGTCGCATTCCATTCTCAGAGCTATGAACATCTGTTTTTCTGGGATAGGAATCTTGGTGATGTGAAACCTCCATGACTGAGCAACCACTCATAGGCTCTCTGCAGGGGGAAGCACATCGTGCGCTGTTGGCTCATACTGGCAAGTTCAACCTAGCATTGTCTTTACATAATCCTGCATGCAATTTTGTATTTACAATAATCAGGAGCATTTCATCTTTTATTCCATAGCAATAGTCTCAGAGGGTCTCCCTACAATGGAGGGCAATTTGCTTTACCCAAAGTTCACTGATTTAAATGTTAATCTAATCCAGGAGCACCATCCAAGTAGACACATTGTTCTACCATCACAGTATTATTTGCTGATTGTTTTTGCAGTATTTTCTTTCTTGTTGAACTGTAGGAGCTATTTATATATTCTGGGTATTGTGTATGTTGCAGATGCTTCCTCCCAATCTGTCATTTGTCTTTTGTGTCATTTTTATGTCATCTGAAATATATTGGTCAATCTTTTCCTTTGTGGTTTCTGCTTTTTTTTTTTCTTTTCTTTTCCTTTGCTTAAGAAATTACAGGAGCCAGGCACGGTGGCTCACGCCTGTAATCCCAGCACTTTGGGAGGCTAAGGCGGGTGGATCACAAGGTCAGGAAATGGAGACCATCCTGGCTAACACGGTGAAACTCCATCTCTACTAAAAATCCAAAAAATTAGCCGGGTATGGTGGCAGGCGCCTGTAGTCCCGGCTACTCGGGAGGCTGAGGCAGGAGAACTCAGGAGGTGGAGCTTGCAGTGATCTGAGATTGTGCCACTGCACTCCAGCCTGGGTGACAGAGCAAGACACCATCTCAAAAATAAATAAATAAATAAAAAGAAGAAGTTGTTACAGGGGGCCAGCCCTGGTGGCCTGTAATCCAGCACTTTGGGAGGCAGAGGTGAGCAGATCACTTGAGGTTAGGCGTTCAAGACCAGCCTGGCCAGCATGGTGAAACCCTGTCTGTACTAAAAATACAAAAATTAGCTGGGCGTGGTGGTGCATGCCTGTAATCCCAGCTACTCAGGAGGCTGAGGGAGGAGAATCACTTGAACCTGGGAGGCGGAGACTGCAGTGAGCCGAGATGGCACCACTGCACTCGAGCCTGGGCGAGTGAGACTTTGTCTAAAAAAAAAAAAAGTTACATACCAGCAGGCAGGCACAGTGGCTCACGCCTGTAATCCCAGCACTTTAGGAGGCCAAGGCCAGGGTGAAAGGATCACTTGAACCTAGGAGTTTGAGACCAGCCTGGGCAACATAGGGAGACCCCATCACAAATAAATAAATAAATAAATAAATAATTTGCAGGCGGCCAGGCATGGTGGCTCACGCCTGTAATCCCAGTACTTTGGGAGGCTGAGGTGGGTGGATCACCTGAGGTTGGGAGTTTGAAACCAGGCTGGCCAACATGGTGAAACCCCATCCCTATTAAAAATACAAAAATTAGCCAGGGGTGGTGGTACACATCTGTAATCCCAGCTACCTGGGAGGCTGAGGCACGAAAATTGCTTGAACCCGGGAGGCGGAGGTTGTAGTGAGCCAAGATTGCACCACTGCACTCCAGCCTGGGAGACAGAGTGAGACTCTCAAAAAGAAAAATAAATCTGGCAACCCTGAAGGCTGAGGCTCAAGTGAGGGCACAGAAACAGCCACCTCCCCACCCCCACCTCTTTTTCCCCTTACTGCCTGAGTCACCTCCATGTGAGCAATTGTTGCCTCAGTTCCAGGCGCCTGCCCTCATCATCAGGCACCTGACTGGTGTGCCTGTTGGGCCCCGCCTGGGCTCTCTGCCCCAAGAGGCCCCAAGGAGGTATGAGGGATAGGCTAAGCCGTACTCTGAAGCCTAGCCTGTCACAGGAGACCACCCCACTGTATAAGCCCAGAGACAGTCACTCGGTCACCTGTCCTTTCTGGGCTTTGAAAGGGTGGGAGAGGAGAGAGGGATGGGGACCAGGAAGCCAGGCTGGGAGCAGGGACTTGGAAAGAGGATTCTTGGAGAGATCTTGGGATGGGAGCTTTAAGCTGTTGCAGAAAGCTAGCCTGGAAGGGAGATTGGTGTTCAGTGCTTTCACAGATTACAGGAGATGAAACTAAGGCTCAGGAGGCTCAGGCTGAGGCCTCCTGACTGGAGGGCTTATAAGCTATAAAGTGCCTACACCAGGGTTCTGGGTCCAGGCAGGGCTGGCTTCATAGCCATGTGACGAGGGCCTTGTGCTCAGAAGCAGCCTGTGCTTTGTTTAAAGCTCTACAGGCTGGGTGCAGCAGCTCATGCCTGTAATCCCAGGACTTTGGGAGGCCAAGGCAGGATGACCACTTGAGCCCAGGAGCTCAAGGCTGCAGTGATCTATGATTGCAACAATGCACTCCAGCCTGGGCAAGAGAGCAAGACTCTGCCTCTAGGAAAAAAAAAAAAAAAAATTAAAGCTCTACTGCCACTGTCTTGAAATTCTTAATTTTTTTTTTTTTTTTTTTAAGACAGAGTTTTGCTCTTGTCACTGTGGGCGGAGGATTACCCAGGTGCCGAGGCAAGAGATTGAAGGCACAGACTGTTTCAGTATAATAAAGAAAATAGTTAGAATAAGAATAGTTATAATACAAATTAGATATAGAGATGATCACGGGCATTATAGATCATTAGTATAGACATTATTAATCGTTAGCTTTTAATATTACTCTTTGTTTTATTACTAATATAACCAAGGAATAACCGGCGGGTATAGGGTCAGGTGCTGAAGGGACATTGTGAGAAGTGACCAAGAAGGCAAGAGGTGAGCCCTCTGTCACGCCCGCATAAGCACTTGAGGGCTCCTTGGTCAGCAGTAATGCCAGTGCCTGGGAAGGCACCCGTTACTTAGCAGACTGCGAAAGGGAGTCTCCCTTTCTTTGCAGGAGTCAGGGAACACTCTACTCCACCAGCTTCTTGTGGAAGGCTGGATATTATCCAGGCCTGCCCGCAGTCATCCGGAGGCCTAAACCCCTCCCTGTGGTGCTGTGCTTCAGTGGTCACGATCCTTGTCCACTTTCATGTTCCTCCCGTACTCCTGGATTCCTCTTTGAAGTTCTTAGAAGATAGTGGTAGAAGAAATAGTGAAAGTCTTAAAGTCTTTGATCTTTTTGATGAATGCATAGAAGAAAACGCTGACATATGCTGCCTTCCCTCTCTCCTTTGGCTACCTAAAAGGGAAGGACCCCCTGTCCCATGATCACGTGACTTGCTTGACCTTATCAATCACTTGAACAACTCACCCTCCTTAACCTGCCCCCCTTGTCTTGTATGTAATAAATATCAGTGCACCCAGCCATTCAGGGTCACTACCAGTTTCCGCGTCTTGGTGGTAGTGGTCCCTAAGGTCCAACTGTTTTCTCTTTATCTCTTTGTCTTGTGTCTTTATTTCTTATGATCTCATCTCCGCACACGGGGAGAATACCCGCTAAGCCCCGTAGGGCTGGACCTTACATGTCACCCAGGCTGCAGTGCAATGGCGTGATCTCGGCTCTGCAACCTCCGCCTCCTGGGTTCAAGCGCTTCTCTTGCCTCAGCCTTCCGAGTCTGGGATTACAGGTGCCTGCCATCATGCCCAGCTAATTTTTGTATTTTTACTAGAGATGGGGGTTTCACCACATTGGCCAGGCTGGTCTCAAACTCCTGACCTCAGGTGATCCACCTGCCTCAGCCTCCCAAAGTGCTGGGATTACAGGTGTGAGCCACTGTGCCTGGACAAAGTCTTTTTGTTTGTTTGTTTGTTTGTTTGTTTGAGACGGAGTTTTGCTCTTGTTGCCCAGGCTGGAGTGCAATGGCACAATCTCAGGTCACTGAAACCTCTGCCTCCCAAGTTCAAGTGATTCTCCTGCCTCAGCCTCCCAAACAGCTGGGATTACAGGTGTGCACCACCATACCCGGCTAATTTTTTTGTTTTGTTTTATCTTTTTTATTTTTGAGGCGGAGTCTTGCTCTATCACCCAGGCTGGAGTGCAGTGGCATGATCTTGGCTCACTGCAAGCTCTGCCTCCCGGGTTCAAGCGATTCTCCTGTCTCAGCCTCCTGAGTAGCTGGAATTACAGGTGCTTGCCACCACGCCCAGCTAATTTTTGTATTTTTAGTAGAGACAGGGTTTCTCCATGTTGACCAGGCTGATATCAAACTCCTGACCTCAGGTGATCCGCCCATCTTGGCCTCCCAAAGTGCTGGGATTACAGGCGTGAGCCAATGCATCCGACCAGAGTCTTAATACTTTTGAACAAGGAGTCCCACATTTTCATTTGCACTGGACCTCCAAACTGTGTAGCCTGTCCTGGTCCTAGACACAGGTCACTCTCAGCCTCTGTCTCTCAGATTTAAAATGCAATGCAGGGAGGCTGAGGCAGCCATATCACTTGAGGTCAGGAGATCGATACCAACCTGGCCAACTTGGTGAAACCCCATCTCTACTAAAAATACAAAAATTAGCCGGGCATGGTGGCGGGTGCCTGTAATCCCAGCTACTCAGGAGGCTGAGGTGAGAGAATCACTTGAACCCGGGAGACGGAGGTTACAGTGAGCCGAGATCACGCCACTGCACTCCAGCCTGGGCGACAGAGAAAGACTCCATCTCAAAATAAATAAGTAAGTTTTTTAAAAAATTAGCCAGGTGTGGTGGCACATCCCTATAATCCCAGCAACTTGAGAGGCTGAGGCACGAGAATTGCTTGAACCGGGAGGCAGAGATTGTAGTGAGGAGAGATCGTGCCACTGCACTCCGGCCTGGGCAACAGAGCGAGACTCTGTCTCAAAACAAATAAATAAATTAATTAAATAAAATACAATGCAGATTGACAAGGAATTCCTTCTTCATTATAAAGATCCAATGGGATTAGAGATAAGAAAATGCTTTGTCAACTGAGAATGCACTAAAAACAGCAGGCATTTTTCTAGTTCAAGAAGGATCTGGGACTCGGGCCAGGTCTCCAGAAGCCCTCCCAAGCCGGACACAATCCCTGGCTCCCCAGGGGCTCCATCATTCTGGGCCAGCTCCCCACACGGCAGACAGAGATAGCACGAGCAGACAGGCTATGTCCTTTCCGAACTATTCCAACTCATGGGCGGTAGGGCTGGGGGCCTGCAGGGAATGCTCCATATCAGGACAGAGCATCTCCCTTTTGGCAGAAAGGGAAACCAGAGCTAGGGGTCGGGGGTTGCTGGGCTATAGGTGGGTAATGTGGGAGGAGAAGCAGGAACAGGCCAGTGCCCAGGCTAGAAGCTGTGGCAGGGTATTTGGGAACAGAAGTACTGGCCACAGTCAGGAGACCCATGTTCCTGTCCCAACATAAGCCATGAACTTGCCCAGTGACAGTGGATACACCACTTCCCTGTTTTGGTTTTCACTCAGTAACTGTTGTTTTTTTGTTTGTTTGTTTGTTTGCTTGCTTTTTAGAGACAGGGTCTTACTCGGTCACCTAGGTTGGAGTACAGTGGTATGATCGTGGCTCACTGCAGCCTTGAACTCCTGAGTTCAATTGATCCTCCCACTTAAGTCCCCGGAGTAGCTGGGACTACAGGTGCACACCACCGTGTCTGACTTATTTTATTTTATTTTTTGGTAGAGACGGGGTCTGGCTGTATTGCCTAAGCTGGTCTTGAACTCCTGGGCTCAAGTGATCCTCCTAAAATGCTGGGATTACAAGCATGAGCCATGGCACCCAGCCTCAATGACTGTTTTAACAAAGTGTCATATGCAAATTTTTTTTTTTTTTTTTTTTTTGAGACATGGTCTTGCTCACCCAGGCAGGAGTGCAGTGGCGAATCTCAGCTCATTGCAACCTCCACTTTCCAGGTTCAAGCGATCCCCCTGCCTCAGCTTCCTGAGTAGCTGGGACCACAGGTGCACACCACCACGCCCGGCTAATTTTTTGTATATTTGGTAGAGACAGTGTTTCACTATGTTGCCCAAGCAGGTCTCAAACTCTTGAGCTCAAGCAATCTACCTGCCTCAGCCTCCCAAAGTGCTGGGATCACAGGCATGAGCCACTGCGCCCGGCTACAATGCATTTTAATCAAATTATAACAAAAAGCAGCACCCTTGTCCTCTCACCTTTCCCATCCCAGACAGGCAGGTGGCAGGTGCCAGAGGACAAGAATCAGGGCTTTTCTGCAAGCCTAGCAGACGGGCTGGGAGCAGAGCAGACGGGCCTCTTCACTGCCTGCTGAGCTTGGATTCCAGCGTGGCCTCCTGCCAGCTGAGTGACTTTGGCTTATTTTTCTGACCCTAAATGCCCTCATCTGTAAAATGGGCTCATTGGAATGCCTGTCTCTCAGGGTGCTCAGGAGGCCTGAATGAGCAAAACATCTTGTGGAGTGCCTGGCACATCACAGTTCCTCAATAAACAGTCACTTCTTCCTCTCTCACTCCTATGTTTGAATGAATTTTGACCAGCAAATTGCACTTATTCAACACAGAGAAATTCGTTTTCCAATTAAGCTTTACAAAATCAATGATATAAAATTTGATCTTACTAGAGTGGAAAGAAAAAAAACCCAACCAAACCAAAGACAGAAACCCAGGTCCTCTAAACCCTTCCCAGCTCCTCCATGACACAGCCCCTGGGCCCACATCTGAGAACACTGTGTCCTTCCCCTGGGAGGGATGGCTACCGGGTCAGGAAGGCCCACGGGGAGCCAGGCCCCACTTGGTGGTCTGGCCAGTGTCCTGTGTCCCTGTGGGTGTGCGGAGTACCCTTCACCACCCTTTTCCTTTTGCTGAGGTTGAGATGGTTGGAGTTGTTTCACCTCTGAGTGGTCCCTGAACTGCTTGGGGACTGTAGGAGTTGGAGCCCAGCTGTTGTCAAGGGCAGCAGGTAGACAGTTTGGGTGGCGGCAGTGGAAGGACAGGCGGGTACTGTTGACTCTGGTTGTGAGAGCTGGGAGGAGGAGGAGAGATGGCAAGAATCAGGCCTGTGTTTCAAGTGCACAGTTCCTGTAACACTCTGGAGAGTGATCTCTATTCACAGGCATATGAGATGCTAAAGTCTTATCCAGTCATTAGCTAGGATGCAGTGGTGTTGGTGTCTGAGTGCAAATCAATCAGAGCCCAGAGTTTTGCCCACCTCACCAGCTCCACTGGATGCCGATGCCAGCTCAGCTCGCGGCCCTGATCCTCCCTCCCAGTCCTCCCAGCCCACCTGAGTGCCCCGGCCTTTCTCCAGGTGGGCCCCCTGCGAGTCAGGACATATCTGCTCCAACTGACTTGGATGGATTACTCAACTCCTCCAATACTCGGTTTCCTCATCTGTAAAATAACCCCTGCACGCCCTCCACACAGTTATGTGAGGTTCACATGGGATGATGGATGTGAAGAAATCTTGTAAACTGGCACATTAAAAACAGAGGAATTATTTTTAGGACATCAAAGGGGTTCCTCTTGTTAACCCAGTGGGGACCTGTCTCTGAAGCAATAGGCCAGGGCCTAGGTGAGGAAGCTGCCCCACCCAGAGAGCTCAGAGAGGTTGGCTCAGAGTAATCTCCAGAACCCACAGAAGGGCAGAGAGAAGTCAGCTGCACGGAGGACAGGAAGGGAGAAGGAGCGGCCCACCCCAGGCCCACTTTCCCTGTCATGCACTGTCACCACACCTCATCTCTCAGCTTAAACCTCGGCAGCCCTAGGAAGGAAGTGGGGCCAGGAGTACTATCCTTTCCATTTTATTTTTTATTTTTATTTGGTTATTTATTTATTTTTGAGACAGAGTCTCGCTGTGTCACCCAGGTTTGAGTGCAGTGGTGTGGTCTCAGCTCACTGCAACCTCTGCCTCTCAGGTTCAAGCGATTCTCGTGCCTCAGCCTCCCAGGTAGCTGGGATTACAGATGCCCGCCACCACACCTGGCTAATTTTTGCATTTGTAGTAGAGACGAGGTTTCACCATGTTGATCAGGCTGGTCTCGAACTCCTGGCCTCAGGTGATTTGCCCACCTCGGCCTCCCAAAGTGCTGGGATTACCGGCGTGAGCCACCCCACCCAGCCTTCTATTTTAAAGATGAAGAAACTGAGACCCAAGATGGAGACAAGGTCCCCTAATTCTCTGAATTAGCAGAGAAACCTGTACTCAAATACATATCAGGGGACTTTAATTCAATCTCTTCTGCTAGGATGATAGCTGGCATACTTGATTTCAGTGTTTTTAAAAGGTAGGTCCTGTTACTGTTTATTGAGATTTATATTGTGCCAGGTTCTGTATTAGGCTCTTTCATCTTTAACACAATCCTTTGAGGTAGGTACAATTATTATTCCCGTCTTACAGTGAAATAACTAAGGCTGGGCACTGTGGTATAATCCTGGCACTTTGGGAGGTGGACGCAGGAGGATCACATGAGCCCAGGAGTTTGAGACCAGCATGGGCAACATACTGACACTCCCTCTCTATCAAAAATAAACAAAATTAGCTGGGCAAGGTGGTGCATGACTGTGGTCCCAACTACTTGGGGCGGGGAGTGGGGGAGGGGGCTGAGGTGGGAGGATCGCTTTAGTCCAGGACATCGAGGCTGCAGTGAGCTGTGATTATGCCATGGCACTCCAGCCTGGGCAACACAGTGAGAGACCCTGACTCAAAAAAAAAAAAAAAAATATATATATATATATATATGGGCTGGGCGCGGTAGCTCACGCCTGTAATCCCAGCACTTTGGGAGGCCGAGGCGGGCAGATCACGAGGTCAAGACCATCCTGGCTAACACGGTGAAACCCCGTCTCAACTAAAAATAACAAAAATTAGCCGGGCGTGATGGCGGGCGCCTATAGTCCTAGCTACTCGGGAGGCTGAGGCAGGAGAATGGCGTAAGTAAACCCGGGAAGCAGAGCTTGCAGTGAGCGGAGATTGTGCCACTGCACTCCAGGCTGGGTGACAGAGCAAGACTCCGTCTCAAAAAAAAAAAAAAAAAAAAAAATATATATATATATATATATAAGCCAGGCGAGGTGGCACTCTCCTGTAGTCCCAGCTACTTGAGAAGCTGAAGCTCTAGGATCACTTGAGCTCAGGGATTCAGGCTGCAGTGAGCTATGATCATACCACTGCACTCCAGCCTGAGCAACAGTGAGGCACCGTTAAAAAAAAAAAAAAAAAAGGCCAGGCACGTTGCCTCATGCCTGTAATTCTAACACTTTGGGAGGCCGAGGCAGGCAGATCACCTGAGGTCGGGAGTTGGAGACCAGCCTGACCAACATGAAGAAACCCTGTCTCTACTAAAAACACAAAAATTAGCTGGGCGTGGTGGCGGGTGCCTGTAGTCCCAGCTACTCGGAAGGCTGAGGCAGGAGAATCGCTTAAACCCGGAGCGGAGGTTGCAGTGACCCGAGATCGGGCCACTACACTTCAGCCTGTCACCAAAAAAAAATAAGGGAAGTTAGGCAACCTGTGTGACCTGAGGTCACACAGCTGCAATGAATTCAGGTCTGGCCCTGATCCTGTGTTTGTAACCACCACATACCACAATACTCCTTTTATTTTATTTCCTTCTTTCTCTTTCTTCCTTCCATTTTTTTCTTTCCTTATCTTTTATTTCTTTTATTTTCTTTCTTTCTTTCCCTTTCTTTTCTCACTCATTTTTCTTTCTTTTATCTTTCTTTCTTCTTTCTCCTTACTTCCTTTTTCTTTTCTCTTCTTTCTTCTTTTTCTTTTTTGACAGGGTCTTGCTCTGTCACTGGCTGGACTGCAGTGGTGCGAAATTAGCTCACTGTAACCTCAAACTCCTGGGCTCAAGGTGATCCTCTTGCCTCAGCCTCCTGAGTAGCTGGGACTACAGGCACGTGCCACCACATCAGGCTAAATTTTAAATTTTTTGTAGAGATGGGGCTCTCACTTGTTGCCCAGGCTGGTCTTGAACTCCTGGGCTCAAGCGATCCTCCTGCCTTGGCCTCCCTAAGTGTTGAGCTCCCTAGGTGTGAGCCGCCTCACCCGACCCCACAATATTTTTCCAATGTAAGCTCATGTGACATCCTCAGCCTCTAACATGAATCCCTCCCCTCCTCCCAGCCTGCTCTACCCTCCCTTGACCCTCACCATGGGTTAATCTCTATTGTGTTCCTGGACTCCCTAGTTGCCCTCTTTTCTAACCCATCCCAGACATTCTATCACGTGACCCTGTTTTATTGTCCTCACATATGTCTTGCTGTCTGAAATGTCTAATTTACTTACTCATTTGTTTGGGTCCCCTGCACTAGATAGTATGAGCGTGGACTTTATGTGGCTTATTTGGCTTTCTCCCTGCTGTGTCCCAGGGCCTACAACAGTATTTGGCTCATGACAAACACTCAAAAAAAAAAATTTTTTTTTTTTTTTTTGAGATGGAGTCTCACTTTGTCACCCAGGCTGGAGTGCAGTGGCACAATCTTGACTCACTGCAACCTCTGCCTCCCGGGTCCTAGCGATTCTCCTGCCTCAGCCTCCTGAGTAACTGGGATCACGGGCGTGTGCCACCATGCCCAGCTAATTTTTTTTTGTATTTTTAGTAGAGATGGGGTTTCACCATGTTGGTTAGGCTGGTGTTGAACTCCTGACCTCAAATGATCCATCTGCTTCGGCCTCCCAAAGTGCTGGGGTTACAGGTATGAACCACCACGCCCAGCCCAAACACGCAAAAATTTTAAAAATAAAAATAAAAAAAGAGAAATGCTCAATAAACCAAAAAAAAAAAAAAAGGGAAGAAAGAAAGACAGAGATGTATACAGGTCTGGCCCACGTGCCAACTGTGTGTAGCTGTGACAAATCCTCCTCCTTCTGGGACACTGTGGCCCAGGCTCAGCCATGGCAGGGCCTCGCTGGTCTGGTGGTCAACTTACTTCAGACAGCCTGGGTCGCACTGAGAAGCCAGAACTTGCAGCCCCCGAGAAAGCGATGATGCTGCATGGGACTGGAGGGTGCCCGCTGAGTTTACGATCCTCTGCAAGTTTCTTTTTCTTTTCTTTTTTTTTTTTTTTGAGACGGTGTCTCACTCTGTCATCCAGGTTGGAGTGTAGTGGAGGGATCTCAGCTCACTGCAATCTCCACCTCCCGGGTTCAAATGATTCTCGTGCCTTGGCCTCCCTAGCTGGGATCACAGGTGTGCACCACCACACCTGGCTAATTTTTTAATTTTTAGTAGATACTGGGTTTCACCACATGGGCCAGTCTGGTCTCGAACGCCTGACCTCAAGTGATCCTTCTCCCTTGGCCTCCCAAAGTGCTGGGATTGCAGGTGTGAGCCACTGGACCTGGCCTCTGCAAGGTTCTTTTTTTTTTTTGAGACGGAGTCTCGCTCTGTCACCCAGGCTGGAGTGCAGTGGCGTGATCTCGGCTCACTGCAAGCTCCACCTCCTGGGTTCACACCATTCTCCTGCCTCAGCCTCCTGAGTAGCTGGGACTACACGCGCCCGCCACCTCGCCCGGCAAATTTTTTGTATTTTTAGTAGAGACGGGGTTTCACCATGTTAGCCAGGATGGTCTCAATCTCCTGACCTTGTGATCCGCCTGCCTCGGCCTCCCAAAGTGCAAGGATTACAGGCGTGAGCCATCACGCCCGGCCAAGGTTCTTAGCAAGATCAGCTTCAAGGTGTGCTTTGGGTAACACCTGTTTTGTAGCTCTCCTCTAAGATTCAGAAATGAAATTCATAGGTAATATAATTGTCCTACACACAGTTTTAGAAATCTGCATAAAGTTCAGGCTTTCATATAGAGGAAGAATAAAAGGAAAGTAATTTATAATAAATGTATACAAAAGCTCAGGCTTGACCACACAAAAGAACATACACTTAGGCTGGGCGCAGTGGCTCACGCCTGTAATCTCAGCACTTTGGGAGGCCGAGGCGGGCAGATCGCTAGAGGTCAGGAATTCGAGACCAGCCCAGCAAACATGGCGAAACCCTGTCTACTAAAAACACAAAAATTAGCCAGGCATGGTGGCGCATGCCTGTAGGCCCAGCTACTCGGGAGGCTGGGCAGGAGAAGTGTTTGAACGCAGAACAAGGAGTTGCTGTGGGCCGGGTGCA
Organism: Macaca thibetana thibetana; assembly: GCF_024542745.1. Taxonomy (NCBI): domain Eukaryota; kingdom Metazoa; phylum Chordata; class Mammalia; order Primates; family Cercopithecidae; genus Macaca; species Macaca thibetana. The sequence goes on along the minus strand of NC_065593.1, from coordinate 53,752,359 downwards.
GTGGCTCACACCTGTAATCCCAGCACTTTGGGAGGCCGAGACGGGCGGATCACAAGGTCAGGAGATCGAGACCAGCCTGGCTAATACGGTGAAACCCCGTCTCTACTAAAAAATACAAAAAACTAGCCGGGTGAGGTGGCGGGCGCCTGTAGTCCCAGCTACTCGGGAGGCTGAGGCAGGAGAATGGCGTGAGCCCGGGAGGTGGAGCTTGCAGTGAGCTGAGATGCGACCACTGCACTCCAGCCTGGGCGACAGAGCGAGACTCCGTCTCAAAAAAAAAAAAAAAAAAAAAAAAAAAAAAAAAAAAAAAAAAAAAAAAGGAGTTGCTGTGAGCCAAGATCGCACCCCTGCACTCCAGCCTGGGCGAAAGAATGAGACTCTGTCTCAATAAAAAAAAAAAAAAAAAAAAAAAAACAAAAACCATGAATGCACACATCATCACTGGAGATGGAGAACATGAAATGCAGACTCGGTGCTGGCGTGTTGGGTTGGTGACTCAGCCCCATGGGCCAAGTGGCCACTGGGATGAGACTGTCTTTCTTTTTCCTAACCACTAGACAACCAACCAGGGACAGCACCTGATATTTTGAAATGGTAAATGAGGCTGGGCGCGGTGGCTCATGCCTGTAATCCCAGCACTTTGGGAGGCCCAGGTGGGTGGATCACCTGAGGTCAGGAGTTTGCGACCAGCCTGGCCAACATGACAAAACCCTGTCTCTACTAAAAATACAAAAATTAGACAGGCATGGTGGCAGGTGCCTGTAATCCCAGCTACTCAGCAGGCTGAGGCAGGAGAATTGCTTGAATCCAGGAGGCGGAGGTTACAGTGAGCCAAGATTGTACCACTGCACTCCAGCCTGGGCGACAAAAGCAAAACCCCATCTCAAAAAAACAAAACAAACAAAAAAATGAAATGGCAAATGACCTTTGGTAAAGTTCTTAAAGACAAAACCCAATTTTCCCTATAATTGCGGGGTGGTTTTATTCCTGGAAAACTCAATGCACAGCAGAATGTAAGTATTCAAAAGAATGGTTACAACCTGGGCAGCATAGCGAAACCCTGTCTCTACAACAAATACAAACGAATTAGTCAGGCATGGGAGTTTGCTACTCAGGAGGCTGAGGTGGGAGGATCGCTTGAGCCGGGGAGGTCGAGGCTGTAATGAGCCATGATCGTGCTACTGCACTCCAACCAGTGACAGAGTGAGAGACCCTGTGTCAAAAGAAAAAAAAAAAAAACAGGCACGGGTATGTGGGTAAAACAGAACCATCTTCCAGGTCTGAGAATTGCAAACATTCCTTATGTGTGTAATTGTATGTAATTGTCCAGAAAGACAGAGGGAAATTGAGAGATGTGTTCTTGTTGTTGGAAAATCCCTATTGTGTCAGACTGTCCTACACCTTACAGGGCATTTAGCACCCCTGACCTGCCATCTATCAAATGCCAGAAGCCCCAGTCTTGTGACAACCAGAAACGACAGTGGCCTCGTAAATTTCAAAAAATGTCCTCTAGGGAGCAGTGATGCTGCTGTTTGGAACGACCATCCGGCATGCTCTCAGCACCTGCTGTTTAATTTAACTCTGTCTTTGAGATTGTTTTACATGATATAGAGATCTGCAGCCCTCACCCCCCACCCCACCTGGATAGGTCAGGGAATGCCGCCCTTTCAAGGCTGTGTGCATTTGTCACATGGAGATACAGTCATGCACTTAACAGTTCCCTTTCACGGGATGTTCTGCTGTTACAAACAAGACTGCAATGAAGAAGTCCAAGCTGGTACCATCATTTCGCACTTGTACGAGTAGATGACTAGAAAAACGCTTAGAAGTGACCTGGCTGGGTCAAGGGTTTGGGCGTTTAGAATTTTCGTAGCTATGGCTAAAACTACCTTCCATATTCATCCACACTCCCCCAGCAGAGCAGAGCTCTGGGACCCAGGCTGGGGGACATTCTGGAAAGTCTTAGCCAGGACCCTCTCCCTCTAGGGGCCTACCTCCTCAGACCACACCCAGAGCCCTCCAATAAAGCCTTGGGTGTCCAGACACCTTCAAGGCCACCTTCTCAGGCCACAGAGGCAGGGGGCGACAGGGAGGACTTTCCCAAATTGGTCTGATCCCAGCTGTTATTTATATATATACACACACACACACACACACACACACATATACACACACAAATATACATATATACACGCACACACATACACACATATGCATATATATATATATATATCTCTTCTGTTTTTTTTTTTTTTTTTTTTTTTTTTTTTTTGAGATGGAGTCTCACTCTGTCACCCAGGCTGGAGTGCAGTGGTGTGATCTCAGCTCACTGCAACCTCCACCTCCTGGGTTCAAGCGATTCTCCTGCCTCAGCCTCCTGAGTAGCTGGGATTATAGGCACCCGCAACCACGCCTGGCTAATTTTTGTATTTTTAGTAGAGACGGGGCTAACATTTTTCTACACTGGCTTTTTTTGTTGTTTGTTTTTTGAGATAAGATCTTGCTCTGTCACCCAGGCTGGAGTGCAGTGGCAGGATCACTGCTCACTGTAGCCTCCACCTCATGGGCTCAAGCAATCCTCCCACCTCAGCCTCCCAAGTAGCTGAGACTACAGATGCACACCACCACACCCAGCTATTTTTTTTTTTTTTTGGTAAGAGACAGGGTCTCCCTGTGTTGCCCAGGCTGGTCTCAAACTCCTGGGCTCAAGCGATCCTCCTGCCTCAGCCTCCCTTACAGGCATGAGCTACCAGACCTGGCTTCTTTTTTTGCTGAGCCATTTAAGACTAAGTTACAGACATCATAACACTTTATTCATCCCTAAACACTACAGTATGTGTTTCCTAAGAACAGGGCATTCTCCTACAAAATCACAGTATTATTATCACACTCCAGAAATTTTAACACTGATAAAGTAATATTGGCCAGGTGCTGTGGTTCACGCCTATAATTTCAGCACTTTGGGAGGCTGAGTTGGGTGGATCACCTGAAGTCAGTAGTTCGAGATCAGCCTGGCCTACATTGCAAAACCCCGTCTCTACTGAAAATACAAAAATTAGCCGGGCATGGTGGTAATACCTGTAATCCCAGCTACTCAGGAAGCTGAGACAAGAGAATTGCTTGAACCCAGGAGGCCAGGCATGGTGGCTCATGCCTGAAATCTCAGCACTTTGGGAGGCCAAGGTGGGTGGATCACCTGAGGTCAGGAGTTTGAGACCATCCTGGCCAATATGGGAAACCTGGTCTCTACTAAACAAACAAACAAAAACAAAAAAACAAAAAAACAAAAATTAGCCGGGCATGGTGGCGCAGAGCAAGACTTTGTCTCAAAAAAAAAAAACAGTAGGGCCGGGCGCGGTGGCTCAAGTCTGTAATCCCAGCACTTTGGGAGGCCGAGACGGGTGGATCACAAGGTCAGGAGATCGAGACCATCCTGCCTAACACGGTGAAACCCCGTCTCTACTAAAAAACATAAAAAAAATTAGCCGGGCGAGGTGGCGGGCGCCTGTAGTCCCAGCTCCTCGGGAGGCTGAGGCAGGAGAATGGTGTAAACCCGGGAGGCGGAGCTTGCAGTGAGCTGAGATCCGGCCACTGCACTCCAGCCTGGGCGACAGAGCGAGACTCCGTCTCAAAAAAAAAAAAAAAAAAAAAGGCCGGGCGCGGTGGCTCAAGCCTGTAATCCCAGCACTTTGGGAGGCCGAGACGGGTGGATCACGAGGTCAGGAGATCGAGACCATCCTGGCTAACACGGTGAAACCCCGTCTCTACTAAAAAATACAAAAAACTAGCCGGGCGAGGTGGCGGGCGCCTGTAGTCCCAGCTACTCGAGAGGCTGAGGCGGGAGAATGGCGTGAACCCGGGAGGCGGAGCTTGCTGTGAGCTGAGATCCGGCCACTGCACTCCAGCCTGGGCGACAGAGCGAGACTCCGTCTCAAAAAAAAAAAAAAAAAAAAAAAAAAGTAATATCTATCATACAGACCTTATTCCATTTTCTCCATTTGTTCCAATAAAGTCCTCCATCACTCCCCTACTCCTTTCCATCCTCAGAATCCATTAAAGATCAGACTACATTTAGCTGTGGACCTGGGATTTGGACTTTTCCGCTGGGCAATAGGGGGCGGGGGTCTCAGAGGTTCCGAAGCCCTGGGCCCTGCTTTGGGAGGCTGCTCTAGATACAGACAGTGCTAGCCCGGGACTCAGAGGTGCTGGTGTGGTCCCATCCATGGGTGAAGCCCTTGAGTCCCACTTCAGCCCCAGAGATGTCTTCCTAGGCCCTGGAGGTGCGAGCTGGATGGGACACTGCCCCTGTCCCAGGGCTTGCCCTGGACAAATTCAGCCTTGTAATAAACTGGCCCTTTGGGTATCAGGTGAGGACTGGTCCCTCGGTCTCCACAACCACCCCTGCAGCTGGTACTTTCTTCTCCCCTTTTACAGGTAAAAAGGGAGAGTTTCTGCTTTTCCATCTGTGCGAGGAAGCTGCAGACGGCCACATGGGGCTACGTGTTGCCTCTGGAAAGACCACTGGGTGCACACACACATATACACACACAAATATACATATATACACGCACACACATACACACATAAACCTTGCCTGAGTCAGCCAGGTCAGTGGCCACCTCTGCAGCCTTCCAGGCTTGCTCCTCGTGAGTGGGCGTGTCGAGTCAGGCCTCCAGAACTTCTGGAGCATGTCAAGGCTCCTTCTCCACCCTGACCTGCCACAGTCATTCTTGGGAGAGACTTCATGAGGTCCAGAGGTGTCCCATCACCCATGGATAACCTCTCCAGTGGCCACTGCTTTGGTCACACCCATGAGGCCACACGGTTCTCTAAGCTTCAAAGCATTTACATTCTGCAGAAGGCAAGGACTGTGATCCACACGGCTCTGGGCCCCTGGCAGGGCTCACAGGACTGTTTATTGACTCTTCATGTGGCTTTCAGACATGATATTAAGAATCTGTACATTAGGGAGGGCAGGTGATATGGTCTTCATTTTCAGATGAGGAAACAGGTGTATTGACAAATCTCTAAGGATCCTATCTGAGATCATCACAAAAAGAAAACCGGAAATGGAGTGCAAGGCCCTCAAAGTACTGTTGAGGAAACACGCTCAGAGGTCCCCAGGTTTGATTCCTGGCTGTACTACTTTGCGCTGGTGACCTTCGTTCTGGGTATAAGGAGATATTATTATCCATGACTGTATATTAGAGGCAGAGGTGGGGCCAGAATCTGGGGAACTTTCCATGCCACAGGTTCTAGAGAGCAATTAATAACAATACAGTAACAGCAACAGTAGTTGTCGTCATAGAATGCTTGCCATGGGCCAGGGTTCTAAGCACGTCACAGCTATTAATGCAATCCTTACATAATCCGCAGGGGAAGGTGCATTATCATCACCATCAGCTCATTTTGTAAATGGGGAAACTAAAGCTTAGAGGTCTTAAGACGCTTGTAAGAGGCAGGCGAGATGGAAAGCCAGGTCAGGGCGCTGCTGGAGCAGAGCATCTGGGCTGAGAACTGGAAAGGGTGGGCGCTCATCTGGCTCAGGCACTTTGGGGGATCTAATGCTGACTCTTTTATTTGAGTGACCTTGAGGGCCTCCCTTTTCTCATCTGTAAAACGGGAGAGTGTGTGCAGGGAAAGTCTGGGTTCTCCTCCACACCAGTAAAATCACTACACACAAGAGCCGTCAGTTTCCTCCCCTGTTCTGTAAACCAAAACGTTGAAGTTGTAAAGAACGTTGGTGGAGAGTAGGTTCTCACCTTGACTGATAGTTTGTTTATCTATCTATCTACCTATTATTTTTTGAGACAGAGTCTCCCTGTGTCATCCAGGCTGGAGTGCAGTGGTGCAACCTCGGCTCACTGCAGCCTCGACCTCGCGGGATCAAGCGATTCTGCAGCCTCAGCCTCCCTATTAACTGAGACTAAAGGTGCGCACCACCACGGCCGGCTAATTTTTGTATTTTTAGTAGAGACGGGGTTTCATCATGTTGGTCAGGCTGGTCTCGAACTCCTGTCCTCAGGTGATCTGCCCACCTCGGCCTCCCAAAGTGCTGGGATTACAGACGTGAGCCCGACCTTGAATGATAGTTGATAAAATTATTTCGTGTCATTTCTGAACTCAGCTTGAGGTGGGAAGGGAATGGAAAGGACACCTTCTCTCGGGTCCTTTTGCCCAGCGTCCCCTTTACAGGCCACAGATTGCACTCTCCCTGCTCCGAAGCTGGAGTTTCCGAGCTCTGGCGGAGCCCAAAGGCATTCTCTCAGGGAAAGCTGATAGTTGGCTCCTCGACATCCACGTGCTAACCCGGCAGGCGCCTGCTGACTGCGCTGCTCCAGCGCCGAACGCGACCAGTAGGGGAATGAGGGGCGGGGAAGGCGGTGACGTCAAAGTTAAGGCCTACCCTTCTTAAAGGCGCAGGTTAGCCCACCGCCTCCTCCCCCCGCCCCCGCGTGCTGGTTTCTCTGTTAGGACAAATAAGCACGATGGCGCAAAAGTTCTAAATGCGAGGTGGGTGGTGGAGCCTGGGGTACGGGGTTGCCCCGGGAAATAAAGTATCTCCCTGACAAGCGGGATGGGAGAGGGCAGTGCTGGACTTAAGCCCGCCTGTCTCCTGAGGAGGCAGTGTGAGGGCCGTGGGAAAAGCACTGGCCGGTTCGAATCTCGGGCTCTTCACGTCGAGCCTCAGTTTCACTCTCTGTAAAATGAGGTAATCTATTTATTTTTCTTTTTGAGACGGAGTTTCGCTCTTGTTGCCCAGGCTGGAGTGCAATGGCGCAGTCTCGGCTCACCGCAACCTCCGCCTCCCGGGTTTAAGCGATTCTCCTGCCTCAGCCTCCCGAGTAGCTGGGATTACCGGCATAAGCCACCACACCCAGCTAATTTTTTGTATTTTTAGTAGAGACGAGGTTTCACCATGTTGGTCAGGCTGCTCTCGAACTTCTGACCTCTGGTGATCCGCCCGCTTCGACCTCCCAAAAGGCTGGGATTACAGGCATGAGCCACCGCGCTCGGCCTTTTTTTCTGAGACGGAGTCTCACTCTGTTGCTCAGTCTGGAATGCAGTGGTGCCATCTTGGCTCACTGCAACCTCCGCCTCCCGGGTTCAAGCGATTCTCCTGCCTCAGCCTCCCGAGTAGCTGGGATTACAGGGGCCCGCCACCATGCCTGGCTAATTTTGTATTTTTAGTAGAGACGGGGTTTCACCATATTGGCCAGACTGGTCTCGAACTCCTGACTTCAAGTGATCCGCCCGCCTCGGCCTCCTAAAGTGCTGGATTACAGGCGTGAGCCACCGCGCTCGGCTTGGGGTTGGGGTAATCTATTTCAACAATAACCTACTGCAAAGAGTTTTGAGACTCAGAAGAAATCACGATACGAGAGCAACCAACAGCAAAACGTCGGTGTCCTCCCGCCCTCAGTGCGCATTCCCTTCCCGCGCGGGAGTCATTCTGGGCCTTAGGCGGGGTTGTGATTTGCTCAAGGTCACGCGGAAGTGGGATGTGGCTCCCCATGGCTTTCCCGGCTCCCCCGGCCTGCTCTCGTCCCAGCCCGCCCGGCCCGGGCTGTAGCTCGGCTCACCCAGCGGCGGACACCCGCGCGGGGCCCTGTGGTTTACAAAGCGTTTTGCAGTTGCAGGCCTGTTCCGTAACCTGCAAAATGAGGGCGATGCTAAGGCCGGCGAGAGAAGTCGTCGAGAAGTTTTCAAGTCTCGGCGGGGAGCCCGGCAAGTAACTTCGCCGTTATTGTGCGGTCTCTCGGCGATCTCGAATAACTCATTCTCACTGCCGCCGCCACGCACCTGAGGACCCCGAGGAAGGGGGCCAGTGCATCACCCTCGCCGTCCGGAAGGCGCTGGGGCTCCCAGTGCCGCGCGCGGCCAGGGCGGGGCTGGTGCAAATGCGCTGTTAAGGACGGCGCGGCGACTCACGCCTGGAATCCCAGCACTTTCGGAGACCGAGGTGGGCGGATCGCTTGAGCCCAGGAGTTCCAGACTAGCCTGGGCAACCTAGGGAGACAAAAATAAAAATAACAAACAAGCCGGGCGTGGCGGCGCGCTCTTGTTGTCTCAGCTACTCGGGAGGCTGAGGCGGGAGGATCGCTTGAGCTCGGGAGGTCGAGGCTGCAGTGAGCCTAGATCGCGCCACTGCCCTCCAGCCTGGGCGACAGAGCGAGGCTGAAAAAGATGCTGTCTAAAAAAAGATGCTGGAAGTGCCTGCTGCTGCCAGGTTTTAGCGCGACGTGGAGACCGCGACGTTGGCCTGCAAGTCTTAGCGCTAGACAGGCTTGGAACCTGCCCGCGCGGCCCCGGCAAGGGGGCGGGACCGCCGCAGGTCACGGCGGAGACGCGAGTGGGCGGAGCCGGAGACACTCCGGGTTTGCGGATGGTCGGCCCGCGTCGGGCGGGGCCTCGCGCAGCGGTGTGGGGGCGGGGCCCACTTGGCTTCTTTCGGCGTTGGCCCGGGTGCTCGGCGAGGGCGCGTGGACCCCGCACTGGCGCCGGAGCCGGTATGGGCCCGCCCGGCCCTGGGCTCCGAGCCGCACGAGCACCAGCCTAGAGCCAGGTAGGCGGTGCTGGGCCAGGGCTGGGGACGGAGACAGAAGCGGGGGTCTCCGGGCGGCCGTGCGAGCCAGGGCCGGTGCTGGGGCCGTCGGGCTGGCGTGGTCCTCCTCACCTGGCGGCTCTGCGCGCTCCGGTGCCGGGAGTGTAGCCGAGCGTCGGGGAGAGATCCTGGCTCTACGTCCCTACTTCCCGCTCTCTCGGCTGCGCCCCGGGCCTGTATTTTGGGGCGGGAGGCCAGAGACTGCTCTTTCTCTACGGGCCCCAGGTCTGGCCCGTTCGGCCATGCGGGGAGGGCCGGGCATCCCAGCCCGCAGTCCCGAGGAGGCGACGGGCCCTTTGTGGTCACTAGATCTGTTTACGCGTCACCCTCGGTGCCCGGCCGTTCCTCCACGCCCGGTAACTTGGGCTCGCAGGTGCCCGCCCGGGGCCTTGGTGCTGGAGTGGGGGCTGCAGGGGCAACACAGGTACTCTGATTTTGGGGCCACGAGGGCCAAACCCGCGCCTGCACGTAGGAGGTGCGCAGTGGACACGTGCGAGGTAGACGAGGGAACGGCCTTGGCCCCTATTGCAATCGAGAGATAGGTCTGGCACCCCAGCTTCCTTCGGAGCCACTCCTGAGTGACCTTGGGCAGGCCACCTCGTCTCCCCAAGCCTTAGTTTTCCCCGGCGGAGTGGGGCGGACAGTCCCTGCTTTAGAGGTCATTGCCAGGGTTGTTGAGGCAACTGATGTTTCAAGGGCGGTGGGTAAGGGTCGGGTTAAAGTCTCATAGCGGGCCGGGCGCGGTGGCACCCGCCTGTAATTCCAGTGCTTGGGGAAGCCTAGGCGGGCGGATCACGAGGTCAGAAGATTGAGACCATCTTGGCCAACATGGTAAAACTCCGTCTCTACTAAAAATACAAAAATTAGCTAGGCGAGGTGGTGCGAGCTTGTAGTTCCAGCTACTTCGGAGGCTGAGGCCAGAGAATAGCATGAACGGGGGTTGGTGGGAGGTGGGTGTGGAGGTTGCAGTGAGCCGAGGTGGTGCCACTGCACTCTAGCCTGGCGACAGTGTGCAGAGCGAGACTCCGTCTCAAAGAAAAAGTCTCACAGTGGCCCTGCCTCCTTTCCTGCCATCCCTGGAATTTTGCTCCATTTGAGGTTTGGTTTTCAGGACTGAAGCTTCAAGATGGCTGAGCAAGACCTTGGGGGTATCAGCTCCCTCCAGCAAATGGTGGCCTCAGGCGCTGGGGCTGTGGTCACCTCCCTCTTCAGTAAGACCTTGGGAGGTGGGGTGGGGGCAGGTGGGGATGGGGCAGACCAGAGATTGGAGGCTGTGTGGTCCTGGGGGAGGAGTCCTAGGGGTGGGGTCCTGAAAGGAGCCCTCAGACCCACTTCCTCCCCCAGTGACACCCCTGGACGTGGTGAAGGTTCGTCTGCAGTCTCAGCGGCCCTCCATGGCCAGCGGTGAGTACCTGACCTGGAGCTAGTGAGGGGTGGTGCCTGGGCAAAAGAAAGATCTCCCAGAGGCCAGCCGTGGTTTCTCACACCTGTAATCCCAGCGCTTTGGGAGGCTGAGGCGGGCGGATCACCTGAGGTCAGGAGTTCAAGACCAGCCTGGCCAACATGGTGAAACCCCCTCACTACTAAAACTACAAAAATTAGCTGGGCTTGGTGGCGGGCGCCTGTAGTCCCAGCCACTTGGGAGGCTAAGGCAGGAGAATCGCTTGAACCTGGGAGGTGGAAGTTGCAGTGAGCTGAGATTGTGCAACTATGCTCCAGGGTGGGCGACAGAGCAAGACTGTATCTCAAAAAATAAAATAAAAAGATCTTCCAGAGATGGGGTCCCTGGGGCGGGTGGGGGCTCTCCTGACTTGAGGGGCTGCCTTGTATTTTAGAGCTGACGCCTTCCTCCAGACTGTGGAGCCTCTCCTATACCAAATGTGAGTGCCCCAAGCCACAGGGAGCCTGGGAGGGTGCAAGGGGGAGAGAGTCCTTGTCCCTGTCCCCAGGGCACCAGTGGACTCCACAGCCATGGACTAGTGTATACTCCCAGGTCCCGCCAGCCAGTCCCATGACCTGCACCAGAACATCCACACAGGGACCTGGCCTTTACTGGCCTTCCAGGGATAGGGGCCCACTGCCTCCCTGCAAGGTTCTAGGGTCCTGTCATTATAACGTCCCTTGCCTTTCCCCAGTGCCCTCCTCTCTCCAATCCACAGGGAAGTGCCTCCTGTACTGCAATGGTGTCCTGGAGCCCCTGTACCTGTGCCCAAATGGTGCCCGCTGTGCCACCTGGTTTCAAGACCCTACCCGTTTCACTGGCACCATGGTGAGGAGCAGCTGGGTCCACAGGGATTCGCCAGTGTCTGTGAGGAGTTGGGTCTGGCTGGGCAGCAGCCCCAGGAAAGAAGGGGTTGGGCAAGGCACGCAGAGGTAGCCAGTTCAGTCAGAAAGTGCTTCCGGAGAAGGCAGTATCTCTTTGAGGTGTTGTTTTCTTTTTAGATGGAGTCTGGCTCTGTCACCCAGGCTGGAGTGCGGTGGCGTGATCTCAGCTCACTGCAACCTCCACCTCTTGGGTTCAAGTGATTCTTCTGCCTCAGCCTCCCAAATAGCTGGGATTACAGGCGTGCATCAGCACCTGCCCCTAATGTTTGTATTTTTAGTAGACGCTAATTTTTGTATTTTTAGTAGAGACGGGGTTTTGCCACGTTGGCCAGGCTGGTCTTGAACTCCTGCCTCAAGTGATTTATCCGCCTTGGGCTCCCAAAGTGCTGGCTGGGATTATAGGTGTGAGCCACTGTGCCTGGCCTCCATGAGGTTTTTGAAGGGTGACCAGGTGTCCACCTGGACCCAACTGGGGTATTGCACGTGTAGAGGCAGGGAGGCTTGAGGGCTGTGGGCAGAGGCTGAGGGCATCAGGCAAAGGCCCAGCCTAGGCCAGCCCCATCACAGACCTCACTTGTGTCCCTCCTCTTCCCCTGGGCTGGTGCCTGCTTGGCCAGGACGCCTTCGTGAAGATCGTGAGGCATGAGGGCACCAGGACCCTCTGGAGCGGCCTCCCCGCCACCCTGTGAGTAGCCGGGTCCTGCACCCCTCTTCTCTGGTACCTCCTGACCCCTTGCGCCCTATTGAATGGCTAGGTGGGGCAGGTGATGCTTTAAAAGTTTGGGTCCTTTTGGGAGTCCCAGCTAACCTCTCTCCGTATCTCCAGGGTGATGACTGTGCCAGCTACCGCCATCTACTTCACTGCCTACGACCAACTCAAGGCCTTCCTATGTGGTCGAGCCCTGACCTCTGACCTCTACGCACCCATGGTGGCTGGCGCTCTGGCCCGCTGTGAGCATAGTCTTGGGCCGTTGACCTCCCTCTGTCCCCAGCTCTGCCCAAGCCCAGTCAGTCCCAGCTCCCAGCCCCAACCTCTGCCAGCCTGGGGGTGCGGGGGATGTTCTAGGTCCCTAGACCTGGGGCAGGAGTTACATGATGCCATGTAAGACCTGTGACCTGACTTCTCCACACTGTCACCCCAATCCCCGCACAGTGGGCACCGTGACTGTGGTCAGCCCCCTGGAGCTTATGCGGACAAAGCTGCAGGCTCGGCATGTGTCGTACCGGGAGCTGGGTGCCTGTGTTCGAGCTGCGGTGGCTCAGGGTGGCTGGCGCTCACTGTGGCTGGGCTGGGGCCCCACTGCCCTTCGAGATGTGCCCTTCTCAGGTAGGCACCTGGGCTGTAGGGGGTGGATGAGGGAACCCTGGGGTGATACACAAAGGGTCTACGGCCAACTCCCAGCTTTGTAACTAGTAACCATGAAGTTACTTAGCTTTTCTGAGCCATGGGTTTCTCAGCTGTGAAATGGGTGTAGCAGGTAGAGTATTTGCCCAGGCTGTCAGGAGATTAATTCCTACAGAGAGCCTGCTTCCGAGCCTGCATGTAGCAGAGAACACTCACAGCTGGGAGGGAGTGGTGGCAGTGAAAGATGGAAGGTCTGGGACTACCTCTTTGCCCTTCCCATCTCTAATCAGTGCATCCCCCTCCCCAAGCCCTGTACTGGTTCAACTATGAGCTGGTGAAGAGCTGGCTGAATGGACTCAGGCCGAAGGACCAGACTTCTGTGGGCATGAGCTTTGTGGCTGGTGGCATCTCAGGGACGGTGAGTGGACTGGGCTGGAGGTGAGGCCAGTGGAGGTCTCCCTGGGGGGGGCCTGAGGGTTTTTGGAGATGCCCAGAAGCAGACCCCATGAGGCCTTTGTCCCTCCCAGCCGCAAGAGCCATCTGGGAGGAAGGGCTGGGGGTCCTGGAAGTGGAGCTGAGCCCTGTCCCTGCCCGCCCCACCAGGTGGCTGCAGTGCTGACTCTACCCTTTGATGTGGTGAAGACCCAACGCCAGGTCGCGCTGGGAGCAATGGAGGCTGTGAGAGGTGAGGGCCCAGACGGGTGTAGCAGGGGACAGGCAGGGTCCTGAATGGGGCCTCACTGAGCTGGCGTCGCGTTTGCAGTGAGCCCCCTGCATGTGAGCTCCACCTGGCTGCTGCTGCGGAGGATCCGCGCCGAGTCTGGGACCAAGGGACTCTTTGCAGGTCAGTGTGTGGGTGTTGGGGTTGGGCGCAGGGCGGGGCCTGCGATCCTGACCCCTGACCCAGGTCTCCTTTCCACTGCAGGCTTCCTTCCTCGGATCATCAAGGCTGCCCCCTCCTGCGCCATCATGATCAGCACCTACGAGTTTGGCAAAAGCTTCTTCCAGAGGCTGAACCAGGACCGGCTTCTGGGCAGCTGAAAGGGGCATGGAGGCAAGGACCCCGTCTCTCCCATGGATGGGGAGAGGGCAGGAGGATACCCAGCCAAGTGCCTTTTTCTCAGCACTGAGGGAGGGGGCTTGTTTCCCTTCCCTGCTAGCGACAAGCTCCAGGGCAGGGCTGTCCCTCTGGGCGGCCCAGCCCTTCCTCAGACGCAACTTCTTCCTGCTGCTCCAATCGTGGGGATCATCACTTTCCCACCCCCCAAGTTCAAGACCAAATCTTCCAGCTGCCCCCTTCGTGTTGCCCTGTGTTTGCTGTAGCTGGGCCTGTCTCCGGAAACCGAGAAACCCTCAGCCTGGCATAGTCTCCCTGACCCCTGTTCATTCCTTAAGTGTAAAGATGATGAACTTCTGCCTGGCGCCTGTCCTTTTGGGGCCTGGGGTGGCTGGGAGGGAGGATTGGGAGGGACCCTGGTGCTAGTTTGGCTGCCCAGGGTGGCACCCATAAAGAGGACCTCTCCAGCTTGGTGAGAGTCAGTCGGGGTGAGGACCTAGAGTGTGAGGGACCACAAGTAGATATTCTGATCGTGAGGTCCCTTTGGGGACCACCCCCATGTTAGGGTTAGAATAGGGGATGGTAGGAGCCGGGCATGGTGGCTCATGCCTGTAATCCCAGTGCTTTGGGAGGCCAAGGCGGGTGGATCACAAGGGCAAGAGATCAAGACCATCCTGGCTAACACGGTGAAACCTCGTCTCTACTAAAAATACAGAAGTTAGCTGGGCATGGTGGCGGGCGCCTGTCAAGTCCCAGCTACTCGGAAGGCTGGGGCAGGAGAATCCCTTGAACCCGGAAAGCGGAGTTTGCAGTGAGCCGAAATGGCGCCCCTGCACTCCAGCCTGGCAACAGAGCGAGACTCCATCTCAAAAAAAAAAAAAAAAAATTGGGGATGGTAACATCTCTCCTTGAGGGCACACTTAAGCCACAGCAGAGGAGTGAGGGCTGCTTAACTGCCAGGCTCTGGCCTAAGAGGAGTCTGCAACTTTGGGCTAAAGCACCATTGCTGAGGCCAGCACAGGGCACTGGCCCCACCAGGGTGTGCCTCCATCCTGCCCCCGGCGTGCTCGGCCTCCTCAGCCTGGGATTGAGCGAATTCTTTTTTTTTTTTTTTTTTTTTTTTTTTTGAGACGGAGTCTCGCTCTGTCACCCAGGCTGGAGTGCAGTGGCCGGATCTCAGCTCACTGCAAGCTCCGCCTCCCGGGTTTACGCCATTCTCCGGCCTCAGCCTCCCGAGTAGCTGGGACTACAGGCGCCCGCCACCTCGCCCGGCTAGTTTTTTGTATTTCTTAATAGAGACGGGGTTTCACCGTGTTAGCCAGGATGGTCTCGATCTCCTGACCTCGTGATCCGCCCGTCTCGGCCTCCCAAAGTGCTGGGATTACAGGCTTGAGCCACCGCGCCCGGCCGGATTGAGCGAATTCTTAAAGGCTGTTGGGTTGGAGGGCACTTGCATGTCTTGGGCCTGCCCTGGGCAGACCTAATATTTTGGGCACTTAACACAGAAGCTACCCACTCCCTGAGTGCTGGCCTGCCTGTCCCTACAGGGCACATGCTAGTGCTGCCTGACCTTGGTCACGGGCCAGGCACTGACTACTTCAGACCTCAGGACGGGGCCCTTCCCCAGCCCCCCACATACAAGGCTGCCCTCAGTCCTCTGGTTTTTATTTGCCTGATCCCCCGCAGAGCTCCTGCCCTGGGGGCTGAGGAAGGAGTGACTCCAGGGCATACACAGGGACAGATGGACAGGCTAGAGACTGGGAGGTGGGGGTGTGGAAACTGGGCCACCAGCTCCTGAGGGAGAAGGGGAGATGAGTGAGGGAGTGCCAGGGTCACCAGAAGAATGGAGCAGGCTTCCCCAGGGGTCCCTGCGGCTTGGGCACCCCTGCCTCCTGGCTCAGCCTGCTTTCCTCCGCAGCCCGTGCTGCCACAGGCAAGGAAGCTAAGGTGAGTAGAGGGGATCTTCCCCGAGAGAACCCTGGCTTGGTGGGCAGCGTTCTCTGCAAGGGTAGCCTGGACTGGGGGACTCTTGTTGAAGAAGGGTGGCAGGTGTCCATGGCCCCTGGCAGGTGGGGCTAGCACTGCCCATGCCGTTCTTCAGCTGGGGCTCAGTGCCGGGCTGCCCTCGGGACTGTCGCTCACCAGGCACTCGTTGGATTTGAAGCTCGCCAGGGACTTGCAGCTGGGAATGGAGGCCAGGGAGCCGCAGAGGCCCAGCATGGAGGGCGTGGGGTCCTTCCCTGGGGAGAGAGGGCGGGTGAGGCCGGGCAACCAGTCTGCATGTGTGGGAGTTGGTAGAGGGGTGGGCAGTGAAAGGGCAGCCCTCAAGTCACCCCCCAGGGGACCTTGATATATTCCAGAGCATTTGCCATTTTCAGTTAAACTTTGGTTAAGCACCTGCCTGTGCCAGGCACGGCGCTGGGGACACTGTATTGTAATCGTCAGTTGATGTCTCTGTCTCCCCCTGAGGGTCATCCTCTCTCTTTGTCCATTTATTAAATACACAGTGAGCACTCGCTCTGTTCCAAGCACTGGGGATACAGAGAACGGACAAGACACAGTCCCTGCCCTCATGGAGCTCACAGTCTGGTGGGGGAGACAGACACACAGACAATCACAAACAGTGTGATGGGGCTACATGGCCACAGCCTGCCTTGTCTCAAAGAAGGTCTAGGGTCATCCAATACAGTGTGGTTGCTTATAAAAAAGAAAAGACGGGTTATCCAGGCATAGGGAGAACTAGGATGGGAAAAACCAAGGTGAAGCCAGGGATGAGGTCAACACAAAGTGCATGCGTTGAAGTCCTGGGCATTCGCTCGAAGGGAGCCACTAATTTGGCTCTGAGCTTCCTGGCAGCCAAAGAGAAGGGGAAAACAATGGTCAGGCAAGTAGTTCACAGTGTGCATGAGATAAGAGCAAATTAGTCTGAGGAGTTCCTCTAGAGTTTGTGAGCCCCCTGAGGATGTCATGACACTAAAAAGCCACTAAGCCCTCACCACATGACAACACTGGTGATTATCAACATCCCCATTTTACAAAGAATGGACTCATGGAGATAAAGTGATTGACCAAGCTCACATGGTCAGAGGAAGCACAGCCAGGATTTATGTTGGGTTCTGCATATGCTGGGTTCTGACACCCCAAGTAAGCTCTCAATTGCTGTGCTAAGCCCTCAAAAAAGGCCGAGAGAGGCCGGGCACAGTGGCTCACGCCTGTAATCCCAGCACTTTGGGAGGCTGAGCCGGGTGAATCACTTGAGGTCAGGAGTTCGAGACCAGCCTGGCGAAACTCTGTCTCTACTAAAAATGCACCAATTAGCCGCGCGTCTCTAAAAATACTCAAATTAGCCACGTGTGGTGGCGGGAGCCTTTAATGGCAGCTACTCAGGAGGCTGAGGCAAGGGAATCCCTTGAACCCGGGAGGCGGAGGTTACAACGAGCTGAGATTGCACCACTGCACTCCAGCCTGGATGACAGAGTGAGACTCTGTCTCAAAAAAAAAAAAAAAAAAGAAAGGCTGAGAGAATGAAAGAGGCAATGGGCTAGGACCTGCCTCGAGGCCTCAGGGCCTTGCCTCAGCCCTTCCTGGAGGGGTACTGGGTGTTGGGGTTGGGGGAGCTCACCAATGGGACCCCAGGGCTCCTCGTCCCGTGTGCCCTCTCCCAGGCGCTGGGAGTCCGAGCTCAGACTGGCTTCAGCTGACAGGGGCTCCGTGCTCATGAAGCTGTGTCTGCGGCAGAGCGAGAGCTGGTGCACCGGTAGAGGAAGCCCTTCTTCCCCAGGACGACCCGCTCGCAGGCCCAAGCCGCACCCGGCTGGGGCTTACCTCCGGTAGAGCTTGGAGTTGCTGGCGCCCTCGGCCCCATTAAGCGTTCCCAGTGAGGGCCATTGGTTGACCAGGGGTGTAGTGAGCTCCTTGGAACCCTGGGCCAGAGGGGCGTGGTCACTGGGGATCAGACCTGTCCTGGGAGGGGGAGGAGGAGTCAGGCCTGGCTGGAAGTAGGAGAAGTGAGGAAGGAGATTCAGCAAGGGGATGAGGGAGGGGTCAGGAATGAAATCTGAGCGGCAAAAATGGGGATACGGTGTTGGGGTCAGTGGGCCAGATCCCGGGAAGAAGTGGAGGTGGTACTGGGGTGGAGGGGTGACTGGGAGTTGGAGGGAATGGTACAGTGTTGTAGGGGTCAGTTGGGGTGATGGGGGCTTCAGTGGAGAATGGTGTGGGAATCCCTGAAGGGTAAGGTCGTCTTGGGGATCCTGCCGCAAGATCAGGGTGATGGAAAGGCTTAGAGAAGAAGTGTTACAGGGATCGGCAGGGGTGAGGTCGGGGGTCACAGCGGGTGATGACGGTCAGTGAGCCTGTGGTGCAGGTGAGTGAGGTGATGAACGCTGGGAAGTGTGCAATCGTGTTGAAGGTTGAACAGCAACACCCAAGGTCCTCGTGAGTGACGTGGGGTCCCTGCAGTAAGGTTGGATGGCCACTCTAGCTGAAGGGTAACTGAGGGTGAAGTGGGGCTCTGGCTGTTGGAGGTCACTGGATCTTATGCTGGGGGCAATGTTAGAAGATCATTGTGGGCATCTCGGGGTGGGCTGGCTGGATCAGAGGGTTGATGCTGGAGAGTTGGGTGCTCGTGTCGGGTGATGTTAGAGTCGATGGAAGTGAAGATGGGGTTCGCCCGATGATGTGGTCGGGGCGGCCGGGGTCAGGGGTTAGGGCAGGCCATGCGCTCACAGCTGCTCCTGCAGCTCCAGGATCACGCCTTCCAGCTCCCTCTTCTCGCGCTGGTTCTGCGCCGCCGCCTCCTCCAGCTGCAGCTGCAGCCGCCGGTTCTCCGCCTCCAGGTCCTTCAACTGCGACTCGCGCAGACGCACCAGCTCCTCCAGGTAGCCCTGCGGGGCGCCGGCTCAGCCCGGGCGGCGGGGAAGACTTCCCGGCCGCGGCCCGCGGCCCCACCCCGCCCCGCCGCGCCCCAGGATGCCCGAATCCCCCGCGCCGGCCCGCCCGCCCCCCAGACCCGCTATCGTCGCGCACCTTCTGCGCGTAGACGATGCGGAACTTCTGCTCCATCTTGTGCCATTTGCTGTACCAGCTGTCTTCGTCGGTGACCAGCGGCAGGTACGGGTGCTCGGGCGAGTTGTCCTCGCTCGTGCTGCTCTCGGCGCTGTGCCGCTCCTCCTCGTCGGTCAGGTAGTCGTAGCTTGGGAGAGGGAGTAGTGGGCACGGCCGGTCCCGCCCCTCCCCACGCGCGTCTGCGCTGGCCGCCGAGGGCAGGGGGACCAGGATGTCCCCAGGATGTCCTGAGGACCCCCCCGTCTCCCGCCCCGCCGCAGTCATGGAGCCGCTCACCTCTGTGTAAACTTTAAGTAGGGCGTGTAATCGATGACCACGGGTGTCTTCCCGTCCAGGACTTCCCCCTTTAGACAGAAGCTGAGGCAGAGGAGCCACAGGGTTGGGGGTGGGTGTGAGGGGTTGGGGTAGGACATTTGTCGGGGAAACAGCCCCCTCCACCACTGCCCTCAGGCAGACCCCACCTGAAGTCGATGGCGCTCAGTCCGATCAGCATTCCGGTGAGGATGGTGGCTTCGTCCCGCAGCATGATGGCTCCAGAGTCGTAGAACCGTCTGTGGGGAGGCAGAGGGTGCAGGAGGCCTGACAGTGCAGCAGGTCCCTGGAGCCCCTCCCCAGAGCTGCTGTTGTTGGCTTACTGCCACCCCATCCTGAAGGAAGGCCAATTCTCCTTCCTGATATGCACGCAGGCCTGGAGCCTCTCTCCCCCCTCAGCCTGGGGCTGGCACCTGTGGCCCCATCACCTAGAATGAGTGCTCCCTGAGCCGACTCCTCCCTCTGAGCTACCCCTTCCTCATCAAGTACTGGGTTACCCAGATCCTTCATATCAGGAAGCGAGTCTTAATCATTAGTGCTTGGTATACAGTAGGTGCGCAAAAAACGTGTTGACTTGAACCTGGAAATGTGTAGACTGAGGAATGGAATTCAGCAAAAACATCAGGCTGGCTGTGGCCAATTGGGATGCGGAGGTACACGCCCCCTGCCACACCCAGACAGTTTCAGATGCACCTGCCCACATAGGCACACTTCTCCTTGTAACCCCTTGCTTCAGGCACCCAACCTCCCCGTGAACCCACAGTGCAGGGGTTGAACTCCCCACATAAGGACTCTGTGTCCGTGAATAGCAAGTACAGAACTGCCGCTGTAGTTTGGAGAGCCAGAAGGGCTGTGTTGTAGGTCATGGAGCAAGCCAACACATGAGATGGTGCATAGCTGAGGCTCATCCAGAGGTGTGCCAGGGCGGAGTGTGCTGGGCAATGATGTCAAATAATGGGCATTAGATTTGACTTGCAAGTGATGGTGGCAGTGGTAAAACTTTGTCCTGGGGCCGGGTGCGGTGGCTCATTCCTGTAATCCCAGCACTTCGGGAGGCCGAGGTGGGAGGATCACCTGAGGTTGGGAGTTTGAGACCAGCCTGACCAACATGGAGTAACTAAAAATACAAAATTAGCAGGGCGTGGTGGCATATGCCTGTAATCCCAGCTACTCAGGAGGCTGAGGCAGGAGAATGGCTTGCACCCGGGAGGCAGAGGTTGCAGTGAGCTGGGATCGCACCATCGCACTCCAGCCTGGGCAACAAGAGTGAAACTCCTCCTCAAAAAAAAAAAAAGAGTTTGTCCTGGGACTGCAGGCCAGGCTGGAAGAGGGAAATCAGCCGTGCATGCTGGTGCTGGGACTTGTAGTCCAGGAACTGAAGGATGCTGCAGGAACTTAAGGATCAGCTGTGTTTGGGCAATGCAGGTGCACCCTGAGGCCTGTGGTCTGAGTTGCCTGGGAAGTCTGACCTGGTGGTCCGGGTGTCGCGCAGAGCCGTGGTGATGTATTCTGACATGCGCTTCTCCATCAGTGCCACCCGGATCCATGCCCGGCCCTGGAAATCACGTTCACTTTTACTTGCTGCCCCAGAGAGACTCATGTGTCCAGCATCAGGTGTGGGTCCTTCTCCCCTGGGCTGTGGACAGGGGGTGAGGACCAAGAAACAGGCAGGCCCCCTGTGTCCAGAGCAGAGAGCAGTTGCTTGCTCCAGGCCCCTCACCTTGGCCCGGGCTGTGCTGATGTTCTCCATATTCTCGATGCTGCTCACACAGTTGTTGGGCACTTTGCTGCAGGCCAGCCGGATATAGTCCCAGAAGCCCCGCTGCCCGTCTGAGCTGAACCAGCTCACTGGACCTGCTGGGGCACAGGCTGAGCCAGGGCAGGGAGCGGACTCAGCAAGACCAGGGAGTGTGGAGAGGGTCCATGTAGTGAAGCACTCACATGCATAAGTATAAGCAGCCTCCTCCCACAAAGATCTGTGCATACACATGCATGTATGCAGTGGGCACCCCAGCATATAGCTTGCCCACTGATGGGGATTGTAGGCCAAAGGCGTCTCCCACTTCCCAGATCTGTACACAAGCTTCTGCGCATGGTCCAGGATGGGGGCCAGGGTCAATGAGGGGATTCAGAGTCCATGGAGTATATCAGAATGAGGTGGCTGGGAGCTAAAGGCTGGGAGTTGGGGAGGGACCACTGGAGGAGGGACCCTGGGCCCACCTTTGAAGCGGTGGCTGAGGATCTGCTCTAAAATGGCTGCAAAATTGACAAACTCCTCTGATGAGTCATCGATGGGCTCCGCTGTGTACTTCTCCAGCAGCGTTTTCACAGAGAACCTGGGTGGCAAGGTGGGGAGACAGGGCAGTGGGGTGTCAGGTGAGGAAACAGGCTGAGACAGGGAGCAACTGGCAGAGAAGAGGTCAGGAAGGGCATGGATGTGGTGGGGGGCAGAGGGAGCGGGGAGACAGGCAAGACTACAGTGACCATAGAGGTACCATGTCATGTGGAGTGAGAGGGTGGCAGGTGGGGAGGGAGGGTGACAGGTGGGAGACTGATTGACAAAGTGGGTGATAGGAGAGGTGACACCCAGAGAAAGGAAGCTTCGGGAACAAGGGGTGAGAGGGACTGAAAAAATAGGAAGATGAGGCGCCATAAGCCGGGGGCGGTCCCAGAGCCTGTTCCCCCAGACCACCCTTCAGGGTCTGTGTGTGCGAGGCTTGGGTCAACTAGGTGTTAGAAGCCGATGTGTGCCCCACCCTGAGCTGTCTTCTGTGATTGCTGGAACAACCTTCAGTCCCTTTTGGGGATGGGGTCACCTGTACCAGGGCATGTGAGTTGGCACTGTGCACATGGAGTGTGGGCATGTGCAGGTGGCCAGGTGGGCTCCCAGCACACAGATACCCCCTTCCCCCTTTCCTTCCCGGCTTGGCCTCCCACACACCAGCTGCCCAGAACCAGGCAGTGCAGAGCTGGGCGGGGGTGGGGTGGGGAGGTGCGGGGTATGGGCCTGACACAGACACTGGGCAGGAGGGGGCATTGGCAGCAGATCCTTGGAAGGGGCTTGGGGGCCTAGCTTCTTAGGAGGAAGGGACCAAGGGAAACCTGTGGAGCTGAGGGACTGAAGCCATGCAGTGCCCCCTCTCCAATCCTGTCTACGCCTCAGGCTCCCTCTGCAGTCACTACCCCTGCAATCTCCCCCTGCCATCCCTGCAGTGGAGTGGGGCAGGGATGAGGACACAGTTCCTAACATCCCATGATTTCCCTGTTGTGGGTGGCAGAGCAGGGGCGGGGTGTCCAGGGATATGGGAGCTGCTTGGAAGTGTCCTTTTCTTCTTAGATTTATCAAGCTCTATAATGTGCCAAGCACAGTACTTTGTCTGCACTACCTTATCCATGCTCAGCCCTGAAAGATAGGCCCTCTTATCACTCTCATCTCCATTTTACAGATAAAGAAATTGATGGTCCAAGAGGTTGACTGATCTGTTCAGAGCTACATGGCTTATGAGGAGTCAAGCAGGTATGTCTCATTCTGATTCTGAAGACTCTGCTCTTTCTGCTACATCTGTGGCCTCCTGGCAGCTATCGTGAAGACCTAGGCCTGGAGCAGCCCCTGCTCCACCGCCCTTTGTCCTCTACTCCACAAGTCTCCAGCCCTGGAGCACTGACCTCTGCGGCTCTCAGGCCAATTGCACAGCTGAGCCGTTGTCCCCCTTCCTTTTGAACTTAGAGTTGATCTGGCCTGAGATCAGAGCCAGGTCAGTCTTGGGGTTGCACTAGAGGGAGGCAGCCTGCTGGATTCAAATCCTGTTTCCCTGTGACACTCATGTGGCCTTGGGCCCCTCTCTGAGTCCCCTCTTGCCAAATGCAAATGGGAACAATCGTACCTGCCTCATTACATTTTGGTTGAGAGCCCAGGAAGGGTTGGGAGATGGTAGGTGCCTAGGGCTGCTGGGCAGGGATGGTAAGGAGTGGGGCTGTGGCTGGGAAGGCTGGCCCTGCTGAAAGCAAGCCTGTGGTTGGGGCATTATCCCAGCTTCACTATGCCCACCCTCCTGCCAGCTTGATTTCTCCTGGTCATCTGGGTCAGACAATGATGGGGCCTGGACTGGGTTCAGCATGGCAACCATCTGGTATCTGTCCTCAGGGGTGCCGCAGAGGTGGTCATTGCCCCCGGGAGCCCCGTGGTGTGCTCTCTGATAGGAGATGCAGTGGCTGCTGCAGGTTACCATGGAGACAGCGAGGCCAGGGCCCAGGGGAGCCCACGGCCTGCTAAAGGGAGCTGTTCTGGGAGCTGGAGGCAAACCATGTGACAGTGATGAGGCAGCAGGGGCCTAGGGGTTACTAAGCCTTTGTCACATCACTGACCCCCCAAAACTCTATCCTTCCCTCCCAGTTCTAAGCCACCTTCAGCCCTTCAACTTCTTCTTCTCTGGCCTATGTCAAGGAGAGTTCCCTCATTCCCCCCACGTACTCAAGAGGTTCAGCTAACTTGGCAGGCAAGAGAAAAAAGAGGAACCTAGCAGGTAGAGAGCAGAGAGGGCCAGGAAGAACGTCATTAGGAAAGGGTTCTTTCTGTGTGCCAGACACTGAGCTAGGCTCCTACATGGATGATGCCATTATCATTCTTTGGTATGACTGTGACATCTAAAATGAGGATGATGGGGCACCCAAGGCCCAGAGTGGTTAAGAGACCTCCTCAAGGTTGCGCAGCTAAAGCTGATGGAGTAAGAGCTTGAACCTCGGACCATCTGGCCCCAAAGACAGAAATCTTTGTTTTACAACACACTGGTAGGGGTTGGGGGGAATGAGGGTAGAGGCAGTGCCCTGCACTGTGGGCTGGGCCATTGCTACACTCTCTTCTTCCTTAACATTCCAGGCATTTCTGCAGAGGTCTGATGTGCACAGCACTGTGCTGGGCACTAGGGATATGATGCTGGGAGACAGATGCAGTGTGGTTGGGTGTGTGCCCAGGAACCTGGAAGGAGCTATGGGAGCCAGGAGCCAGGGCATCAGGTGGGCACTAGTGGGCCTCAGGGTATCAGGTGGGCTTCAGCAGAGCTGAGGCCTACGTGGCAGGCAGGTGGGGCTGGCAAGGGAAGAGTGAGCCCTGTCCCCAGGAGCACCCTGCCCTGAGGGAGCAACACCTGATAGGCATGGGGGCCAGAGGAGGTTGCAGCTGACAGGGGATCCCAGCACCAGAGGAGAGTGCAGGTGTGGGCTGCAGGGGGAGTGGCTGAGTAGCTGGCCATGCCCTGGTTTTGGGACAGGGCAGGGAGGGTGAGTCACTGCAGGTTTGAAGTGGACAGGATCACTTCCTGGGCCCCACAATAGCGGAGAATCTTCCCAACCCAGCAACCGTTCACCCTCAGAGACCAGTGGCCGTGCCCTCCCGGTCTTCTCCCCTATAACCTGGAACCCAGGCTCTTGGTCCTTCCCACGTCTTGGGCGGTGCCCCTCTCCCTTCCCTGGAGGGATTCATGGGCTCTGCCCCCATGCCCAGTTGACCCTGCCCATCCCTGCTCCAGAATCTGAGCATTGGAGAACCCCACCCCAGAGGGTCAGTTTGACATGGGTGCCAATGAGGGTATGCTTGGAGGGCATTCATCCCCCCATGGGGTCCCCTCTGCCCATCCCGCCCCACTCCCAGCAAGGGAGCCAGCCATCCCCACCTCCTTCCCCCTCACACAATGTCACTTCCTGGTTCTCACAGGAAGCTGCAGTACCAATTAAACACCCCTCACCCCTCAGGCCCAGGCCCCGGCATAGGCCACTTGGCCTAGAAGGGTAGGGACCAGACTGCAGCTCCCTCTCTGGGTTCTGGGCCTGGGAGGGACAGTGGACGCATTATTCTCGACTCTTTGCTCCCCTCCCTTTTCTCCGCAGCAGCGCTCCGTCCGGGTTTCCGCAGTCCACCCCAACCCCTCTCTCTGATCACCCCAGCCCCCGCCCGCCAGCGGTGCCCACCTGCATACGGTGATCAGGTTCTTACGCTCCACAGCCACGTTGCGAGAGGATGCTTTCTTGGAGGACAGCCCCAGAGCCATGGTGGTCTGGACAAAGCTCGCTTCCATCCAGATGTGCGGCCACTGCTGCCGCCGCCCGCTGCCCCCCACCCCACCCGGAGCCCCAAACCCGTCGCTGGATCACGGCTGGGCCCTCTGTCCGCCGCGGCCCCTCAACCCTTCCATGGCCATTCCCCTGCCTCTGCGCCTGGTGCCCGGCCCCCTCGCTCCCTCCCCCGGCAGCGATGCCAGAGCAAAACAAGGCCGGGGAGGGAGCTCTCCGAGGTGCTGAGCCGGGCCCCGTCAGCCCCTCCTCCAGCCGCCCGCCCCCCTCGGCCAGTGACGTCAGGGCCCTCGGGCCCCGCCCCCCAGCAGGCCGAGGACCAATCCGCAGAGGGTGCAGGGTCTGGGGGGAGGGGAAGAGCCGGGGCCCCAGGGAGGGCGGAGGGGGTTCCCGGGAGAAGCAGAGATTGGAAGGAGAAGCAGGGGGCCTGCCCTCCACCCCCACACTCTGGGCCCGAGACTCCTCGCTCCTCCCCGCCTCGAGTCTCTGGCTCCGACCTCTCTACTCCCTTGTTTCTGACCTGTGCTCCGTGGTGTCTCTGATCTCCCCCTGCCGCTGGGGGAAAGGAGGTCCTCACCTCCGTGACCCTCGTCCCCTCCCCGCCCCCTACCCGTTCAGCCCCGGCTTTCTCGGCTAGGTGGGGGCTGCGTGCAGGGAGCGCAGGTGGCTCCGGGCTGCTAACCCAGGAGGCTAAGGAGCAACCCTAGAGACTGCATCTGCGTGTCTGTGCCTGGGCTGGACCCGCCTGCACCAGCCAGGCCGAGCCAACCTCTCCTGGGGTGGAGGATGGGACTCCAGACGAAGCCTAAGGGTCCAGCGCCTGGAACCACTTGGGACAGAGAGTGGGGGGCAGACTGGCAGCGAAGGGCCCTGGGCTCTGCGGAAGTTCCCAGCGGCAGAGCAGGCGCCTACAGTGGTGCCAAGGCAACCGGAGGGGGTGGTGGCCCACCCCCTCGCACCACCCCAGAGCCAGCTGGCCTAAGGTTAACCCCTTGGCTGCCGGCATTGCCGCATAGTGCCATCAACCCTCTCTGAATGGGGTCATTGATCTCGGGCAAGGCCAGGAGTGTCCTGTAAAACTGGTTGCAGTTTCTCCCTGGGGGTGGGGGAAAATGCAGGCATAGTCTGGTTTCCCCCCCTACCCCCCGCCCTTGGCCTCCTATTCCTCTCTCACATCCCTGCTCCCACCTGCCCTGTTCCTCTATTCAACCTGTTCCAGGATTTTCAGCGGGGGGGTTCCCCTTCACCTGCTGGAATCCTCAACTCCCACGTAAAGCCTTTCTGTGTTTATTAAAGGGCCTCTACCCAATTTCTCCATCTGCCCCTAGGAACATTCCTCCCAGGACTCACTCGTACCTATTCTCCAACTCTGCCTACCTGCTCAATTCACCTGATGCTCTGCCAGTGGATTGCTGATGTCTCTACATTGATTCAGATTTGCACCCACATCTGAAAATAATCAGCAGGAAGGGACCCTCTGTCACCACAAGTGGAGGAGGAGGAGACGAAAGAGCCTGGTTTTGACACCTGGAGACTGACTCCTAGCTCCTGATTCCTAGCATGAGATCTCACGTTTATGCAGCCTCAGCCTCAATTCTTGGCTTCTGGGACCTCTACCTTTTTTACTTTTTTTTTTTCAATTATTTTTTGCATGTCATCCTTGCACAGTGGCCATGCTAATCTTCTCTGTATCAGTCCAATTTTTTAGCATATTAGCACATTCCAATTTTAGTATAACCTTGGTCTTTTCAGTCCCTCTTCCGTCATCTTGCTCTTGCCTCACGTGTAGAAGTCCCTCTTACCATTCTCCTGCCTCCAGATTGCCAGGGGCAATCATGATGGGGTTTTTTTGCTCTTTCTCCAAATGAGGGCACGTGATGTTCTTTTGGGGTTTATTTTGTTGTTGTTGTTGTTGTTGTTGTTGTTGTTTTTGAGACGGAGTCTCGCTCTGTCATTCTGGCCAGAGTGCAGTGGCACGATCTTGGCTCACTGCAACCTCCGCCTCCCAGGTTCAAGTGATTCTCCTGCCTCAGCCTCCCAAGTAGCTGGAATTACAGGCATGCACCACCATGCCCAGTTAATTTTTGTGTTTTTAGTGAAGACAGGGTTTCGCCACGTCGATCAGGCTGGTCTCAAACTCCTGACCTCAGTGATCCACCTGCCTTGGCCTCCCAAAGTACTGGGATTACAGGCATGAGCCACCACGCCCGGCCTATCTTAACCATTCTTAAGTGTACAATGGAGTAGTACTAAGTACATTCATAATTTTGTGCAGTCATCACCACCCTCCAACTTCTGAACTCTTCATTTTGAAAAACTGAAACTATCCATTAAACAATAATTCCCCATTCCCCACTCCCCTTACCCTTGGCAACTACTATTCTACTTTCTGGTTCTATGATTTTGATTACTCTAAGTACTTCATATAAGTGGAATCATATAGTGTTTATTTTTTATGTGATTGGCTTATTTCACTTAGCATAAAGTCCTTAAAGTTCATCCATGTTGCTGGGCATGGTGGCTCACACCTGTAATCCCAGTACTTTGGGAGGCCAAGGTGGGCAAATCACCCGAGGTCAGGAGTTCAAGACCAGCCTGGCCAAAGTGGTGAAACCCCATCTCTACTAAAAATACAAAAATTTGCCAGGCATGGTGGCACATGCTTGTAATCTCAGCTACTCAGGAGGCTGAGGCGGGAGAATTGCTTGAACCCAGGAGGCGGAGGTTGCAGTAAGCTGAGATTGCACCACTGCACCACTACACTGCAGCCTGGGCAAGAGTGAAACTCTGTCTCAGAAAAAAAAAAAAAAAAAAAAAAAAAAAACAGAAAAAGAAAAAAATTCATCCATATTGTATGTAACACATTACAGAATTTCTCTGCTTTTAAAGGCAGATTAATATTCTTTTGTAGGAATATGCAACATTTTGCTTATTGCTATGGCTTGAACGTGTGTCCCCCAAAGTTCATGTGTTGGAAACTTTTTGTTTTGTTTTCTTTTTTTTTTTTTTAAACGGAGTCTCGCTCTGTCGCCCAGGCTGGAGTACAGTGGCTTGGTCTTGGCTCACTGCATGCTCTGCCTTCCGGGTTCACACCATTCTCCTGCCTCAGCCTCCCAAGTAGCTGGGACTACAGGCGCCTGCCACCACGCCCAGCTAATTTTTTTTTGTATTTTTTAGTAGAGACAGGGTTTCACCATGTTAGCCAGGATGGTCTTGATCTCCTGACCTCATGATCCGCCCGCCTCGGCCTCCCAAAGTGCTGGGATTACAGGTGTGAGCCACCGTGCCCGGCCTTTTTTTTATTTTTTATTTTTGAGACAAAGTCTTACTCTGTTGCCCAGGCTGGAGTGCAGTGGCATGATCTTGGCTCACTGCAGCTTCTGCCTCACAGATTGAAGTGATTCTTGTGCCTCAGCATCCCGAGTAACTGGGATTAGAGGCGCACACCACCACGCACGGCTAAATTTTGTATTTTTAGTAGAGATGGAGTTTTGCTGTGTTGGCCAGGCTGGTCTTGAACTCCTGGCCTCAAGCAATTCACCTACCTTGGCCTCCCAAAATGCTGTGATTACGACCATAAGTCTTCATGCCCAGCCTTCTTTCTTTTTGAGACAAGATCTCACTCTGTTGTCCAGGCTGGAGAGCAGTGGTGCAATCATAGCTCACTGCAGCTTCAACCTCCTAGGCTCAGTGATCCTCCCGCCTCAACCTCCCTAGCAGCTGGAACTACAGGTACCTGCTACCATGTCTGGCTAATTTTTATTTTTATTCGTTTATTATTTATTCATTTATTTTGTAGAGATGTAGTCTCACTATGTTGCCCAGGCTGGCCTTGAACTCTTGGGTACAAGTGATTCTCCCTCCTTAGCCTCCCAAAGTGTTGGGATTACAGATATGAGCTACCACACATGGGCATGTATAAGAAACTTAATCCCCAATTCACTGGTGTTGAAAAGTGGGACCTTCAAGAAATGATTAGATCACAAAAGGTCTACCCTCATGAACGGATTAATGCTGTTGTTTTGATAGCTGGTTCCTGATAAGAGGATGAGGATCAGGCCCCCTTCTCTCTCGCTCATGGTCTCTTGCCCTTCTGCCTACCACCATCAGATGATGCAGCAAGAAGGCCCTTGCCAGATGTGGGCCCCTCAATCTTGGACTTCCCAGCCAGCCTCCAGATCTGTAAGAGACAAATCTTTGTTCTTTATAAATTACCCAGTCTCACGTATTCTGTTAGAGCAGCACAAAGCAACTAAGACACTTATCCACTTATCCATTCATCCATCCATGGACACTTGCATTGTTTCCACATGTTAGCAATTGTGAGTAATGCTGCTATGTACATGGGTGTACAAATAACTCTTTGAGACCTTGTTTTCAATTCTTTGTGGTATATACCCAGAAGTGGAATTGCTGGATTACATGGCAATTCTGTTTTTAATTTTTTGAGAAGCTGCCATCCTGTTTTCCGTATGGCTGCACCATTTTTCATTCCTGCCAACAGTGCACAAGGGTCCAATTTCTCTTTTTTTCTTTTTTTGAGACGGAGTCTCGCTGTCTCCCAGGGTGGAGTGCAGTGGCACAATCTTGGCTCACTGCAAGCTCCGCCTCCCGGGTTCACGGCATTCTCCTGCCTCAGCCTCCTGAGTAGCTGGGTCTACAGGCGCCCGCCACCATGCCCGGCTAAGTTTTTTTATTTTTAGTAGAGACAGTGTTTCACCATGTTAGCCAGGATGGTCTCGATCTCGATAGAAACAATGAGACTGGGCAACATGGCGAGACCCCATCTCTACAACAAATACAAAAATTAGCCAGGTATAGTGGTGTGCACCTGTAGTCCCCAGCTACTTGGAAGGCTGGTAGTGGATGCCTATAATCCCAGCTACTCAGGAGGCTGAGGTGGGAGAATCACTTGAATCCCAGGAGACAGAGGTTGCAGTGAGCCAAGATCGCACCACTGCACTCCAGTCTGGGCAACAGAGTGAGGCTCCATCTCAAAAAACAGAAAAAGGGAAATGATCCCTGAAAGTATACTCTTTCATTGTAGTGTTTATTTGCATTTTACTAATGATTAGTGATGTTGAGCACCTTTTCATGTGCTTATTGTCTTTTTTTCTTTCTTTTTTTTTTTTTTTTTTTTGGAGAAATACCTATTCAAGTCCTTTGTTCATTTTTGGGTTGCTTAGTTTTTGTTGTTGGTGTTGAGTTTTAGGAGCTTTCTCTATATCCTGGATATCAATTCCTTATCAGATATATAACTTGCAAATATTTTCTCCCATTCTGTCAATTTCCTTTTGAATTTGTTGATATTGCTTCTTGATGCACAAAGTTCTTAAGTTTTCATCAAGGCTAATTTGTCTATTTTGTTGTTATTGTTGCCCCCGCCTTTGGTGTCAGATCCAAAAAAATTATTGCCAAATCCAATGTTGGAAAGCTTTTGCCATATGTTTTCTTCTACGAGTTTTAAAAGTTTAGGTCTTTTTTTTTTTTTTTTTTTTGAGACGGAGTCTCGCTCTGTCGCCCAGGCTGGAGTGCAGTGGCTGGATCTCAGCTCACTGCAAGCTCTGCCTCCCAGGTTTACGCCATTCTCCTGCCTCAGCCTCCCGAGTAGCTGGGACTACAGGCACCCGCCACCTCGCCCGGCTAGTTTTTTGTATTTTTTAGTAGAGACGGGGTTTCACCGTGTTAGCCAAGATGGTCTCGATTTCCTGACCTCGTGATCCGCCCGCCTTGGCCCCCCAAAGTGCTGGGATTACAGGCGTGAGCCATCGCGCCCGGCCAAAAGTTTAGGTCTTGCATTTAGGTCTTTGATCCATTTTGAGTTAATTTTTGGATATAGTGTTAGGTAAGGGTTCAACTTTATTCTCCTACATGTGGATATCCGGTTTTCCCAGCATTATTTGTTTAAAAAACAAAAATCAAACAAACAAAAACCTGTCCTTTCCCCATTAAATGGTCTTGGCATTCTTGTCAAAAATCAGGCTAGAGTGCAGTGTCATAATCTTGGCTCATTGCAACCTCTGCCTCCTAGGTTCAAGCAATTCTCTTGCCTCAGCCTCCCAAGTAGCTGAGATTACAGGTGTGCACCACCACATCCGGCTAATTTGTTTTATTTTTAGTAGAGACCGGGTTTCACCATGTTGGCCAGGCTGGTCTTGAACTCCTGACCTCAGGTGATCCACCTGCCTCAGCCTCCCAACGTGCTGGGATTACAGGCCTGAGCCACTGCACCTGGCCTTATCAAGTTTAAGACTGCATTGCACCACAGCACTGCAACCTAGGCAACAGAGCAAGACCCTATGTAAAAAAATAAAAAATAAAAAATAATTTGATCATAGGCCAGGTGCGATGATACGTACTTGTAATCCCAGCTACTCAGGAGAGTGAGGTGGGAAGATCACTTGAGCCCAGGAATTCCCGTCCATCCTGGGTAACATAGCAAGACCATATCTCTAAAAAAATTAAATAAATAAAAAATTTAAGAAATCACTTGCAGACCAGGCACAGTGGCTAATGCCTGTAATCCCAGCACTTTGAGAGGCTGAAGAGGGCGGATCTCTTGAACTCAGGAGTCCAAGACCAGCCTGGGCAACATGGTGAAACCCCATCTCTACCCAAAATACAAAAAATTAGGCAGGCATGGTGGCTTACACCTGTGGTCCCAGCTATTCAGGAGGCTGAGGTAGGAGGATCGCTTGAGTCCAGGAGGCAGAGATTGCAGTGAGCTGAAATTGTATCACTTTCCTCCAGCCTGGGTGATAGAGCGAGACGCCATCTCAAAAGAAAAGAAAAGAAAAGAAAAGAAAAGAAAAGAAAAGAAAAGAAAAGAAAAGAAAGAAAAGGAAAGAAATCACTTGCTCGTGTGTGTGAGAGTTTACATCTGAGCCTCTGTTCTATTTCATTGGTCTATATGTCTGTCTTTATGCCAATACCACTCTATTTTGATGACTGTAGCTTTGCAGTAAGTTTTAAAATCAGGAAGTGTAAGTCCTCCAGCTTTGTTCCTTGTTTATATTTCAACTTTTGTGATAATCATTTCCTTGCTTTTCTTTATATTTTTATCACCCATGTGTGCACCGCCTATGAGCAGAACCTAGCAGAAGGACACTAATGGAGTCTAGAGAACTGGTTTGCAGAATCCCAGCCCCCTTCCAACATCAGAGAGCACAGAAAATAAGAATGAATTTGAAGCTGAAAGGCAATAAGCAAATAACTGGCCTAATCTACCCCTTTTTTCTACTCAGCTGTTACACATCTGTCCATCATATTTGAATAATAACAGCTTCATCACTTTGTCTAATAGATGCAACTGTCCTTTGCTCAAATGAAGATGCTCTGGAGCCCTCCCCCAAAAGCAGAGATGCAAAGTCTCTACAGCAATGGGATCCGTCTCCGTGTGATGTGAATTCTCCTAGTACAGTCACATGTCCTCTAGAGTATTCTGCAACCTAAATTATGAAGGTCGTTACCAACAACAATCCTCATAAAAAATAACAAGAGAAAAGAAGGAGAGGAAAGTTAACCAATATTTAGAGAGTGTATACAATAAAACAAGCAAGAGAAAACATACCCATAGCTTCTACAGTCCTTGCTTCTATATCTGGTCAGAAGCTGATATTTATAACTTTCCTCTTCCATTACTTGTTCCATTTTTACTTTGCTCTGAGCCAGTCCCTCAATTCATTGGTTTGTTTGTTTTTGACCAGGTTGGGTGACCAAACATTTATTCTTATTTATTTATTTATACCAAGAGAGTATCAATTTCTCAACAAACTTTATTTATTTATTTATTTATTTATTTATTTATTTATTTTGGCGACAGGGTCTCCCTTTGTTGCTCAGGCTGGAGTACAGTTGTGCAATCACGGCTCACTGCAGCCTCAACTTCCCAAGCTGAAGTAATCCTTCCTACTTCAGCCTCACAATCACGGCTCACTGCAGCCTCAACTTCCCAAGCTGAAGCAATCCTTCCTACTTCAGCCTCCCAAGTAGCTGGGACTACAGGCATCCACCACCACGCCTGGCTAATTTATTTTTATGTTTGTAGAAATGGGGGTCTCCCTATGTTGCCCAGGCTGGTCTTGAACTCTTAGACTCAAGCCATCTGCCCATCTCAGCCTCCCAAAGTGCTGAGATTACAGACGTGAGCCATCACGCCCTAGCCCAAATCTTTATTCTTTTTTTTTTTTTTTAACTGGGTCTTGCTGTGTTGCCCAGGCTGGAGTGCAGTGGCACAATCTTGGCTCACTGCAATCTGCACCTTCTACAATCCTTGCTTCTATATCTGGTCAGAAGCTGATATTATAACTTGCCTCTTCCATTACCCTTGAAGGGTTGAAGGGATTCTTATGCCTCAGCCTACCGAGTAGCTGGAAATACAGGCACCCACGACCACACCTGGCTAATTTTTGTATTTTTTTTAGTAGAGGCAGGGTTTCACCATTTTGGCCAGGCTGGTCTCGAGCTCCTGACCTCAAGTAATCCACCCACCTTGGCCTCCCAAAGTGTTGGGATTACAAGCGTGAGCCACCGTGCCTGGCCCCAAATTTTCATTATTATTATTATTATTATTATTATTATTATTATTTTTGAGTCAAAGTCTAGCTCTGTTGCCCAGGCTGGAGGGCAATAGCGCAATCTCAGCTCACTGCAACATCCACCTCCCGGGTTCAAGAAATTCTCCTGCCTCAGCCTCCTGAGTAGCTGGGATTACAGGCACCCACCACCATGCCCGGCTAATTTTTGTATTTTTAGTAGAGACAAGATTCCACCATATTGGCCAGGCTGGTCTCTTGGCCAGGCTGGTCTCGAACCCCTGACCTGGTGATCCGCCCACCTCAGCCTCCCAAAGTGCTGGGATTACAGGCATGAGCCACCATGCCCGGCCTCCAAACCTTTATTCTTAAAATAAAGGTTTCAAGAATAAACCTTTATTCTTGAAATTAGCATTCTACAAATTGGAATCCTCAGAACTGTATTGCTCTTTTTTTTTAACTTTTACCATTGGACACGGAAGTAGGACATGGCACACCAGGGTGTCCCCTGGATTCCAGACATAGTCCTCCCTGCCTTTCTTTTGGAGTTAGAACCCAGCTTACCCTTGGCATTTGGGATCAGTCATCCCAGAAGGTAACCCCTTTTTTGCTCTGAGCCCAGGTGAGAGCCTTCTTCCAGGTGGTGGAACCACTGCGGTATCTCCTCATGAAGGGATTCCTCCCTTAGTGTGGCAGATGCTGTCAGTGCCCTCCCATGTTCCCGAAGCTCTCGGGTTCACTGGATGAACTTCCATGTGCCAGAACCTTCAGCTCTTTGCCTGAGGACTCTCCCTGGCCATTGGAGCCTGCTGGGCAGGCTGAAAGTTCTGGGGAATTATACTCCCAGCGGCAGCAACCTTCAGCCAATCCTGATGGGGATCGGTGCGTAAATACCCAGCTTCCTCATCCTTTAGGTCCTGGAGCTCACATTATGACTGGCTCCCTGAGTTCCCTCTTAGGATTAAGCTCTGGTTGTCCACGTGTTTTTTTGTTGTTGTTGTTGTTGTTTGTTTGTTTGTTTGTTTGTTTTTTGAGACAGAGTTTCACTCTTGTCGCCCAGGCTGGAGTGCAATGGTGCAATCTTGGCTCACTGCAATCTCTGCCTCCTGGGTTCAAGCAATTCCCCTACCTCAGCCTTCCAAGTAGCTGGGATTATGGATTATAGCCATGTGCCACCAAGCCTGGCTATTTTTGTATTTTTAGTAGAAACGGGGTTTCTCCATGTTGGTTAGGCTGGTCTCGAACTCCCAATCTCAGGTGATCCACCTGCCTTGGCCTCCCAAAGTACTGGGATTACAGGTGTGAGTCACCGCGCCCAGCCAGTTGTCCACGCTTTTAACTTGCTTGATAACACACCCTTTGTGAGCCTGCATTCCTTCCAACGTCAGTCTCCTACCGGCTTGCTCGGTTTTCCTAGCATCGCTTTTCAAATAAACACTTGTGTTTCTCAAATAAGCACTTTCCTTTGAATCCTTGA
Organism: Macaca thibetana thibetana; assembly: GCF_024542745.1. Classification (NCBI taxonomy): domain Eukaryota; kingdom Metazoa; phylum Chordata; class Mammalia; order Primates; family Cercopithecidae; genus Macaca; species Macaca thibetana. Next base: position 53,717,571 of record NC_065593.1, on the reverse strand, counting down.
CTCAGGTTCTACTTCTGGGGGGAACCCGAACCAACACATTTGGTATCCAAAGCTGTCCTAGGAAGTAGACCCACAGGATAGGATTCTGGTTTTGGATCACTCATCATCCAGATGGCCCAAAGATTCCATTGCTGAGGTAAGTGGGGTGCTAATACCCACTGGAGAACTGGACTGATTGTCAGACTGTCGCCCTGGTGAAATGGGATGCAGACAGGGATGCACTGCCTATGCAATAGCTCTAGTATTTGAGATGTAAGAGGAAAATGGTAATTATAAGGACTGTGGAGGCTGGGCTCAGTGGTTCATGCATGTAATCCCAGCGCTTTGGGAGGCCAAGGCGGGTAGATGACTTGAGGTCAGGAGTTCGTGACCACCTGGCCAACATGGCAAAACCCTATCTCTACTAAAAATACAAAAATTAGCTGGGTGTGGTGGCAGGCGCCTGTAATCCCAGTTACTAGGGAAGCTGAGGCATGAGAATCACTTGAACCCACAAGGCAGAGGCTGTAGTGAGCTGAGATCATGCCACTGCACTCCTGCCTGGATGACAGAGTGAGACTCTGTCAAAAAAAAAAAAAAAAAAAGGAGTTGTTTGGTTGCTGTTAATGCCATCAAAGTGTTAAAAGAAGAAAAGACAGACTCACATCAGCTAGCTATCAATTTAGGGTACAGTTAAAAGCCAGAAGAAGCCGGGCTCACACCTGTAATCCCAGTACTTTGGGAGGATCACTTGAGCCCAGGAGTTCGAGACAAGCCCCAGCAACATAGGGATACCCTGTCTCTACAAAAAACAAATTAGCCAGGTGTGGTGATGAGCACCTGTGTTCCCAGCTATTCAGAAGGCTGAGGTGGGAGGATCACTTGAGCCCAGGAGGCTGAGGCTGCAGTGAGCCATGATTGTGCCATTGCACTCCAGCCTGGGCAACAGAGCAAGACCCTATCTCAAAACAAAACAAAACAAAAACCAGACGACCTCTATGGCAGCATGTAAGGAAACCCTCACCTCCTGTGCAGGGCAGACTGTGATGAAAATCAGTCCCATAATCTGATTGCGAGAGTAGCAGGGTTTTATATTTAAAGCCCCAGCAAGTCAGGGCCCTGGGAGGGACGGAGTGGGATCCTGAGGCCTGGTATGGGAGCATCTGTTCTAAAACCCCCTTATTATGCTGAGTTATTTGGGCTTGCAGAATTGGCCTCTCCCCCTGGGTAGAAGAGAGCAGCCTCCCCTTGCCTAGATAACATGCAGATTCCTCACCTGAGGCAGACACCTCACAAGATGATACTTGCCCTCTTCAAGGCCTGATGGTGACTCCCCTCCATGACTCTAGACCAATAACGTTGGTCGTCTCATCAGGGACCAAGTGGGAAGTATTGTCCCATCTATGGAAAGAAAGGGATGATTCACCAAAAGACCTGCAGGAGCTGGTGAACATTTACCAGCAGAATTTGACAGAACATGTTTGGGAACATATCTTGAGGTTGTTAGACTGGGGTCAGCGGGTGGAATAGAAGGCTGAGTAAGACCGGGAGGAGTGGTTCATGCCTGCAATTCCAGCACTTTGGGAGACCTAGGTGGGTGGATCACCTGAAGTCAGGAATTTGAGAACAGCATGGCCAACGTGGTGAAACCCCATCTCTACTAAAAATACAAAAAAAATTAGCTGGGCGTGGTGGTGCATGCCTGTACTCCCAGCTACTCAGGAGGCTGAGGCACAAGAATCACTTGAACCCAGGCAGCGGAGGTTGGCAGTGAGTCAAGATTGCACCACTGCACTCCAGCCTGGGTGATAGAGCAAGACTCCATCTCAAAAAAAAAAAAAAAAAAAAAAAAAAAAAAAAGTGAAATAAGGGTATGTTTATTGATATGGGATGCCCTACCTGGTAAGGATTTAACTATTTTTTTAAATTTATTATTTATTTATTTATTTATTTATTTATTTATTTATTTATTTATTTTGAGACGGAGTCTTGCTCTGTAACCCAGGTTGGAGTGCAATGGTGCGATCTCAGCTCACTGCAACCTCTGCCTTCTGAGTTCAAGTGATTCTCCTGCCTCAGCCCCTCCTGAGTAGCTGGGATTACAGGCGCGCACCACCATGCTGGGCTAATTTTTGTATTTTTAGTAGAGATGGGGTTTCACCATGTTGGCCAGCCTGGTCTCAACTCATGACCTCAAGTGATCCATCCGCCTTGGCCTCCCAAAGTGCTGGGATTACAGGAGTGAGCCATCACACCTGGCCTGGGATTTAACATTTTAAAGCTTGGCAAGGACATCTGAAGCCTGTTGCAATATGCCCCCTGGGATAGATCTTCAAAGTGTGGAAAAATTATGAGTTCCAGCAAATGAGGTAGAGATGTTGGAACTTCCTTGACAGAATACTTGGAAGAATAAAGGCTCAGAAAAGTGGGCATGCCAGAATAAAATGACTATTATATAAGACTATAGAACCCTCCAGCCTACTGTATTCTTCATGAGGGCCCAGAAATACTCAATAAATAAACTGATACAAAAGGTGCTAGTTGGAGCAGGGCCACTGGCATTTGCCGGCCAGTGGTGGCTGTCCTCAGCAGGCCAGAGCAATGGTAGCGGGAGCTGCTATGGAACTAGCCTTTCTAGAGTCAGTGGGTATGACAGGAGTCCAGAACAGAGGTCAGGCGACAGCATGTGGTCATGAGAGGCTAAGTGGACATAATTACCATAATAGGCAGAAAGACCAGAAATATAAGCAGGGATCTATTGTGATGACCAAAAGACCATCGTGTTCCTAGATAGGAAGATGGTGAAGGAGGGTATCTCTTGCTTATAGAAACAAGCAAGAATGAGAGAGTAGAAGGCTGAAGTTAGCCTCTGCAAAGGAAAATCCCCATCTCATACCCAGTTTCCAGGCCCAAATCAGTTTTCAGATATAGAGCCCTTTGTCTTTTTTTTTTTTTGAGATGGAGTCTTGCTCTGTTGCCCAGGCTAGAGTGCTGTGGTGTAATTTCGGCTCACTGCAACCTCCACATCCCGGGTTCAAACGATTCTCCTGCCTCAGCCTCCCAAGTAGCTGGGATTACAGGTGCCCACCATCACACCTAGATAATTTTTTGTATTTGTAGTAGAGACGGGGTTTCACCATATTGGCCAGGCTGGTCTCGAACTCCTCACCTCAAGTGATGTGCCCACCTCGGCCTCCCAAAGTGCTAGGATTACAGGCATGAGCCACCAAACATGGCCAGATATAGAGCCCTTTAAGTGAAGTGGGGGCCAGTTCCCTTCAGGAAGAATCCTACAATGCCATGGCAAGTTTATATCATGGTAATTATCCTATTCTTCCCCCAAAGGTACTTACAGCTGCTTATCAGAGCAACTGCATCCTGGGGAAAGAGAAATACTCAGATCTTTCAAGGCTTTTGGATACAGAGTTGAAATTGACACTAATATTAAGGAACCAAAATGCCATCATGGGCACGTATTAGGGTGGGACATACGGAGGCCAGGTGATGAAAGGAGATCTGGCCCATCAGTCTGCCTGATGGTTATTTCCCTGGCCCCTGAATGCATAGTGGCATAGAGGTACTTAGCAGATAGCAGATCTCTCACATTGGTTTCCTGAAGTAAGAGCCATTACCACACCTGTAATCCCAAGTATGGAGGCCAAGGTGGGAGGATCACTTAAGCTCAGGAGTTTGAGACCGGCCTGGGCAACATAGTGAAACCTCATCTCTACAAAAAAAAATTTTTTTAATTAGCTGGGTATCATGGCACACTCCTGTAGTCCCAGCTACTCAGGGCACTGAGGTGGGAGGATTGGTTGAGCCCGGGAGGTCAAGATTGCAGTGAGCTGAGATTGCACCACTGCACTCCAGCATACGAGACATAATGAAACTGCCACCAAAAAAAAAAAAAAAAAAAAAAAAAAAAAAAGGAATAAGAGTCATTAGGGTAGGAAAGGCCAATTAGAAACTGCTTCCTCATCCTTCCCAAGGGAGTAAATCAGAAGCAATTCCCCAGCCCAGGCAGAATGGCAGTGGTTGGAGTCACTCACAAAGGATATAAAAGTGGTGGTTCCCAGGATATCCCCATTTAACTCATCAATCTGGCTCTTGCAAAAACCAGACGGATCACTGTAGATGAGGATGCACATAACCAAGTGGCGTCCTGATTGAGTGCTGTGCCAGATGTGCTAGCTTTCTTAGAACAGATCAACAGAGTCCCTGTCATTTAGTCCATAACTGTTAATTTGATGAAGGAAGTAAGATTAGAAGCAGATTTCTGCCAGGCTCAGTGGCTCATGCCTGTAATACCAGCACTTTGGGAGGCCAAGGCAGGCAGATCACTTGAGGTCAGGAGTTTGAGACCAGCCTGACCAATATGGTGAAACCCTGTCTCTACTAAAAATACAGAAATTAGTCAGACGTGGTGGTGGGCACCTGTAATCCCAGCTACTTGGGAGGCTGAGGCACGAGAATCACTTGAACCCGGGAGAGGGAGGTTGCAGTGAGCAGAGATCGAGGCACTGCACTCCAGCAGGGGCAACAGAGCAAGACTCAGTCTCAGAAAAAAAAAAGCAGATTCCTTTCCCTGGGGACAGACAAAAGTGCATGTCCACAGTCTTTCCCCTTTCCCCAGGGCTATGTTAACTGTCCTGCTTTCTGTCACAATAGAGTGGGGACCTTGATCATCTTGGCATTCCACACAACATCACACAATCCATTGTACTGATGACATTGAGCTAATGGAACCTGGTGAACAGAAAGTGGCGAGGCACGTGCTTGCCAGACGTTGGAGGATAAAACCTACAAAGACTCAAGGATCTTTGCAAAATTTGTCAGGGTCCAGTGGGCTGGCACCACCATGTGTCTCCTATCCCTAGGAAAGATGCGCAAAGCCTGGCAGGCCCCTTCAGATATGGGAGATGGCACACACCACACTTGGAAATACTGCTCTAACTAATTTTCAGGGAACTCAAAAGGCTGCTGGTTTTGAGTGGGGCCCATAACAAGAGAGGTTTTTTTCAGTCCAGGCCAAAATGCAAAGTTCCCTGCCACTTGGGCTCATATAGCCTAGCAGATGCCATCTATCTGTGATTCATAGGATGCTTTGAGGAGTCTCTGGCAAGCCCAGAAGGTTCTGGAGCAAGGTCATGCCATCTACAGCAGAGAACTGTTCCAGTTTTAAAAAATAATCTTCTGGCCGGGTGCATTGGCTCACACTTATAATCCCAGCACTTTGGGAGATCAAGGGGGTGGTGGATCACCTGAGGTCAGGAGTTCGAGACCAGCCTGGCCAACATGGTGAAACCCTGTCTCTACTAAAAATACAAAAATTAGTCGGGGGTGGTACGTGCCTGTAGTCCCAGCTACTCGGGAGGCTGAGGCGCGAGAATGGCTTGAACTAGGGAAGTGGAGGTTGCAATGAGCTGAGATTGTGCCACTGCACTCCAGCCTGGGTGACAGAGCAAGACTCTGTCTCAAAAAAAAAAAGTCTTGCTGTGCTGCAGAGTCCTGACCATTGGACAGGTATGGTGATGTGATCAGAGCTGTCCATTCCAAAGAAGAAACTGTCAGATATACCAAGTCACACAGTTGAGCAGGTGCAGCAATAATCCATCCTGCCATGAAATAGTGCATTCCAGATAAGGACTACTCAGCCTAAAGGGCACAAGTAAGTTACATGAACAGGCAGCCAGACGCCCAGGGCACCTCCCCCTGTTGCACCTACGCCTCTCCCTCAACTCACACCTTTGGCCTGATGGGTAGTTCTCTATCACCAGTTGACAGAGGAGGAAAAAAAAGCCCAGATCAGATTCACAGATAAAATGGCTTCCTAGGTTGGTGTGGACTGAAAATGAACTGAAGCCACATTACAGCCACAATCAAGGGTGGCCCCGAAAGGCAGTGGTGAGGGGAAACCCCCTTGATGACAGAGATGCTGGCATTTGCACCTGGTCAGCGACATAAGGTGGAAAGAAAAGGGCTCTGAGCTGAGGATATACATAGACTACTAGGTAGAGGCCAGCGTCTTGTCTGATAGGTCAGAGATCTAGAAGGAGCAAGGCTGGAAGACCTGAGACAGGTTTTTGTGAGGGGAGGGCAAATGGATGGATTTGCTGGAGTGAGCACAAAGTTTGCACTACATCTCTATCAGTGCTCCACGGTGAGCATCCTCTGCAGAAGGGGTACTAAGCAACCAAGCAGACAAGATAGCCTGGCCAGTAGATGTCCTTCAGCTTCTTTTTATTTTTATTTATTTATTTATTTATTTATTTATTTATTTTTGAAACAGGACTTCGCTCTGTTGCCCAGGAGTGCAGTGGAGTGATCATGGTTCACTGCAGCCTTGACCTCCCTGGGCTCAGATGATCCTCCCACCTCAGCCTCCCAAGTAGCTGGGATGACAGACACATGCCACTGTGTCTGGCTAATTGTGTGTGTGTGTGTGTGTGTGTGTGTGTGTGTGTGTGTGTGTGTAGAGACAGGATTTTGCTATGTTGCCCAGGCTGCTCTCGAACTCCTGGGCTCAAGCGATCCTCCTGCCTTGGCCTCCCAAAGTGCTGGGATTACAGGTATGAGCCACCACACCTGGGAGACGGAGCTTGCAGTGAGCCGAGATTGCGCCACTGCACTCCAGCCTGGGCAGCAGAGCGAGACTCTGTCTCAAAAAATAAATAAATAAATAAAAATAAATAAATAAATAAATAAAACCCAGGAGTAGAAGTTGGAGTGATCCCCCTTACCATAATTCCCAGGAACCCACTGGGCAATATGTGTTTCTTACCCACACTACTTTTTATTTATTTTATTTTTTATTTTTCGTAGAGACAAGGTCTCACTATGGTACACAGGCTGGTTTTACACTCCTGGTATCAAGCAATCCTCCTGCCTTGGCCTCCCAAAATGCTGGGATCATAGACATGAGCCACTGAGCCCTGCCTTTAAAAAAAAAAAAAAAAAAAAAAAAGAGACAGCTGCTTTGCTGTGTTGCCCAGGCTGAACTGCAGTGGCTATTTACTGGAAGGATCATCACACAAAACAGTCTTGAACTCCTGGGCTCAAGTGATCCTCCTGTCTCAGCCTCCAGAGTAGCTGGGACTACAGATGTGCACCACGGTGTCCAGCTTCACCTCCTGCTGCTTTATACTTTGGTAGACTAGTGATGATGATTGGTGATCCTGATTCCCAAGAGTAGGTGAAGGGAATGCTTCTACCAGGCCATTCAGTAAGGATTCCACTAAAACTGAAGCTATGGCTGCCTTATGATCATTTTGAGCTCCCCGAGCCAGTAGATCAACAGACAAAATAAAAAGAAGCTACTCTCCTGGCAGGGTAATCAACCCTGATTATCGTGAGGAGATAGAGTTGCTGCTATATAATGGGCACAGGAAGAATAAATCCAGACCTCAGGGGATTGACTGGTCACCTTGTGTTGACTCCGTGAGTGATGATAACTGAATGGGCAACTGCAGCAAAACCATGATCTGAATGGGTATGGAAACCAGGGGCTCAGACCCTTCAGGAATACCCCTGAAGCAGCATCATTCACCATAGCCAAAAAGTGGAGACAACCCAAAAGTCCATCAACTGATGAACAAATAAAATGTATCATATACATACAATGGAATATTATTCAGCAATAAAAAGGAATGATATACTGATACATGCTACAACATGGATGACCTTGAAAATATCATGGTAAGTGAAAGAAGGCAGCCACCAAAAAACCTATATTGTATGATTTTTTTTTTTTTTTTTTTTGAGATGGAGTTTTGCTCTTGTTGCCCAGGCTGGAGTGCAGTGGCATAGCCTTTGCTCACTATAACCTCCACCTCCCGGATTCAAGTGATTCTCCTGCCTCAGCCTCCCAAGTAGCTGGGACTATAGGCTCCCGTCACCATGCCCGGCTAATTTTTGTATTTTAGTAGAGACAGGTTTCACCATGTTGGCCAGCCTGGTCTTGAACTCCTGACCTCAGGCGATCTGCTCACCTCAGCCTCCCAAAGTGCTGGGATTACAGGCATGAGCCACCGTGCCCAGCCTATATTGCATGATTTTATTTACATGAAATGTCTAGAATAGGCATATCTATAGAGACAGAAACAATATTAATGGTTGCCTAGGGCTGGAGGGAGGAATCAGGAGTGATGGCTGATGGGCATGGAATTTCTTTTTGGAGTGATGGGAACACTCTAAACTTAGATTGTAGTGGTTGTAGAACTCTGGGAGTACTAAAAGCCACTGAATTGTGCACTTTAAATGGGTGAATTTTACGGTATGTGAATTATACTTCAATAAAGATGTTATAAAGGAAACTTATAACAGTATACTTCCATTTCTTCTGTCCCTGACTTTGAATATTGTTGTTAGACATTTTACTGTAGTTGGCATGTTCATGCATATTAATGATGTTGGTTGTTTTTTCAGGTGCTTATTGAGCCAGGTGAGATGATGTGAGCCTGTAGTCTCAGCTACTTGGGAGGCTGAAGCAGGAGGATTGCTTGAGGCCCGTCCTGGGCTGTAGTGCACTATGCAGATCGGGTGTCCACACTAAGTTCAGCATCAATATAGTGACCTCCCAAGAGTGGGGGACCACCAGGTTGCCTAAGGGGGGGTGAACCAGCCCAGGGTGGAAATGGAGGAGGTCAAAACTCCCATGCTGATCAGTAGTGGGATCACGCCTGTGAATAGCCACTGCACTCCCGCCTGGGCAACATAGAAAGACCCCGTCTCGGCCAGGCGCAGTGGCTCACACCTGTAATCCCAGCATTTTGGGAGGCCGAGGCAGGCAGCTCATGAGGTCAGGAGATCAAGACCATCCTGGCTAACATGGTGAAACCCTCTCTCTACTAAAAATACAAAAAATTAGCTGAGTGTGGTGGTGGTGGGTGCCTGTAGTCCCAGCTACTCGGGAGGCCGAGGCAGGAGAATGGCGTGAACCCGGGAGGCAGAGTTTGCATTGAGCCAAGATCGTGCCACTGCACTCCAGCTTAGGCAACAGTGCAAGACTCCATCTCAAAAATAAAAATAAAAATAAAATAAAAGAAAGAAAGACCCTATGTCTAAAAAAAAATTAATAAAATTAATCAAATTCTTATTGGTCACTTGGATTTTCTCTACTGTGAAGTTCCTCTTCAAAGTATTTTCGTCATTTTCTATTGGACTGTTTTTTGTTTTGTTTTGTTCTTTAATTGCTTTGTAGTAGTTCTTTATATGTTATTTGTATATTCCAGATATTAATTTTTTTTGAGACGATCACCTTATGTCACCCAGGCTGGAGTGCAGTGGCACCATCACAGCTCATCGCAGCCTTGATGTCCTAGGCTCAAGCAATTCTCCCACTTAACCCTCCCAAATAGCTGGGACCACAGGCAAGCACCACCACATCCTGCTAATTTTTAAAATTTTTTGTAGAGATGGAGTCTTGCTATGCTGCCCAGGCTGGTCTCAAGGGATCCTCCTGCCTTGGCCTTCCAAAGTTGTTGGGATTATGGGTGTGAGCCGCCACACTGGTACAGATATTAATTTTTTGTCACTTATATGTGTTATAAGTATCTTCTAACATTCTATGGCTTACCACCACTTTAGTTCTCTTTCTTTCTCTCTTTCTTCCTCTTTCTTTCTTTCCTTTCCTTTTCTTTTTTCTTTTCTTTCTTTCTTTCAGTGATAGAGTCTCATTCTATTGCCCAGGCCGGTCTTCAAGTTTTGGGTCAAACTGTCTTCCCACTTCAGCCTCCTGAGTAGCAGGAATTACAGGCATAAGCCACCATGCCCAGCCCAATAAGATATTTTGAGAGAGAGAGATCACATTCATATAACTTTAAATACAGTATAATTGTTCCATCTTATTATTAGTTGTTGTAATCTCTTACTGTGCCTAATTTATAAATTAAACTTTATCATAGGTATGTGTACGTATGAAAAAACATAGTATAGGCCGGGCACAGTGGCTCATGTCTGTAATCCCAGCACTTTGGAGGCTGAGGTGGAGTTCACCTGAGGTCAGGAGTTCAAGACCAGCCTGGCCAACATGATGAAACCCGTCTTAGCCAGGAGTGGTGTCACGTGCCTGTAATCCCAGCTACTGGGGAGGGGACTGAGGCAGGAGGATCACTTGAACCTGGGAGGCGGAGGTTGCAGTGAGCTGAGATCATGCCACTGCACTCCAGCCTGGGCAACAAAGTGAGACTCTGTCTCAAAAAAAAAAAAAAAAAAAAAAAACATAATATATATAGGGTTCCTTTCTCTCCACCTACAGGGTTCCATACTATCCACAGTGTCAGGCAACTATTGGGGGTCTTGGAACATATTCTCTGAAGATGAGGGGGGACTACTGTAGTGTTATTTTACTTTAAATTCTATAATTGTTCTACCTTTAGCCATTGGGAACTGCATGGTATATATTTTCCCACCTACTTACCATTACCTTTTAGCATACACGTTCAACAAACATTTGAGGCCGGGCACAGTGGTTCACACCTATAATCCCAGCACTTTGGGAGGCCGAGACAGGTGGATCACCTGAGGTCAGGAGTTCTAGACGTGGCCAACATGTGAAACCCCGACTCTTCTAAAAACACCAAAATTAGCCAGTGTGGTGGCGTATGCCTGTAATCTCAGGGGTCTGAGGCAGGAAAATTGCTTGAACCCAGGAGGCAGAGGTTGCAGTGAGTTGAGATTGCACCACTGCACTCCAGCCTGGGTGACAAGAGTGAAACTCCATCTCGGGAAAAAAAAAAAAATTGAGAACCTACTGTGTGCTGTGCCCTGGGTTAATCATACAAGATGGACATGTTGTGGGAGAGAATAAAGAAGAGGAATGTAATGGGAAGCGAGACAGAAGAATTTGAACATCAGCATATGAACATTAGTAGGAAGTGGCAAGCTCCCGCTTGGGCTTGAGAAGGTCATCCAGTTATAGGGAAGCCAGTGGTTGGCTCTTTGGTGATTGGCCAGATAAGGTGGAAGTTCTGCAGTCACTCCTTGGTTTCTGGTGTGAGTGATGGCTGGAAGGGGTGTAACTGGCTGAGATAGGCCACCCTGGAGGAGGGCCAGGTTGTGAGAGTGCACTATGAAAGGGCAGAGTGGACGGAGAAGATAGCTCAGGAGGGATGGATTTGGGGGAGCACCGACGTGGGGGGAGGTGATAGGAGGAAGACTAGCTAGCCAGGAAGATAAAGAAGAAACCACCAAAGAGATAGGAGAGGACCTGGGGTGCAGACATTTCCAAGAAGGGACAGGCTGCAGGTGTCAAATGCTGCAGAGAAACCTAGCTGGGAGCCGGGCCCGGTGGCTCATGCCTGTACTCCCAGCACTTTGGGAGGCAGAAATGGGAGGATCATTTGAGCCTGGAAGTTCAAGACCAGCAACATAATGAGACCTCATCTCTACCAAAAATTTAAAAAAAAAAAAAAAAAAAAAAAAAAAAGAGACAGGAGGATTGCTTGAGCCTAGGAGGTCGAGGCTGCAATGAGCCGTTGATTGTGCCACTGCACTCCCACCTGGATGACAGAGTGAGACCTTGTCTCAAAAAAAAAAAACAAAAAATCCAGCCAGGGATCTGGAGTCACCCATTAGATGTGGCCATTTACAGGTTATTCATGGAAAGGGGAGATGGGGGAGAAGCTTGGTGGAGGAAGAGGAGAGCGTCACTCCCAGTTGAGCTGTGAAGGGGAGGAGAGCCATAGGGCCATGGCTCTAGGTGAAGGATTGTCTGGTGGTTTGAACAGGACAGACTCAGGCTTTGGGGAAGGCGTGAGTAGAGGGAGAATGGGCTTCTAGGAGAGGGGTCGGCTGAGGGAGGGAGACCTGAGGCCTGGGTCTGTGTTGGCACCTGACGGAGGACTCAGGGTGGCAGGGAGTGGTATTGAACAGCCTGAGCCCCCCGGCAGAAGGGTGGAGCTGGGGCAGGGAAGGTGATTTATTAAATTTTTCAAGATCCAAGGGCGTTTATTGAATGGAGAGAAAACCTCACTATTGGCAAAACTTGGTTTCATGTACAGTTTATTCAGCTAATGGGTTTATCGAATAATTGATATCTCTTTAAATAATCAACATATCTTTAATATTCACCTAAGCAAAAGTAAACACTTAGGAGTTTGACAAATTAAATTTTTCTTAACATATTAAATTTGAACTACCTAGACCAGCTATGGTGCTTCGCGCCTGTAATCCCAGCACTTTGGGAGGCTGAGGTGGGCAGATAGATCACTTGAGGTCAGGAGTTCGAGACCAGCCTGGCCAACATGGTGAAACTCTGTCTCTACTAAGAATACAAAAATTAGCCAGGTGTGGTGGTGCACACCTGTAATCCCAGCTACTCAGGAGGCTGAGGCATAAGTATCACTTGAACCCGGGACGTAGACATTGCAGTGAGCTGAGATTGTGCCACTGCACTCCAGCTTTGGTGACAGACTGAGACTTTGTCTCAAAAAATAATAATAAATAAAATAACTCATGTTTATCTTAAAAAAAAAATCATGACGGCCGGGCATGGTGGCTCAAGCCTGTAATCCCAGCACTTTGGGAGGCCGAGACGGGCGGATCACGAGGTCAGGAGATCGAGACCATCCTGGCTAACACGGTGAAACCCCGTCTCTATTAAGAAATACAAAAAACTAGCCGGGCGAGGTGGCGGGCGCCTGTAGTCCCAGCTACTCGGGAGGCTGAGGCCGGAGAATGGCGTAAACCCGGGAGGCAGAGCTTGCAGTGAGCTGAGATCCGGCCACTGCACTCCAGCCTGGGTGACAGAGCGAGACTCCGTCTCAAAAAAAAAAAAAAAAAAAAAAAAAAAAAAAATCATGACTTACCTAAACAATGAAAATTAAAATACTGTCTTGCATTTACTATGCACCAAGCACTGTTTGAAGTGCTTTGAACGTATTCTTCATTTGATTCTCACAACAACCCCATGAAGGACATACAATTATTATCATCTGGTTCCCACTTTGCAGCTGAGGAAACTGAAGCCCTGAGAGGTGAAGTGATGTGCCCAAGGTCACACAGCTGGTGAATGTTAGCATTGGGATTTTTAACTCGGTCCCATGGGCCCTGGAGACGCTGCTTCAATTACACACCGTAATGAAATTACGGGTGATTTATCTGAACACTTTAAACACTTTAAACAATTTTTTTTTTTCTGAGACGGAGTCTCGATCTGTTGCCCAGGCTGGAGTGCAGCAGTGTAATCTTAGCTCACTGCAACCTCTGCCTCCCAGGTTCAAGCGATTCTCCTGCCTCAGCCTCCCGAGTAGCTGGGATTACCTGCATGTGCCACCATGTCCGGCTAATTTTTGTATTCTTAGTAGAGACGGGGTTTCACCATGTTGGCCAGGCTGGTCTCAAACTCTTGACCTTGTAATGTGCCCACCTCGGCTTCCCAAAGTGCTGGGATTACAGGCATGAGCCACCGTGCCCGGTTTTTTTGTTTGTTTGTTTGTTTGTTTGTTTGAGATGGAGTCTCACTCTATCACCCAGGCTGGAGTGCACTGGCGCGATCTCAGCTCACTGTAACCTCTGCCTCCAGGGTTCAAGCAATTCTTCTGCCTATAATCTTGTAATCCCAGCTACTCAGGAGGTTGAGGCACAAGTAGCTGGGATTACAGGCACCCGCTACCACACCTACCTAATTTTTGTATTTTTAGTACAAATGGGGTTTCACCATGTTGGCCAGGTTGGTCTCGAACTCCTGACCTCAGGCGATTCACCCACGTCGGCCTCCTAAAGTGCTGGGATTACAGGTATAAGCCACTGCACCCGCCCAACAATTTTTTTTTTTTTTTTTTTTTTTTTTTTTTGAGACGGGGCCTCACTCTGTCACCCAGGTGGGAGTGCAGTGGCACAATCACGGCTCACTGCAGCCTCGACCTCCCCAGGCTCAAGCAATTCTCCCACCTCAGCTTCCCTGGTAGCTGGAACCACAGGTGCATGCCACCGTGCCCAGCTAATATATTGTATTTTTTGTAGAGATAGGGTTTCGCCATGTTGGCCAGGCTGGTCTTAAATTCCTGGGCTCAGGTGATCCTCCCATCTCGGCCTCCCAAAGTGTTGTGATTACAGGCATGAGCCACAGCGCCTGGCCACCCTGAACAATTGACAAAGCATACACCAATAAAATTATTTGAAACATACTAGGCCGGGCGCGGTGGCTCAAGCCTGTAATCCCAGCACTTTGGGAGGCCGAGACGGGCGGATCACGAGGTCAGGAGATCAAGACCATCCTGGCTAACACGGTGAAACCCCCCTCTCTACTAAAAAAAAAATACAAAAAAAAACTAGCCAGGTGAGGTGGCAGGCGCCTGTAGTCCCAGTTACTCGGGAGGCTGAGGCAGGAGAATGGCGTGAACCCAGGAGGCAGAGCTTGCAGTGAGCTGAGATCCGGCCACTGCACTCCAGCCTGGGTGACAGAGCGAGACTCCGTCTCAAAAAAAAAAAAAAAAAAAAAAAAAAAAAGAAACATACTAAATCTGGTTATCTCGAAAACTGAGGGCTTCTTTGTGATGGTAAACTTCTAAACTCTCTTTATATTTTTTTTTTTTTATTTTATTTTATTTTATTTTATTTTATCTTGAGACAGGATCTCCCTCTGTCACCAGGCTGGAGTGCAGTGGTGCGATCTTGACTCACTGCAACCTCCGCCTCCTGGGTTCAAGCAATTCTCCTGCCTCAGCCTCCCGAATAGCTGGGACTATAGGTGCAAGCCACCGCGTCCAGCTAATTTTTGTATTTCTAGTAGATACAGGGTTTCACATGTTGGCCAGGATGGTCTCGATCTCTTGACCTCATGATCCACCGCCTCAGCCTCCCAAAGTGCTGGGATTATAGGCGTGAGCCACCACGCCTGGCCACACCAGCTTATTTTTATATTTTTCGTAGACATGGGTTTTCACCGTGTTGGCCAGGCTGTTCTTGAACTCCTGGCCTCAAGTGATTCGCCCACCTTGGCCTCTCAAAGTGCTGGAATTACAGGCGTGAGCCACTGTACCTGGCCCTAAACTCTCTTTAAAGTAGAGGTGTCCCTTCTGTCCTTGCTTTCTTTTTGCCTTCATCTCATGCCCCATCCCCCCAACTCCGCTGATCCCGCAGAGGCCTGTCCATGATTACAAGCATGTTTTGACCCTCGAGCCCTTCTGTCTGTCTGGCCCTGATGGTTTCCTGGTTTATTTCAGGTTAGCCTAATTCTCTTTGTCTTGCTGATGCTCAAATGATCTCTGCCCAGCAATGGACTTATCAACACTGCCTCTGACATCCTTGAAAGTTTTCTTGCTTCCTGGGATCAACCAGATTTTCAAGTCACATCCTGATTTTCTGGGGTTTTTTTTTTTGTTTTTTTGTCTTAAGACAGGGTCTCACTCTGTTGCCCAGGCTGGAGTGCACTGGCACAATCATGGCTCACTGCAGCCTCAACTTCCCAGGCTCAATAGAGCCTCCGCTCTCTGCCTTCCAAGTAGCTGAGACTACAGCCACACACCATCATGCCTAGCTAATTTTTTTTTTTTTTTTTTTTTTTTTTTTGAGACAAAGTCTTGCTCTGTCCCCAGGCTGGAGTGCAGTGGCGTGATCTTGGCTCACTGCAACCTCCACCTCCCAGGTTCAAGTGATTCTCCTGCCTCAGCCTCCCGAGCAGCTGGGACTACAGGCGTGCACCACCACGCCCAGTTCGTTTTTGTATTTTTAGTAGAGATGGGGTTTCACCACATTGGCCAAGATGGTCTCGATCTCTTGACCTCTTGATTCCCCCCATCTCAGCCTCCCAGAGTGCTGGGATTACAGGCTTGAGCCACTGCGCCTATCCACGTCCAGCTGATTTTTAAATTTTTTGTAGAGACAGTGGCTCACTATGTTGGTCCGGCTGGTCTCAACCTCCTAGGCTCAAGCAATCCTCCCACCTCAGCCTCCCAAAGTGCTGGGATTACAGGCGTGAGCCACTGCACCAGGACCTGACTTTCTTTTTCACACCCCAAGACAGAGAATCCATTATCATCCTAAGAATCTTATTTCCTTTGAGTGGAAATGTATTAGAGATTAACATCTGGATGTGGGGCCACATTTAGTGTGGTCAGTGGCCTCCAGTGGTGAAGAGTCCTGGTGTGAGCAAACACCCCCACGGTGGGGTCCTGCAAATCCAGGGTCTGATGGGCAGATGAGGCAGAAGGCAGAGGTGTTTATACATCACAGCTACTGTCACTCCTTCGTGGCATCTACCCTCCAGGCCTTCCTGTCTGAGATGAAGAAGGAATGGCAGTAGCCACCAAACTGCTGGCTCATTTCATCATTGACACACCTGTACCAGGCTTCCAGCACGTTTACCTCTCTGCTAAATCACGGGAGGAAATCCCTACTAATTCCTGGGATTTGCTGGCCAAAATGATGTGTAACTTGGTGCATGAGTGGCTCCTATAGGCTCTGGGATGCTGCTTCTCTCTGCACAGACCCAGGATTGGGTGTGTTTACTCTCCCCTAGGCTTGGAGGCTTCCAGGTCCCTCAGCTTGGGTTTCAAATTTCTGTATCCCCAGGTGCCAATGTGGTGCCTGACACATGGGTGGTGCAGAGTGGGTTCAAAATAAATGTTTGTAGATTGACTACCTAAATGAATAAATTAACCAACTTCCCCCATCTTCTCAAAGTGGAGGCTAGGAAACTCCATTCTTCCTATTTCCAAAGGATAAACTGAGGCACAGACTGGAAACTGAGCCCCACCCCAAGGCTGACATCAGAACCAGTATGTTTCCTCCAAAGCAAGATGGGTTAATGTTGGCCCCTCCCAAGTCTCTCAGCTGACAGCACCGGGTTCTGAGATAGGAGCCTGGGCCCCATAGACACTAGTCTCTACTCCCCACCCAACCCCACCCAGGGCTCCTTCAACACCCTGGACCCAGAGCCAGTTGAAATTAACCAGTGCAGAGGCAGGCCTGCGGCTCTGGGTCCTGACTGGCTGCTCCAAGGTCTATTCAGAAAGAAATAAGAGGTGGCAGGACATGGGGGCTCACACCTGTAATCCCAGCACTTTGTGAAGCCTAGGCAGGTGGATCACTTGAGGTCAGGAGTTCGAGACCAGCAAAAACCCTTCTCTACCAAAAATAAAAAAAAATAGCCAGGCATCATGGCACATGCCTGTAATCCAAGCTACTTGGGAGGTTGAGGCAGGAGAATCACTTGGACCTAGGAGGCAGAGGTTACAGTGAGTGAGATTGCACCACTGCACTCCAGCCTGGATGACAGAGTAAGACTCTGTCTCAAAAAAAAAAAAAAAAAAAAAAACCCAAAAACCAAAAAAAAAAAAACAAGAGGAGCTTGGGAAAGGTGGCTCACTCTCCTAATCCCAGCACTTTGGTAGGCCGAAGTGAGAGGATCACTTGAGTCCATGAGTTCCAGACCAGCCTATGCTATATTGGGAGACCTGGTCTCAACAACAAGAACAATTAGCCCAGCATGGTGGTGTGTGGCTGTGGTCCCAGCTACTTGGGAGACTGAGGTGGGAGGACCGCTTGAGCCCAGGAGTTCAAGGCTGCAGTGAGCTGTGATCGCACCACTGCACTCCAGCCTGGATGACAGAGCCAGACCAAGTCACTAAAAACAAAAAGAAAGAAAGAAAGAAACAAGGAGCCAGAAGGATGGGGGAGCTTGGACTTGGGGGCTCCTTGTCCTTCTACAGGCTCTCGGAGGGACAGCTGAGTCTGAGTGGAGTCAGCTGGGGTTCGCTTGACCTCCCACCACAAAGGGAGACTGAGGCACAGAGGAGGAAGAGACTTTCTGGGGTTTTCCCTATGAGGTCTCCCCAGAGCTCAACCTTCCTGCTGGGATTGGGGGTGGGCTTCTCAAGTCCCTTACTTGGGAAAGTCCACAAAGGAGGAGAAGCCAGGGCCAGGGGTTTGGGGCCCAGAGGGGTTTTTGCTCCATCAGCCAGGCCTTTGTGCATCTAACTCCCTGCCCAGAGCATCCTGAAGGTGGCAGAGGTCCCTGGTCTCAGGATCCAGAACAGGGATTGCTCCCACAGCAGCCCCCATGCTCACTGGGGTTTTCTCCTAAAAGTGACAATAGCTACTATTTATCAAGCTTAACTGTGTGCATGGAGCTGTGCTAAGGGCTGCCTGTGCAACGTCATCCTACCAGCACATCCTCTCTAGGAGGCTGGGTGTTAAGGATGAAGACTTTTTTTTTTTTTTTTTTTTTTTTTTTGAGATGGAGTCTCTCTCTGTCACCTAGGCTGGAGTGCAGTTGCGCAATCTCGGCTCACTGCAACCTCCACCTCCCAGGTTCAAGCAATTCTCCTGCCTCAGTTTCTCAAGTAGCTGGGTTTACAGGCACCCGCCACCACACCCAGCTAATTTTTTGTATTTTTAGTAGAGATGGGGTTTCACCATGTTGGCCAGGCTGGTCTCGAACTCCTGACCTCAGGTGATCCACCCACCTTGGTCTCCCAAAGTGCTGGGATTAGAGGCGTGAGCCACCATGCCTGGCCATAAGGATGAGGAACTTGACTTTAGAGACCTCTGGGAACTTATTCAAGGTCGTACAACTAGTAAGACACCAGACCCTCTCAAAGCCATTGGCTTAACTGCTCCTCTACCTGCCCTGCCAAACATACACACAGTGGGGGACACACCCATAGTCCTGGCCCTGTGACAGACCCTGCTATCAGCTATCAGGTGGAGGCCCCAAACATCTGGCTTAGCAGATAGGAGAGACCAAGAAGGGTTTGAGCTGCTCCCCAAGGGAGGCTTGGCCCTTTTCTGGGGGAACCTTCTGTTCCATCCTCCAGCACGGACATAGATAGAGTTTTTCCAACAAGGAAGGTGCCCTCATGGGCTCGGATGGGAGGCCAGGACTGACAAGAGGAGCTACCTGCCCTGAGGAAGGTTGGGTCAGCCACCGAGACGACCCAGGAACCATGGGATTCGTAGTGGAGACAAGACAGGAGCAAGCCAGAGGGAAGATGGGAGTTGATCACCTACAATGCCATCCTCACCCCCTTGGGTGCACCAGCCGCTGCCTTGTCATACAGACACGCCCTAGGACACGCAGGCACGTTGGCACGAGACAGACTCTCCTTCCCTTTACCTCCACCCACCCCCTTGCTCCCCCTTCCTGGCCCAGCCCAGGCCTAGCCAGGAGTGTGGGTGGTCCAGTCACTTGCTGCTGTTTTGGGTTGATGTGGATTCACAGCTGCAGTGATTCTTATTTTATTTATTTGTTTATTTGTTTATTTGTTTATTCTCCTGCCTCCGCCTCCAGCGTAGCTAGGATTACAGGTGTGTGCCACCACGCCCAGCTAATTTTTTTGTATTTTTAGTAGAGACAGGGTTTCACCTTGTTGGCCAGTCTGGTTTCGAACTCCTGACCTCAAGTGACCCGCCCACCTCGGCTTCCCAAAGTTCCAGGGTTACAGGCGTGAGCCACTGCACCTGGCCAGGGATTCATATTTTAACAGTGTTTGGTTGGCTTTAAATCAAGTGCACAGCAGGGGTGGGGGAACCCCTCCTTAATGCTCGGGTTCCTTTCACACAGCCAATGTCGTCCATGGGAGCCCAGGTGCACCCTTCTAGACACAGCACCTCCCTACCCTGGCTCCAGGCATCAGGGGCCCTCTGATGGCCCCTGGGATGCTGCCTGGGGCTGACCCCTGACCTCTACCTTTACCCCACAGCAGAGGAGGTTGCTCTGTGGTTCTGGGTATTTCAAAGGGTCATATCTTGCTGGGGGCTGGGGCAGGGCAGAGGCAGCTTCCCCAGCAGTGGCCTCAGGCAGTCAGCCCCCATCACATCTTGTTCTGAGCCACTGTGTGCCTGCTGCCCTGAAAGCAGAGGGTGACTGAGTCACGGGTGGGTCCTCAGGACTTAGAGGAAGGGGAGGCATGCATGGCAGAGGTCCGACAGGTTTCAGGAGAGAGGAGAGGAAAGCCAGTCCTCCACGCCAGGTCCAAGTCGAAGAAGGAGTGGAAGCTGGACTGCAGAGAGGCCTGAGCTCAATTTTAAAGTGAATGAAGCTAAGGGAGTGTGCAGAGACAGGACCAGTAGGGCAGGCTGGGGATGGAGAGCAAGTTCACAGCACAGGCCAGGTCAGAAGGAGGAATTTGGACTTTATCCTGAGGCCACAGGTAACAGCTGGAAGGGTCAGAAGTGGGAGGGAGCCAGGAGTGCAGGGTCAGGGGAAGGAAGAGGGGGCTGCCGGCCACAGGGCTCCCCAGCATAGATCCCCCCCGAGACATAGGATAGGTACTCTCCCTACGCGGGTCCCACGCCCTGCAGGTTCTCTGCACCTGCATGCAGGCCCTTCCAGGCGCCCCTCTATGTCAGGCCTGTGTCTCCGTCACCTAAGCCTGAGTAGACAGAGCTGAGGGCGTCAACCACCGACTCCAATGACGTAGTGAATCAGGGCTGGGAACCAAGGCCGTCCCCGCCCTACCCAGCCAGCCCTACAGGCCAAGGTCAGTCTTAGTCGGCTGTGGTTTCCGGTCTGCTGCAGCCCCGCCAGAGCCTGGCTCCCTCCGGCCAGTTTGACCTCGAAATTTCACCGACTGAGAAGAGCCATTTCCTGGAGAGTTTCCCCTCCCTACCCCCATCCCAAGCTTCAGTGTGCAAATCCCCAGTCCCAATCCAGCTCTACTGCTTATGAGCTGTGTGACCTCAGGGAATTTACTTCACCTCTCTGTACCCTACTTCCTTCAAGTTTTAGGAAGATTGAGTACAGGCTGACAGTAAAGACAGCACCCCTTATTGAGAATGGTCTTTGTGATGAGCCTCTCATCCTGGGCTAGGGCTTTTTCCAAGACTAAACTATCCTTTTTACTTTTTATTTTTTATTTTTTTTGAGATGGAGTTTCACTCTCGTCGCCCAGGCTGGAGTGCAATGGCGCAATCTTGGCTTACTGCAACCTCTGCCTCCCAGGTTTAAGCGACTCTCCTGCCTCAGTCTCCCGAGCAGCTAGAATTGCAGGTGCCTGCCACCGAGCCTAGCTAATTTTTGTATTTTAGTAGAGACGGGGTTTTGTCATGTTAGCCAGTCTGGTCTCAAACTCCTGACCTCAGCTGATCCACTTGCCTCAGCCTCTCAAAGTGCTGAGATTACAGGCGTGAGCCACAGCGCCCAGGCTCCATTATTTTTTATTTTAATTTTTGTGGGTACATAGTAGGTGTATATATTTATGGGGTACATATATGGGGTACATGAGATGCTTGGATACAGGCATGCAATGTGAAATAAGCACATCATGGAGAATGGGATATCCATCCCCTCAAGCATCTAAATGCTCTTTGATGACCCTTGTGTGAGCTGGAGTTTTTGTTTCTGTTTTGAGACAAGGTCTTGCTCTGTCACCCAGGCCAGAGTGCAGTGGCGTGATCATGGCTCACTGCAGCCTCGACTTCCTGGGCCCAGGTGGTCCTCCTGCCTCAGCCTCCTTAGTAGCTGGGACTACAGGTGTGCACCACCACACCTGGCTAATTTTTTTTTTTTTTTTTTGTAGAAATGGGGTTTCACCATGTTGACCAAACTGGTCTTAAACTCCTGGGCTCAAGCAATCCACCCTCCTGGGCCTCCCAAAGTACTGGGCTGGGATTACAGGCATGAGCCACCACCCCTGACCATGTGAGCAGGTGTTGAACGAATAAAGGAATAGTAATTGCTGATTGACTTGCTCATTTTGAACCGCTGGGTCTCTGGAAACTTGTGAGCCATCTGAGGGCAGCTCTATCCACCCATGGGCTGATTTTCACCCATGGGGACAGAAGCTAGACAGTGGGATTAGTAATGGTTAGAGGGTACCTAAAAGGATGGGAAGATGCAGGCCAGAATGGGAATTAGAGGTGACCTGGGAGGTCAGCACTACAGGGTACAGGAATGACGCTGTCAAATTTTCTCCATCAGAGGGTTCCACCCATCCTTCGAGGTGTCTCTTCCTAGAAGCCTTCCCTGACCACTTCATTCTCTTGTTCAATAATTCCTGGGGCATGAGAAGCTACAGTTCAGCCCCTGTGAGCTGAGTGTACCCTGTGACCACATGTGACACGAGCTGACCATCTCTGCAGCATCAAATCATTTCTAAAGAGCTTGCCAATACATTAGCTCACATAACCCTCTTAACAGCCCTGGGACGGAGGAGTTATGTGTTTATCATCTCGGTTCTAAGGTCCAGGGAAGTTTGAATGTCTCGCTCACAGGAGCATTGGCTTAGACTCAAGTTTAGGCTCCCTGGTTCCAAATCACATACATTCTGTTCATTATAGCACTTTACCTGAGGTTGGGGCTGCCTCTGGGTTCTGTATGCTTACTTAAAATTCTAAGTTTCCTAGCAGCCAAAGTAAAAAGGGAAACCTGATGACTTAGATGGTCCTGCCTTGTCTGAAACAAAGAAACCTATCAGTTCATCTGGAGTTTCAGACTGTATCCGGTACTTACTTCCAGCATGATTGATTTTATGGATTCTATGTGACATCCTCACCCGTTGATTGGCAGGAAGGTTACAGAAACTCTTCCCAAACAACAAGGTATTATGTTGATCCCATTAGAGGCTATAGGCATGATATTAGTGAGAACTTGGGGTGGAATTTCCCAGGGAAATCGCACTAAGAGATTCCGGGTGATTGCCTCCTGCCTTCTTCTTTTCCTTTTTTTTTTTTTTTTTAAATAGAGATGGGGTCTCCCTCTATTGTCCAGGTTGGTCTCACACTCCTGAGCTCAAGGAATCCTGCTGCCTCAGCCTCCCAAAGTGCTGGGATTACAGGCATGAGCCACCTCACCCAGCCAAGTTTCCTGGCATCTAACTTGATCCAGGGTGGAGCTGAGACATCAGGGGAGTCAGCATGTGAAGTGGAAAGTGTTGAAGAGTGCTGGAGCCACAGAGAGCAAGGTTCAAATCTTGGCCCTACTGCCAACTGTCCTTAGGCAAGTTACTTAATTTCTTTGAGTCTCATTTTCCCCACGTGTAAGATGGGAACGAGAATGCATTCTCACTATTCTCATTATTGTGGGGAGTCATTCAATCATTCATTCAGTAAAAATGTAGAGCCCGCCTTTGCCAGGCTCTGTGCCTAGGCACTGGCAACATGATGACAGACAAGGATGGCAAAGGACCTGCCCCCATTAAGCTTACGTTCTAGAGACAGCAATAGATCATAATAAACAAATAATTAAATAAGAAACTGTCGGCCAGGCACGGTGGCTCATGCCTGTAATCCCAGAACTTTGGGAGGCCGAGGCAGGTGGATCACAAGGTCAGGAGTTCGAGACCAGCCTGACCAATATGGTGAAACCCCATCTCTACTGAAAAAACAAAAATTAGCCAGGCTTGGTGGGGTGTGCCTGTAGTCCCAGCTACTCAAGAGGCTGAGGCAGGAGGATTGCAAAAAAAAGAAAAGAAAAGAAAGGAAAGGAAACTGTCAGCTAATAGGGAAAAGATAATTTAGTAGGTGATATGATGATATCATTCTGGCTGAGATTACTAGGGGCCTTCTAATTTCCATTATCCTCTTCTTCCAGGGGAATAGAACACAGGACTTCCCAGAATAAAGGCTACATTTCCTAGGCTCCCTTGAAGCTAAATGTAGCCATGGAACTGGGTCTGGGCCAATGGGATGTAAGCAGAAGCAACCTCTGGGAAATACCCTTAAAGAAAGGGAACACAGGCTGGATGCAGTGACTCACACCTGTAATCCCAGCACTTTGGGAGGTCAAGGAGGGTGGAACACCTGAGGTCAGGAGTTCAAGACCAGCCTGACCAACATGGAGAAACTCCACCTCTACTAAAACTACAAAATTAGGCTGGGCGCAGTGGCTCACGCCTATAATCCCAGCACTTTGGGAGGCTGAGGCAGGTGGATCACAGCGTCAGGAGTTGGAGACCAGCCTGGCCAACATGGTGAAACCCTGTCTCTACTAAAAATACAAAAATTAGCCAGGTGTGGTGGCGTGTAGCCTGTGGTTCCAGCTACTAAGGAAGCTGAGGCAGGAGAATCGCTTGAACCTGGGAGGCAAAGGTTGCAGTGAGCCGAGATCGTGCCACTGCACTCCAGCCTAGGCGACAGAGTGAGACTCCATCTCAAAAAAAAAAAAAAAAAAACTAAACTAAAAAACAAAATTAGCCGGGCATGGTGGCACATGGCTGTAGTCCCAACTACTCAGGAGGCTGAGGCAGGAGAATCGCTTGAATCAGGAGGCCGAGGTTGCAATGAGCCAAGATTGTGCCATTGCACTCCAGCCTAGGCAACAACAGCGAACTCCATCTCAAAAAATAATAAAATAAAGAAAGGGGGCCGGGTGCGGTGGCTCAAGCCTGTAATCCCAGCACTTTGGGAGGCCGAGACGGGCGGATCACGAGGTCAGGAGATCGAGACCATCCTGGCTAACACGGTGAAACCCTGTCTCTACTAAGAAATACAAAAAAATAGCCGGGCGAGGTGGCAGCGCCTGTAGTCCCAGCTACTCGGGAGGCTGAGGCCGGAGAATGGCGTGAACCCGGGAAGCGGAGCTTGCAGTGAGCTGAGATCCGGCCACTGCACTCCAGCCTGGGCTACAGAGCGAGACTCCGTCTCAAAAAAAATAAAAAATAAAAAAAAATAAAGAAAGGGGACACATTCCTATTTACCCCTTCCTGCTACCTGCAGAGCAAGACTCTGTCTCAAAAAAAATAGAGACAGGGTCTTACTATGTTGCCCAAGCTGGTCTCAAACTCCTGACCTCGAGTGATCCGCCTGCCTTGGCCTCCCAAAGTGCTGGGATTGCAGGTGTGAGCCACTGCGCCCAGTCAAGAAATAAACTTCTATCTTGCTTAAGCCACTAAAATTTTGAGTCTTCTCTCGCACACAGCCTGTCTTGATTTTCTTTGCCACAGCGAGAGTGGCTGGGGTTTATGTCCAATTGGGTGATGAAAGAAGGCCTTACAAGGCCTTTTGCAGGGGTAATATTTGACCTGAGACTTGCCTGGTGAGAAGGAGCCAGCCATGGGGAGATCAGGGAGCAGCATCCTGACCGTATGGCACTCATGCTTTCGAGGAACAAAGGAGGTGAACAGAGGGCAGGAGTTGCCCGGAGTAGGGAATAGGTGTGGGAAAGTCACAAAGGATTTTACACACAGGATGATATCGTCTGATTTATGTTTCCAAAAGGTCACTCTGGCTGCTGTGTGGCAACTGCATTTTAGGGGGCCTAAGTGAAGCCAGGGGGCCAGGTGGGAGACTCCTGGGGTGATGGAGGAGCATGATGAGGGGTCCGGGGGTGGGCAGTGGAGATGGGGCAAAGAGGATGGAAGCATGAAGCTGGATCCAGTAGAATGAGCTGTTATTGGATGTGGGGATTGGGAGTGAGGGAAAAATAAGAATCAAGGAAGCAACTGGGTTTGGGGATTTGAGGAAGCAAGTGGATGGAGAGGACTGGAGGAGGCTCAGGGTTTGTTTCTTTGCTTGCTTGTGTTTAGGGAAAAGATTCGAATTAAATAAGACTGTTAATGTATCACTTGTTTGACCTTTCTCAAATACTAGTTTTCTTTTCTTTTTGAGACATGGTCTCGCCCTGTCACCCAGGCTGGAGTGCAGTGGCACTATGTCAGTTCACTGCAACCTCCACCTCTCAGGTTTAAGCAATTCTCGTGCCTCAGCCTCCTGAGTAGCTGGGATTACAGATGTGTGCCACCATGCCTGGTTAATTTTTGTATTTTTAGTGGAGATGGGGTTTCACCATATTGACCAGGCTGGTCTCGAACTCCTGACCTCAAGTGATCTGCCTGCCTTGGCCTCCCAAGGTGCTGGGATTATAGGCATGAGCCACTGCGTCCAACCCAAATATTAGTTTTCTCACCTATACTTTTGGCAATGGGGTAAGGGACATAATTTTTTTTTTAATAGAGACAAGGTTTCACTGTATTGCCCAGGTTGGTCTCAAACTCCCAGTCGCAAGTGATCCTCCTGCCTCAGCCTCCCAAAATGCTGGAATTACAGGCATGTGCCACTGCACCCGGCCAAGGGACGGATTTTTGTAATGATTTCATTCAAGTCAACAAACCCATATAAACTATTAACTACCATGAGAGCCCTGGTCAGGTTTAAGGGCCTGAGTGAGGGTCCTTGTCCTTGGGAACATGATCTGTGGAGGAGACACACAGGACCATGGACCATCCCAGTAGGGAACAGAGAGGGAACAGGTAGGTGCTGGGCTGGGACCTGTCAATCTCCAGGGGGTGGAAGGTGGGTAGGAGAGAAGGAATTCACAGAGTTGGGAATGCAAACAATGAACCTTGAAGGTCAAAGCTTTGGTCCAGCAAGTCTGGAAAGGAAAGGCGTCTCAGGACAAGGGAACAGTGCATGGAAAGACCCAGAAGCCAAGACAACAGAGAACATTCAGAGAAGGGCGACTGTCAAGACTCAGAGAGCTCACAGCCTGCCTTGAGCCCCTCAAGCAGATCCTCCTCCCAGGACACCCCCACACACTGACCTCTCTGCAGAGCCAAACTGATCCCACAGCTCTCCAAACCTGCCCTTTGTTTTTGTTTTTAAAATGATTTTATTTATATATTATTATTTTTTGAGATAGAGTCTTCCTCTGTTCTACAGACTGGAGTGCAGTGGTACGATCTCAGCTCACTGCAACCTGGGCTCTGCCTCCTGGGCTCAAGTGACTCTCGTGCCTCAGCCCTCTGAGGAGCTGGGATTATAGGCATGCGCCACCACAGCCAGCTAATTTTTGTATTTTTAGTAGAGACAGGCTTTCACCTTGTTGGCCAGGTTGGTCTCGAACTCCTGACCTCAAGTGATCTGCTTGCCTCAGCCTCCCAAAGTTCTGGGATTACAGGTGTGAGCCACCAAAATAGTTATTTACTTTCTTTATTAGAAACAGGGTCTCAGTCACTCAGGCAGGAGTGCAGTGGTGCCATCATGGCTCACTGCAGTCTTGAACTCCTCGTCTCAAGCGATCTTCCCATCTCAGCCTCCCAGGTAGCTAAGGCTACAGGCCTGTGTCACCACACTTGGCTAAAAAAGTAACATTTTTTTTTTTTTTTTACTTTTTGTAGAGATGGTGTCTTGCTATGTTGCTCAGGCTGGTCTTGAATTCCTGGCCTCAAGGAATTCTCCCACCTTGGCCTCCCAAGGTGCCAATTACAGGCCTGAGCCGCCACACTGGCCCAAACCTGCCCTTTGACCTCCCTCCTCCTCCCATTTGGAGAAACTGCCCCCATCCTTCAAAGTCCTGCTGGAACTCCCGCTTCCCCTCTTTCTCCTCCCCAGCTCTCAGGGGACCCTGCAGAACTCCCAGCGTGTATCTCTGGAAGGATGCTCAGGGTGAGTTATTTTTGCACAAATCTGGCCTGGCTGCCCCCAGACAGTAGAAACCTCCTTCCTCCCAGGACTCCCCAGGGTCCAGCTGAGGGTGCTGGTGATGAGGGTCATGGGGCACAGGGTTCTGAGGGTAGGGGGACTGGACTGGCTCAGCTCTGAGGGCCTTTCCAGTTCCAGCCCCATCCCCCGGCTCTCCCACCGATTCCCCACACCTCCCCACTCCCTCACCAGGTGATAAAGGTGACTGGTCCATTCCTAATGTGTGTGCACCCTGCCCCACTTCATCCACCCCCAGAATGCTCAGGGCTGCACCTCACACCTCTGGGCCCTCCACCAGCATGGTCTCCCTGGGGACATCTCATACTTCCCGCATTACTTGTCCCTCTGGGCCCATCCTTTGTTTACATCCCTTATCCTCCCTCTGAGGTTTGTATACGCTCCCCGCTGGACATGAACTCCTGTTGCTGCATGGCCCCTGCCCTGCTGCCTTGGCACAGGCTGCCTGATACACGAGCCCCATGGCTCCTTCTCCCATTCACTACTTAGCCCCTTGCCTGGGTCTACAGAAGACTGTTTTCAAGCTGTTTCCCACCTGTCATCCCATGTGGTCACAACAGTCCAGAGAGGAAAAGGAAGTCCAGAGAGAGTATGTGGGGGTGTGGTCAGCTCAAGATCACACAGGGCTTCCAACCCGAGTAGGTCCTCTACAGCCCACATGTCCCAGCCGTGGGACACTTGCCTTTAATGCAAAATTCCAGAGGTCTGAGTCCCTAGTCTATGAGGGCACAGAAAGTATCTTCACCGAGCCATGTACATAGGTCCCTCTAGGCCACCTTGGCTAGACCACATCCCCTCCTCCAGCCTCCTGGCTTCAGCCACCACACCTCCCTTCAAGGGCTCCCCTGTGCCATCTGGATGTCTACTCACCTTAGCTACCACCACAAACCACGGCCTGCTCTACCTCAAACATGGTCTCAGACCCTCCCCTCCATTTGCATGGGGTAGCAGAGGCAGGTGATCCAGTCCAGCAAGCTTTGCTGAGGACTTCAGGATAGCAGTTGAGAATTACCGGCTGGGCGTGGAATTGCAGATGTGAGAGTCTACTCACATGGAATGGGTCTGCCCTCAGCAGTCACAGGCCAAGTTGACACCTCATTGCCAAGCCCATTGCAAGAGACAGCTCCCTTAACCACTATCGAGCCCCCATTCTACCTAGTCTCAGCTTCTACTCCTGAGAGTAAGATAGAGAAAGCAACTGGCCCTTCTAAGGCCACTACCAAGTCCTCACTTCTCACTTGAGGGCTGACTGCATCCAGGATGATTGAAAATGAGAAAGTAAGGCCAGGTGCCGTGGCTCACACCTGATATCCCAGCACTTTGGGAGGCTGAGGTGGATCACCTGAGGCCAGGAGTTTGAGACCAGCCTGGGCAACATAACAAGTCCCCATCGCTACAAAAAATACAAAACTCGCCAGGTATAGTGGTGTGCACCTGTAGTCCCCGCTACTCAGGAACTCAGGAGGCTGAGGTAGGAGGATTACTTGAGCCGGGGAGGCGGAGGCTGCAGTGAGCTGAGATCACACCACTGCACTCCAGCCTGGGCAACAGAGTGAGATTCTGTCTCAAAAGAAAGGAAAGAAGGAAGGAAGGAAGGAAGGAAGGAAGGAAGGAAGGAAGGAAGGAAGGAAGGAAGGAAGGAAGGAAGGAAGGAAGGAAGGAAGGAAGAAGGAAGAAAGGGAGGGAGGGAGGGAGGGAGGGAAGAAAGAAAATGAGAAAGTCTTGTCCTTTCAGAAGAACTCCACCCTCTGCCCACAGAGTCTCCCTCTGGGACAACCCATCCCAACCTGTGATACCTCAGCTGTGTGGTCTGAAATAACACTACAGGGTTCGCCCTCAGCTCACTTCATTCCTGCTGACATCTGCCTGGGCTCCCAACTTTCTCCCAAGCGAGCATAAATTTGAACGAGGACACATATGGACCTTGGGGAGGGGAATCTGATTGCTCCTCCCTTAGTGCTCTAGGAAGTGGTAGAGCAGTAGTGACAAGAGGGACTCCAAGGAAAGAGGAGGATGGGCTGTGAGTGTGTGAAGGGCCATTCAGGGCACAGCTTAAGGTATCTTGGGACTCTGTTCAAGCCCTACAGGTGCCAATCTTTCTGACCATCTCTGTCCAGCCCAGGGCATAGCCAAAGGGAGGTAAGACTCCCTCCTGCCTTGCTTCCCCAGAGGCCAGCCTAGTATCAGGCGCATGGAGGCCTTCAGATGAATCAAACTGACCCAAGTCCAAATTGGAATAAAATGAGTGAGGGTTGGTTGCCCTCACCTCTTCCTGGAAAAGCATAAACAAGAGTAAATGTGGGCCAGGCAAGGTGGCTCACATCTGTAATCCCAGCACTTTGGGAGGCCGAGATAGGCAGATCACTTGAGGTTGGGAGTTCAAGATCAGCCTGGCCAACATGGTGAAACTCTACTAAAAATACAAAATTTAGCTGGGCGTGGTGGTGGGCATCTGTAATCCCAGCTACTCAAGAGGCCGAGGCAGGAGAATCACTTGAACCTGGGAGGAGGAGGTTGCAGTGAGCTGAGATTGAGCCACTGCATTCCAGCCTGGGCGACAGAGTGAAACTCCATTTCAAAAAAAAAAAAGAGGTCGGGCGCGGTGGCTCATGCGTGTAATCCCAGCACTATGGGAGGCAGACAAATCATCTGAGGTCAGGAGTTCGAGACCAGCCTGGCCAACATGATGAAACCCCATCTCTACTGAAAATACAAAAAGTAGCTGGGCATGGTGGTGGGCACCTATAATCCCAGCTACTTTGGAGACTGAAGCAGGAGAATCACTTAAACCCGGGAGGCGGAGGTTGCAGTGAGCCGAGATTGTGCCATGGCACTCTAGCCTGGGCAACAAGAGCAAAATACCGCCTCAAAAAAAAAAAAAAAAAAAAAAAAAGAATAAATGTGACATTGGGCAGAGTTAGAAAAGAAACATCTACATTCAGCCAGGACAACAGGAATGATCTAGAACATGTGGTGTGAATGGAAAGAACCAGCGTCCAAGCTGCTGTGCCTCTGCCTGGGTATCTAGTGGGGCTGCCAGGGGGTGGTGCCTGCAGAACAGCCAAACAGCTGGCCAGATTCTCCTCCTAAGCCAGATGATGCCATTTGTTGTTCCATCCCCAGCCAGCTGTCAGTCCTTCCTGGGCCCCGGGTCCCGGGCCCCAGGAGAGGTGCGCCATTGCAGCCTCCTGCCCTCAGCTGCCTCTGACTCCTAGGGCAGGCAGAGGGGCAAGGGGACTGGGCACACTGGCTGGGTCGGGGAGTCAAGGCCTTCACTTGGCACTCACTGCCACAGGCCGTAAGAAGCCAATCCAGTGTGGGCCCAGGGTTTGGGACAGATCCCACCAGCTGGAGCAGGAGAAGGCACCTCCAGCCCCCTTTGGCCAGGGCCAATCTCTGTTCCTGACTGGCACGAAGGCCTGGGTGGCGGGAGGGGCTCAGATCCGGTGGAACACCAGCTGTCCAGGCAGATGACCAGGTCGGAGTGCCCACTCTGGCTTCACCAGCCCAGAGGACTTGGGCAAGTCACTTCTCTCCTCTTGCTGCCCTTTCTCTGTGAGAGATGAAAAAACATCATAAACAGTGTTGTCCTCAGATGGGCTTAGAGAGCTTGGCAAGATAGCACATGTGAAGCCCCCGCATGGTGCGCTGCACGGGGCGGGCGCTGGTCCATTGGGCATTCCTTTTCCTGGGAAAGCCTCTCTGTGGCTTTGTTTCCTCCTCTGTGAAGTGGGAGGTTTGTAGGAATCCAGAGTGACCACAAGGTGAAGGCCTCAGCATAGTTCCTAGAACCGAGGTCCCCCATAAACAGGATTCTGCCTCAGGGTCTGAGTCCCTGCCCTTTTCTCTCTCCACAGGACTCAGCCCCTGGCAGGCTTGTGGTGGAGACAGTGAATGGTCTTGTAGTGGCGGGATTTGCCCACCTCCGTGTCCCTGTGTTTGAGTCTCTTCTGCTTGAGTCTGAACTTCAGGCTGGTGGCCACAGAACACAACACTCTCACTTTACAGATGAGAAAACGGAAGCCTGGAGAGGGCCAGGGACTTGCCCAGGTTCCCACAGCCAGTCCATGCCGAAGCTGCGCTAGGTCACCCTCCTCTCTGTGCCCAGCGGTGCCACAATACCCCTTTCTGTCTGCTTGAAAACTCCTCTTCATTCTTGCCGATCTGTACTCATCTTTAAGTCTCTGCCTCTTTAGCAACCAGAGCCTATGAAGAGGTGACCAGGCCCTGGTCACTCCCTGGAGCAGAGAAACTGGAGGTGTAGGGGTGGGAACTGAAGGGGAGGGGCATGGCAGGGGCCGAGAATGTGGCTGCTCTGGCCCGGGGGCCTGAGCCAGGCTGCCTACAGAGGAGCCAGTGTGCCCAGACATTAGGGCTTTGTGAGCTGAAGAGTTCGGTGTGGGGATGGTTGTTTTGTTGAGCTGACATTGTTTCAGGTTGACTGAATGTCAGTGTCTTAGTGTCCAGGAGCCAGCTCTTTAGAGCCAGCCAGGGTCTTGGGGAGAATGTGGCTGGGGCATCCTAGTCTGGATCAAGGAGGGGAGGGGGCTGCCCGTGCCCCGTGAGTGCTGAGCCGGTCCTTGAGGAGAAGACTGCAGAGGAGGAGTGAGTCCTAGCGTGGATACCAAGAGAGGCGAGAGGAACAGGCGCCCCTGCACCTTGGGGCCAAAGCAGAAGGGCCTGGCCAGAGTGGAGGATGGACAGAGGCAGGACAGGGACCTCTGGAGGCTGGTGCCTTCCTGCCAGGGCACTGGGAGCCCTGAGGACACAGCGATCAAACCTTCGTCCACAAAGGAAGAGCCAAGAGAACCCTGGGGACCAGGAGGGCCCCAGGAGGCCTTGGGGACTGGCCAGGCGGGTGGGGTGGGCCAGACTCACAGCTGTCCAGATGTGGGTAAGAGATAACTCTGTTTACTGGGCACCCAGCGGGAGCAGGGCGGGGGGTGGGAAGGGGCACCCAGGGCCAGTGGGGCGGGCAGATTAGGAGGCGGGGGCATGAGTCAGGGGTTTGCGAGCTGCCCCTGGGGTGCTGGTGCTGTCAGAACGAGTGGGAACGTAGCTGGTCGCAGAGGGCACCAGCGGCTGCAGGACTTCACCGAGGGACCCTGAGGCTCGTGAGCAGGTGGGCAGGGCAGGGAGGGGCTGGGGATGGTCCTTTGGTGCCTGCCCTGAGGGTTTCTGCAGGTGCCCAGCCTGAATCTATGCCCAGGTGGGCGAGGCTCCTGACCTCCAAGGGGATGCAGGTGGGTAAGGTGAGAATGTTACCAGGTGCATGTTGCCCCTAAGGGAACCTGAAAAGAGGAGGGTGGCAGGTGGTCAATGGCAGCAGTGGTGTGTGTGGCTCTGGCGTGTGTGTTGTGGGGGGTATCTGATGCCCTCCAGGTATGGGCCCTTGTCAGCTTGTTGGATCCCACAGGCTCAGATCTCGTCCACCTCAGACTCCTTCCTTCCTAATAGGGGTCCTCAGGCCACCCCATCTCCCACCTAGGAGGCAGGATGTCAGATGACACAGTCTCCCCTTTGGGACACTTCCAGGGGTCCACCTGGGGCACCTGGCTCCATGCCCAGTGTGGTCAGTATTGGAGGGAACTGCAGAGCCTCCTACCACGTGAGAATCTCAAAACGCTTAGCTCAGGCTAATTCCATGGGAACTGAGGGCAAATCAGAGGGGAAATGAAGATGGCAAGTCTGACTATAACCCCAGCAGCAGGGATAATGACAGCAAACATTTTCATAGAGCTCCTTATATGCTAGGCACTATTCTAAGCCCCTTACAGGTGTAAACTTCCTTAATGCTTACAACAGGTCTATGAGGTGGGCATCATTATTATCACTCCCATTTTACTCATGAGAAAACTGAGGCACAGAGAGTTGAAGTCACTTGCAGTTAGTAAACGGCAGGGCTGGGCTTTGAACCCAGGCAGTCCGACTGCAGAGTCCGTGACCTTAACCACTAACTCTAAACCAGCTAACAGCTGTTTTGTTGGAGGCAACTCAGCATAGTGCTTAGGGATGTGGCTGGAGTCAGGTAGTCCAGGCTGTAACCTGCCTCTGATACCTACCTGCTGGGTGGCTGAAGCAGGTAAATGTCTCTGAACCTCAGGTTTCACATCTGTAGAATGGACTAATGACACTACTCTTCTTCCTCTTAGAATCTCCAAACCACTTCACGAGTGCTTTGGGGATTCTAAGAGTTAAGGCATTAAGGTTCTTTGTGCAGTTCGGGCTGATTACACAAACGTGGTGCCACACCACTAGAAAGCTGTCCCTGGGCCGGGCGCGGTGGCTCAAGCCTGTAATCCCAGCACTTTGGGAGGCCGAGACGGGCGGATCACGAGGTCAGGAGATCGAGACCATCCTGGCTAACACAGTGAAACCCCGTCTCTACTAAAAAATACAAAAAACTAGCCGGGCGAGGTGGCGGGCGCCTGTAGTCCCAGCTACTCGGGAGGCTGAGGCAGGAGAATGGCGTAAACCCGGGAGGCAGAGCTTGCAGTGAGCCGAGATCCGGCCACTGCGCTCCAGCCTGGGCGACAGAGCAAGACTCTGTCTCAAAAAAAAAAAAAAAAAAAAAAAAAAGCTGTCCCTGTCATCTGGTCAACCCCCTTCCCCACTGTGTCTTCCCAGCTGTGCTATACCTTCTAGGTTCAGATGTCCCGCTCACCCTTATCTGGCCTGGCCGTGGCCAGCTAGCTAGCTGGCCAGGTGTTTGGTACACTTCCAAACTTGGAGCAGCGATCTGGGTCCAGGCCCTTATCAGTGCTAGGCAGCACAAGGCCTGCAGCTGGGGGTTGGCCGGGCTGGCAGGTGGCAATCCGGGTCATGGGCGCGCCCTATAAGTCTCCAGCTGAGCTCAAGGCACCCCCTTTTCCCCCCTCTTCTTTCTCACTGATGTCTCAAAACCCTGGCAGGAAGGCACTCCCATTGTACAGATGGGGTGACTGAGGCCTACAGGCTAGAAGCTGCCCAAGGCCCTTCAGTCAGTCAGTGGAAGAGAGGCAGCCTGGACCTCTGGATTCTCCAGCTCTGAGGGCCCCTCTGACCGTTCCACTCCTCAGATGGGCAACCAAGGCCACAGTCTCAGCCCCACGGGCGGGACTTTTAGTACCTAAGGATTAGACACCCTGGAGACCACTCGGGATCTGAGGTCTAAGAAGGTACATGGGCAAGTCCAGAGAAGGAAGAAAGTGAATAAAGATGGAAGAGAAAGAGAGAGGAACTTCGGGAGAAGCAGAGAGGGAGGAGGAAAAAGAGAGAGAGAGAAGAGGTGGGTGATCAGGGTCCTCAGGAGCAAAGCCAAGCCCTGCAATAGGGACTACCCCATCCTCAGGTCCAGGACCCCTCCCCTGCACCCTGTCACTTGCCCCACCTGCCAAGGCAGGGGCCTCTCCCGTTCTCCAGTCCGGTGAGACCCAGTAATCCCCTCCCTAGCCCCAGGACTGCAGGGTCACCCATTCCTCAGAAAGAAGGGTCTCTGCACATTCCTTTCCTTCTTTTCCCTTTTATTTCTTTGAGACGGAGTCACGATCTCAGCTCACTGCAACCTCTGCCTCCCTGGTTCAAGGGATTCTCCTGCCTCAGCCTCCCAAGTAGCTGGGACTACAGGCACGTGCCACCACGCCTGGCTAATTTTTGTGTTTTCAGTAGAGACGGGGTTCACCATGTTGGCCAGGCTCCCTACCCCATGCCCTCACGTGGCATTTTCCCACCTTGCTCAGCCCATCTGTGCAGCTCCATCCAGCCATGCCCCACACCTGGGCTCCCAGACCTTCAAACCTCACTTGTGCTTTTAGGCCACACCAGTGACCCCTCCTCCAGTGACTCCACCCACCGGGTGCCGCAAATGCATCCTGCTCTTCCTCCTGCCATACAGATCCTTGGCACTCAGCACATTCGGCCCCTGGGGTCCACATCACCTCAGAAGCACTGAGGCTGCCCTGTGTTCCCGTTTGCCTCCTTATCAGGGCTAGGAGCTTCCCCAGCGTAGGGATAGGCCTTGTTCAGCTCAGCACTCCCTCCCACCGGCCCCCGGTGCTCAGCACTCCCTCCCACCGGCCCCCGGTGCTCAGCACTCCCTCCCACCGGCCCCCGGTGCTCAGCACACCCTCCCACCGGCCCCCGGTGCTCAGCACTCCCTCCCACCGGCCCCCGGTGCTCAGCACTCCCTCCCACCGGCCCCCGGTGCTCAGCACTCCCTCCCACCGGCCCCCGGTGCTCAGCACAATGCCAGGCACGGACTGGGAAACTTTGTTGAACCGACCCAATTCCCTGTCACCACAATGCCTTGTGCTGTAGTGGGTGAGGGGGGAAAGGAGTCCCCTCCACACCCAGTCTGGGGCCACCTTAGGTGCCCCCTGTCTTCCCCTTGGACCTGCCCTCACATTCCTGGGGAGGGCACACCTTTCTCTCTGCTAGGGACACAACTGAGAAAACTGAGACCCCGAGCTCGGAGGCCTCTTGCCTGGGACCTAGTCATCCTGGCTCCCCAGTCCCAGAGCCCCAACCCTGCAATAGGGAGCCATTCTTACGGGCATTCGATAAATGTTTATTGAGCACCTACTATGTGACAGCCACTCTGCTAGGAGCAGGGAATTTTGTAGGGATTGAGACATACAGGGTCTTTGCACTCAGGTGGCTTCCCTTCCAAAAGCATTGTCAGACACTATGAACACAAATCAATCAAGAAACCATGCATTGGTTTTTTTGTTTTGTTTTGTTTTGTTTTGTTTTTCTTCTGAGAGACTCTCACTCTGTCATCTAGGCTGGAGTGCAGTAGTGCCATCTCGGCTCACTGCAACCTCTGCCTCCCAGGCTTAGGCAATCGTCCCACCTCAGCCTCTCAAGTAGCTGGGAGTACAGGTATGCATCACCACACTCAGCTAATTTTTGTATATTTGTAGACACGTGGTTTCACTATGTTGCCCAATTGGTCTCAGACTCCTGAGCTCAAGCAATCTGCCCACCTCAGCCTCCCAAAATGTTAGGATTACAGGTGTGAGCCACCACGCCCAACCAATAAACCATTTAAAAATTAGTCAGGATGGTGGTGTGTGCCTGTGGTCCCAGCTACTCTGGTGACTGAGGTGGGAGGATCACTTAAGTCCAGGAGTTTGAGGCTGCTGTAAGCTATAATCATGCCACTGAATTCCAGCCTGGGTAACAGGGGGAGACCCGCTCTCAAAAAAAGAAAAAAGAGGAAAGAAATCAGCAGCCCAGACTGAGATAGTGAGACCCTGTTTTACACACAATTTTTTTTTTAATTAGCTGGGCACTGTGGCATGCCTATAATTCCAGTTACTCGGGAGGCGGAGTCAGGAGGATCCCCTGGGCCCAGGAGTTTAAGGTTGCAGTGAACTATGATCATAGCACTGCACTCTAAGCCTGGGTGACAGTGAGACTCTGTCTCAAAAAAGAAAAGAGAGAGAGACAGAGAGAAAGGAAGGAGGGAGGGAGGGAGGGAGGAAGGAAAGAAGGAAGGAAGGAAGGAAGGAAGGAAGGAAGGAAGGAAGGAAGGAAGGAAGGAAGGAAGGAAGGAAGGAAAAGAAACCAGAAGATGACAGATTGGGGGCCAGACGCCGTGGCTCACACCTGTAATCCCAGCACTTTGGGAGGCCGAGGCGGGCTGATCACGAGGTCAGGAGATCAAGACCATCCTGGCTAACATGGTGAAACCCCATCTCTACTAAAAATACAAAAAAATTAACCGGGCATGGTGGCGGGTGCCTGTAGCCCCAGCTACTTGGGAGGCTGAGGCAGGAGAAAGGCATGAACCCAGGAGGCAGAGCTTGCAGTGAGCCAAGATCACGCCAGTGCATTCCAGCCTGAGCAACAGAGCGAGACTCTGTCTCAAAAAAAAAAAAAAGGTGACAGAGTGACAGATTGGGTCAAGGTGGTGGTCAGGGAGGGCCTCTGAAGAGGAGACATTTGAGCTGAGATGTGAGAAGGGCTGAAGTGTTGTGGGGAGGGTGTCCGGGATATGGACAGCTGGATGTGCAAAGGCCCTGGGACAGGAAAGGGCTTAGTGAGTTCTAGGAACCACAGGAGGCCAATAGGCTAGGTGGGGAGAGAGCAAGAGAGACGGAGTGCAAGATAGGGTCAGGGAAAGAAGCAGGACCACATCGTCCAGACCTGCGCACCACTCCCAAGGATGCTGCAGCCCATGCCCAGTGAGCAGCAGCTATTTCTGAGAGAAGAGCATGTGTTTAGAGCCCCTCAGGGGAGCTAAGCCCCCTGAAGAAGGGACCGGCATGTCCCCTGGCATTGGCTGAGTCCCAGGGATGGGTAAGAAAAGAAGCCACGTGAAGACTAGAGAATGAAGGAGGGAGATGGACCTGAGGGTCACCTGCCCATCTTCCCCAAACATCGTTCACTGGTGCCAGCCAGACTTACCTCTTCCCTGCACTGCCCCTCTCTCCTGGCCCCTGCTCACCTACCCTCACACCTGTAAATCCAGCTCGTTCACCCGTTCCCTCCACACTTCCTTCCTCTGACCCTACCACCTCCAACACGTGGATCCCCTCCACCGACATGTGGCCTCCTCTGGAGGAAGACCAGGAGATCCTGGGATGCCCTGTGCCCCACTCAGCCTGTGCCCTCTGCTGCAGGGACCCGCGGTGCGGGTTATGCTGGGGGCTCGGATCACTGTGGACAACTGGACACTCAGGACCACGCCATGGAGGAGCTGCAGGTGGGTGTTCCCTGGCATCAGCAGCGCTCCCACCTGGAGGCTCTGGGGACCCCGGCCCTAGACTCCTATTTTCGTTGGGGGTGGAAGAGCCCCTCACAGCCCAGCCTCAATAGCCACTTCCCACAGGATGATTATGAAGACGTGTTGGAGGAGAATCTGGAGCTGGAGGAATATGAAGACCCAGGCATCCTCAAGCCCCAGGTGGAGGAACCAGCAGGTAAGCCCCTCTCTCTCCCTCTGCTGGGAGCCCTAGACAGGGACAGGAGGGGCACTTGTCCTCTCCCCTTCTCCACAGTCCTCCTTCCAAGCCCCATGGGCCATTCTCCCCTCAATTCTGGCTGATTGAAGGATAAACAGAGTTTTGTTTGAAATGATCACAGGAGGTGACTGGGAGAGCAGGGGCAGTCACCCATCCAGTGCTCCTGCAATGTGAGAAGGGCGGGCAGCCCGTTTAGGACAAGGGCGTGAGCCCACATGCCATCTGTGCCCATCCAATGCCAGATTCCAGGCAAGAAACTGGGCTTGTTCTTGGGGAAAGAGGTCCTGAGAAATGAGGGTCTTGTGGGGACCCTCCTGGGTGGAAAGACACCAGGAACCACCCTGCCTTCCCTGGTCTGTCCAAGGTTTTAGGTGGGGAGACCCAAGCAGGGCCTGTTTACTGTCAACAGGACTTAAGTGCTGGAGATTGGGATTAAAGTTAAGAGGCCCCTCTGGGAAATGAGGGCTGGGGGTGGGAGGGGCGGGAATATAAGGGGCTGACCCACCCTGGTGCCTGAGCTCAGTGAGACACTGCACTGATGCTGATGGGCTCACTGAGGCAGGTGGGAAAAGAGACTGGCCTCAGAGGTGGAAGGGGAGGGAGGAGGTCCTAGGAGGATCCTGAAAATTGCCACTCAGGGCTCTGCAGTCACCTTGGAAAGGTCCCTTCACTTCATCACTGTGGAGGGGCTAGGCCTTCCTGGCTGAGTCCCAGGGGTCCTCGACAAGGCTCAGATGGGGACCCTAAGGCTAGGCCCAGCACAGGTGTGGGGAGCCCCATTCTGCTGAGTGGCCAGTGTGGGATGGGGCACCAGAGGCCCAGCCCAGGGGCATTGGGAAGGAGGGGGCATCCGCCCATGCCTGGGTCTCTGAGGCTCACGGTGGATCGTGAGGAGCCTCAGGTGGGGGACGGGCAGGTCGATACTAACCGACCTCCGGTTTTCAGCTCACGACACCGAGGCGACAGCCACAGACTACCACACCACATCGCGCCCGGGTACCCACGAGGTGAGGACCCCAGCCTCCCCCGTTCTCTCCCAATGCTGCCTTTGGGGTCCACCATTTGACCCGGGAAGAGAGGAGCAAGGGGATAGAGGCAGCTTCAGACTAGGGGAGACCCTGCAGCCGATAGAGGAGTGATGGTCCCAGGAAATAGGTGGGAGGCATGCCCCACTGACAGGGAGGCCTGGGCCCCCTTCCAGGAGCACCCTGGGCTGGGATAACCTGATTGACAAGGGCTGAGTCCCCAGGCCCTCAGGCCCTGACTGGGCTGTCAGGCCTCACTGGGGAAGCACAGAATTAAAGACTTGCTCTCCTCTGCCCAGGCCCCTCAGGTCTCCACTGAGCACCCAATTGTCTAGCTGGTTAGGAATTGGGGCCGGCCCTCAGCTATGGCCCTTGGAGCAACCACCTGGCCCCAAGGACATGTTGAGGCACAACCACGAACAATCTTAGAGGCTGGAGACTGACCCAATGACTCCAAAGTCCCCTTTAGCCTCAGCCTGCCAGGCCTCCGCTTCCCACTCCTTTCCCTCCCCAGTGGCGTCTCCAGCATCCCTTTGGGTCAGGGTTCTCCAAATGCCTTCTGAAATGGGGTGAGAGCCTGGCCAGAAAGTTGGGAGATAGGGGAATGGTATAAGCCATATCTACGGACCCTTGAGCACAGGGATCCAAGCCTCACAAGCACAAGCCTCTCTCGAGAGCGGCTGAGCACCCACTATGCCCTGGACTATGCCTGACGGACTAACTCAGGCGCATGGGGCCACAGGTCTATGTGGAGCTACAGGAGCTGGTGATGGATGAAAAGAACCAGGAACTGAGATGGATGGAGGCGGCGCGCTGGGTGCGACTGGAGGAGAACCTGGGGGAGAACGGGGCCTGGGGCCGCCCGCACCTCTCTCACCTCACCTTCTGGAGCCTTCTACAGTTGCACAAAGTCTTCACCAAGGGTGAGCCTCCTGGGTCCTTCTGGGCCCCCTGCAGGTGAGACTTGTTGTGTGGGGCTATGGCCCAGCCTCCCAGCTCACTCCTCCACTGCCTCCAGGTACCGTCCTCCTGGACCTGCAAGAGACCTCCCTGGCTGGAGTGGCCAATCAACTGCTAGACAGGTTTCTCTTTGAGGACCAGATCCGGCCTCAGGACCGAGAGGAGCTGCTCCGGGTCCTGCTGCTCAAACACAGGTGCCCCTGCCTGCCAGGGCCTAGATTCCATATTCAGCGGGCCCACTTCCCCCAGCCCACTTGCCCCAAGTTCTCCCCAGGGATCCAGGTGGCCCTACCCTCACCAGGCAAGGGCTCACTTTCCTCCACTATGGCTCCCATCTCTGACACCTTGAAAGGGGTGGCCATGTCCTATGCTCAGAGTTGGGGACTGCTGGTCCTCAGGAGGGCAGACCTGCAAGGCCCTTTTCTCTAGCCACTCTTTTGATCCTGCCTCGTCATTCCAGAGGCCACCCACTTACATCTACAAGGTACTTGAAGAGGAGGCTCTGATTCTCCTTCCATCCCAGGGTCTCTCTGGTCTGGTCTGAGAAGTCCCAGATGTCTACCCTTGATGTCTACCCCAGTCCCTTGATGTTGGCCCTTGATCCCTCCCACCACTGATAGCTCGGCCTGAACAGCTTACTCAGCCCGTGTCCCCTGTACGCCCTGCAGCCATGCCGGAGAGCTGGAGGCCCTGGGGGGTGTGAAGCCTGCGGTCCTGATGCGCTCTGGGGAGCCTCTGCTCTCTCAACACTCCTCACTGGAGACACAGCTCTTCTGTGAGCAGGTGCGTCAGTCACATGGTCAGGGCCAGGGTGGGGCACGGAGAGAGCTTCCTCAAACGCCAGCAGGGGTCCTGAAAAACCCACCACAAGCAGGGGACCAGAAGCACTCCTGCAACCGGGGTGTGCCAGGAGAGTTGGGAAGCCCCCAACCTGAACATGGTGGGAAGTGAGAATGGGAAGGGGAGGAAAGGGTGGATGCTCAGGTCTCTCCGGTCAGAGTGGCCCGAGGACTCCTGTCACCACCCTCCTTCCCACAGGGAGATGGGGGCACAGAAGGACACTCACCATCTGGAATTCTGGAAAAGATTCCCCCGGATTCAGAGGCCACGCTGGTGCTAGTAGGTAAGAACAGGCGTCTCTACCCTCAGCCCTCCACACCCCTTGTGTCCTGGTTCAGCCTGTCTTTCCCTCAGCCTGGACCCCCGCAGCCCCACCTCTTCAGCACACCCACCCTGGGCTCCTCGGCCTGGCCTGATCTTCTGGTCCCCTAACAGGCCGAGCCGCCTTCCTGGAGCAGCCAGTGCTGGGCTTCGTGAGGCTGCAGGAGGCAGCGGAGCTGGAGGCAGTGGAGCAGCCCGTGCCTGTGCGCTTCCTCTTTGTATTGCTGGGACCTGACGACCTCCACGTGGATTGCACGCAGCTCGGCCGGGCCGCTGCCACCCTCATGTCAGAGAGGGTGAGGAAGGGCTGGAGAGGGCTGGGCTGGAGGAGCTTGGGAGCTGGGTGGTGGCTGAGGCCCACTCTCCAACCTGGCCTGGGTTACTTTAGGTTCACTGGTTTGACCCATTCAGCCTAATCCAGCTGCTGCTGTGCTACCTGACGGGGGGCAGTCGGGCGTGTGCCGTCTGGCCCAGCTCTGCCTGCTCTGGCCTGGTCTCATCTGGTTGGCTTTGGCCTGGCTTAGTCTAGTCCAGCCCGCTCTGACCTGGTTCCACCTGGTCAGGTCTGGCTTGGTCGGGCTTAGTTAGCTCTAGTTTCGTCTAGTCTGCTTAGCCCACCAGGTTAGCTTTAGTTCCTTCTCCTTTCCCCACCCGGGGCCCATGTCTGTCTCCCCAGAGCCCTTTCTTAGTAGAGAGAAGGGGTGGGAGTGGGCAGGAAAAGCAGTTCCTGGCAATGGGAGCTGCTGCCTGAGGGGGTTCTGGTCCCTGGAGGCCCTGACTTCAGACTCCTGGGTCCTTTCCCTCCGCAGGTCCAGACAGCCCTGACCCTGTCTCCTACCCCTAGGTGTTCCGTATACACGCCTACATGGCTCAGAGCCGAGAGGAGCTGCTGCGCTCCCTGAAGGGCTTCCTGGACTGCAGCCTAGTGCTGCCTCCCACTGATGCCCCCTCCGAGCAGGCACTGCTCAGTCTGGTACCTGTGCAGAGGGAGCTGCTTCGAAGACGCTACCAGCCCAGCCCTGCCAAGCCAGACTCCAGCTTCTACAAGGGCCTAGGTACCTGCCCTTCCCAGCCGAGGCTTTTTGTGCCCCCACTGACTCCCAGACACCTCAGCGTAGCCTCTGTCTCCCATCACATGTCCCCTCTCACTGCTCCCTATGCCCACATTTCCCAGCCTTCTTGGCCACCCCATTCCCATCAGACAATCTCCCCTACACCCTCCAGTCCCCTTTCCCCTCACCTCCTCCAGCTACTCCTTCTGACCATGCTCTTATCCTCCACCACAGACTTAAATGGGGGCCTAGGGGGCCCCGGGGGCCCAGACGATCCTCTGCAGCAGACAGGCCAGCTTTTCGGGGGCCTGGTGCGTGACATCCGGCGCCGCTACCCCTATTACCTGAGTGACATCACAGATGCGTTCAGCCCCCAGGTCCTGGCTGCCGTCATCTTCATCTACTTTGCTGCCCTGTCACCCGCCATCACATTCGGTGGCCTCCTGGGTCAGTGCCAATACCTGTCTCCCTAACTCTCGCCTCTGATCCTCTGGCCTCTGTCTTAGCCCCAACTTCTGACTCTTTCTGACCCTCTAGACCCCTGCATCAGCCTGCTCATGACTTGCTCTATGGGCCCCTGGAAATGATCTTCTGACCTTGAGCCCACTGTGACCTCTACCCACAGGAGAAAAGACCGGGAACCAGATGGGAGTGTCGGAGCTGCTGATCTCCACGGCAGTGCAGGGCATTCTCTTCGCCCTCCTGGGGGCTCAGCCCCTGCTTGTGGTTGGCTTCTCAGGACCCCTGCTGGTGTTTGAAGAAGCCTTCTTCTCGGTAGCTCTGTCCTTGCCCCACTGACCTGACCCTGTCATGTCCCCCGCCCCACCTGCCTGACGCACGGTGCCTTGCCCCAAGGCCCTCTTTGTCTGACCGAATTCTTCTGACCACCCTGCAGTTCTGTGAGAGCAACGGTCTAGAGTACATCGTGGGCCGTGTGTGGATCGGCTTCTGGCTCATCCTGCTGGTGGTGCTGGTGGTGGCCTTCGAGGGTAGCTTCCTGGTCCGCTTCATCTCCCGCTATACCCAGGAGATCTTCTCCTTCCTCATCTCCCTCATCTTCATCTATGAGACCTTCTCCAAGCTGATCAAGGTGGGGGCCTATGGGGATATTAATGCACACGGGAGGTTGTGTATAAGACCGAGACCCTGACCGGGCGCGAGGGTTCACGCCTATAATCCCAGAACTTTGGGAGGCTGAGGTGGGTGGATCACCCGAGGGCAGGAGTTTGAGACCAGCCTGGCCAACATAGTGAAACCCCATCTCTATTAAAAATACAAAAATCAGCCAGGTGTGGTGGCATGCACCCGTAATCCCAGCTACTCGGGAGGCTGAGGCAGGAGAATCGCTTGAACCCGGGAGGTGGACGTTGCAGCGAGCCGAAATTGGGCCACTGCACTCCAGCCTGGGCAACAGAGCAAAACTCTGTCTCAAAAAAAAAAAAAAAAAAAAAGACTGAGCCATTGTGTCCTCGCACATGTGTCTGTGCAGCATTTGTGTGGCTTTGCTTTCACCTGTGTACACAACCATGTGACTGTGCATATGACTGCGGCAACATATGTGTCTGTGCCTGTGTAGTCACACATCTGCGGACTGTGCAGCTGTGTTGACTGTGACCACGTATGTGTTGGCACCTGCTGCTGCCTGTGGCAAGCATTCTTGCTGAGGCATGAGAGGGTGCCTCTGTGTGCACATGTCCAGTTCATGACCACACATGATGTGAGCAATGGGTAAGTATGGGCGTGACACTGAGCATGTGAAAGTGCATGCACAGTGAGAACAGGGGGGACTCTGGAGCCTCTGAAGTCCCCCACTCCCTC
This sequence comes from Macaca thibetana thibetana, assembly GCF_024542745.1. Classification (NCBI taxonomy): domain Eukaryota; kingdom Metazoa; phylum Chordata; class Mammalia; order Primates; family Cercopithecidae; genus Macaca; species Macaca thibetana. The sequence goes on along the minus strand of NC_065593.1, from coordinate 53,673,312 downwards.
CCCTGCGCTTGTCCTCAAGAGCTGCAGGGCTTGTGGATAGAGTGCCCACCCACCTTGGCTTGCCTCCTGTCATCTTAAGCTCTGCTTGCATCTGCACCTGCATTTTATATGGAAGAAAGGTGGGCCCTATGTGTTGTCCCCTGGTTCTGTCGGATGGAGGGTCTTTCTGTGTCCAGGTCTTTTAACCCCTTGTTGGAAACTTCCCTGACCCTTGTTTCCTGACCTCTAGCCTTCTCATGTCTCCCAGGTCCTGGGTGTGCATGTGTGCTCACACATACCTGCATTGCCTTCCATGGCCCTCCCTACCCAAACCTGGGCATCTTCATTCCTGAAAACCAAGCTGTAGAATCCCATTTATCCTCTGTTTCCATGTCAATTGAGGAAGAAGATAGATGGATGGATGGATGAATAGATGGATAATGGATGGATGCATGGATGAATGGATGGATAAATGGGTGGATGGATAGATGATAGGTAGGTGGATGGATGGGTAGATGGATAATGAATGGATGGATGAATAATCAATGGAAGATCAATGAATAATGGATGGATGAATGATGAATGGGTGGATAAATGGATGGATGATGAATTAATAGATGACTGGATGCATGGATGGTAGTGCTGGGTAGAGTTAGCTGGTGGTACTTTCCAGCCCAAGCCAAGGCTGGGAGGGAAAAGAATGCCTTGGTTTTCTGCTGCAGATCTTCCAGGACCACCCACTGCAGAAGACTTATGACCACAATGTGTTGATGGTGCCCAAACCTCAGGGCCCCCTGCCCAACACAGCCCTCCTCTCCCTTGTGCTCATGGCTGGTACTTTCTTCTTTGCCGTGATGCTGCGAAAGTTCAAGAACAGCTCCTACTTCCCTGGCAAGGTCAGCACACCCTCCTCACCTGTCCTTACCAACACTGCCCTATCCCAGCCCAAAGCCCCCCACTCCAAATTCCCCAGTGCCCTTAGCTTCCCTTCTTTTTCAGATTCCCATTCCCAATTCCAACCTCCCCTGACCCCATCCTTACCTAGGGTTTCACTGAGGGGAAGTTCCTCCCACTTTTGTGGCATGCCCAGCCTGAGAACTGCTGAGGGAAAAAGAAAGGAGGCAGACATAGCTGAGGTGCAGGACAGGGCATTAGATGCTGATGGATCCCCTGGAAGAGTAGGTCCCCTGGGTGAATATAGGGCAGGAGGGTGGCAGGAGGTGGGGAGTGATTGGGCACTGACCACTGGTCCTTTCACCTGTCCCCAGCTTCGTCGGGTCATCGGGGACTTTGGGGTCCCCATCTCCATCCTGATCATGGTCCTGGTGGATTTCTTCATTGAGGAAACCTACACCCAGGTGACCCCTCCTCCCACCCCTCAGACCATGATACCCCCCAGGTCCTCATTTCCACCCCCTAGCATGCCCCTTCCCTAGAATAGCTTTCCCCAACCTGAAGCCAGCTGGGACTACCTCTATCCCATCCATGCCTCCTCTGGGAGTCCCTTGTGCTTCTCACAGCCCCAGAGGACCCCTGTGGCCAAAGCAAGGGGCTGGGCCAGGTTTCTACCTTCATTCCTTAACCCAGAGCAGTAGGAATAGGTATTCTTTGGAGTCAAGCAGATCTAGGCATGAATCCCAGCTCTGCCATCAAATAGCTGTGTGATGTGGGGCAAGCTACATAACCTCTCTGATTCTCTTTCCTCATCGATAAAGTGGGGAATGAGCAGATGGATGTAAAGGGGTTAGTGTAATGATTAGGTACAGAACAAGTGCTCAATATAAGTAAGTTCCCGAGTGCTGCCAACCTAACTGCCCGACCCCCAGGACCTGACCCTGGCTCCTCCTGCTCCCACCCTTCCCCATCCTCCTGCCCTTGGCATTCCTACCTGCTACCCCCTCCCGCAGAAACTCTCAGTGCCTGATGGCTTCAAGGTGTCCAACTCCTCAGCCCGGGGCTGGATCATCCACCCACTGGGCTTGCGTTCCCACTTTCCCATCTGGATGATGTTTGCCTCCGCCCTGCCTGCTCTGCTGGTCTTCATCCTCATATTCCTGGAGTCTCAGATCACCACGTGAGAGACAGGGTGGGGGCTGGGCCTGGGAGGGTGGGGGGCAGGGACCTTTCCCTGGCATTCTCCCAGGCAGGCAAGAGACCCAGGACTGCAAGCTAGTCCCTGTGGGTGTGTGGCCCTCCCGACTAGCAGGAATAGTGAAAAGCCAGGGGAAGTTCCAGGTTTTGTGGGACCTGAGGTTGTATAATTTGGAGAGCTCTTTTTAAGAAAAAAAAAATGTGTCCCAGCACAGTGGCTCACGCCTGTAATCCCAGCACTTTGGGAAGTTGAGGCGGGCGGATCACCTGAGGTCAAGAGTTTGAGACTAGCTTGGCTAACACGGTGAAACCCTGTTTCTACTAAAAATACAAAAAAATTAGCCAGGCATGAGCCTATAATCCCAGCTACTCGGGAGGCTGAGGCAGGAGAATCACTTGAACCCGGGAGGCAGAGGTTGCAGTGAGCCAAGATCTCACCATTGCACTCCAACTTGGGCAACGAGAGTGAAACTTCATCTAAAAAAAAAAAACAAAAAAAAACGCTAGGCGAAGTGGCTCACATCTATAATCGTAGCACTTTGGGAGGCCAAGACAGGGGGATCACAAAGTCAGTAGTTTGAGACCAGCCTGGCTAATATAGTGAAACCCCATTTCTACTAAAAATACAAAAATTAGCTGGGTGTGGTGGTGCGCGCCTGTAGTCCCAGCACCTCGGGAGGCTGAAACAGGAGAATCATTTGAACCCGGGAGGCGGAGGTTGCAGTGAGCCAAGATCACACCACTGCACTCCAGCCTGGGTGACAGAGCAAGACTCTACAAAAAGAAAGAAAAAGAAAAAAATGCAAAATGACAACTATAAAGTTAGGTGCTGGATCTTGGAGAGGCGGGTACAAGCAAAGCTCCCTGAAGCTGAAGCTTCATTGCCTGGGAATCAGCCTTGAATGTTGTGAAGACATTTCTGCTCTTAAGAGTCTGGATTCTCAAGATGGGGCGGGAAGGAGGGGAGCAAGGAACTCAGAGAGGGAGGGGCACAGAAGACAAAACTGAGCTACAAGGACACCAAATATGGAGAAGGAAGGGTAGGTGGAGGAGGCAGGGGAGAACCCTGCTTACCCCTCGCCTTCCCCTACCGCAGGCTGATTGTCAGCAAACCCGAGCGCAAGATGGTCAAGGGCTCCGGCTTCCACCTGGACCTGCTGCTGGTAGTGGGCATGGGCGGGGTGGCTGCCCTCTTTGGGATGCCCTGGCTCAGTGCCACCACTGTGCGTTCCGTCACCCATGCCAACGCTCTCACTGTCATGGGCAAAGCCAGCACCCCAGGGGCTGCAGCCCAGATCCAGGAGGTCAAAGAGCAGCGGATCAGTGGACTCCTGGTCTCTGTGCTTGTGGGTGAGTGAAAGCTGGGTCGGGTCTCCACCATCCTCCTGTCCCCCACCCCCGGCCCCTTCCCCTACCCCTTCAGACCCAGCGCCTCCTCCAGCCTCTCCCATCCTGCACCACTTCCCCACATCTCCCCAGCATCCCCTACTCACACGAGGGGATCCTGGAGGAAAGGCCAAGGCACTGGGCTGGGCGTCTGAGCAGGGAGGAAGGGGGCTTCACTCCTGAGGCCTTCTCCAGACCAGACCCCACCTTCTGACTTATCCAACAGAAGTCCAGTGAACCGTGGGTTCTAGCCCTGCCCTGCTGCTAACCCAGTGTTCCTCCTTGTCTCTGGGTCTCAGTTTCCCTGTCTGCACAGTTGGAGGGTTCATCAGATGTCCCCAAGTTCTCTTCCAGCTCAGCTGCTCCATGACTGATACAAGGGGCGGTGCTCCAGGCATAGTCTAGGGATGTGGGGGTGAAGAAAGAAGGGTCACTGGGGTTGATTTCAGTTCTGGAGCAGCCAAGAGTCGAGCTGGCTTCAGTGCGGGCAGTGCCATGGTTGCAGATGGAGAGGTCAGGGAAAATTCTTAAAGGAGGCAAAGTTGATGGTACTGTGGACTAGGGTGAGGAGAAAGGTGTGTGTCTTTGACCTCTGTGACCCTCATTAGGTTAAGGGAGTGGGCTTAAGTCAGGCAGGCAGGACTTTGCCTGCCAGCTGTGTGGCCTTAGGCAGGTTGTTTACCTCTCTGAGCCTGTTTCCTCATCTGTAAAATTGGGGTAATACCTATAAAAAGGACTGATAGAGGCTGGGGGTGGTGGCTCACGCCTGTAATCCCAGCACTTTCAGAGGCTGAGGCAGGTGGGTCACCTGAGGTCAGGAGTTGGAGACCACCCTGTCTAACATGGTGAAACCATGTCTCTACTAAAATTACAAAATTAGCCAGGCGTGGTGGTGCACGCTTGTAATCCCAGCTACTTGGGAGGCTGAGGCAGGAGAATTGCTTGAACCAGGGAGGCGGAGGTTGGAGTGAGCTGAGATTGCGCCACTGCACTCCAGCCTGGGCGACAGAACCAGACTCCGTCTAAAAAAAAAAAGACTCATAGGAATGGTTCCAGGCCAGGCGTGGGATCCCAACACTTTGGGAGGCCAAGGCAGGACAATCACTTGAGCCCAGGAGTTCAAGACTAGCCTGGGCAACATAGTGAGACCTTGTCTCTACTAAAAATTTAAAAAAAAAAAAAAAAATGAGCCAGGTGTGGTAGTATGTGTCTGTAGTCCCAGCAACTAGGGAGACTGAGGTGGGAGGATCACTTGAGACCAAATGAGGTCAAGTCTGTTGTGAGCCGAGATCACACTACTGTACTCTGACCTGGATGACAGAGCAAGACCCTGTCTCAAAAAAAAAAAAAAAAAAGAAAAGAAAAGAAAAAAAAAACGGCTCCATATGGTGCCTGTGTTTTATTCCCAGCCCCAGATAGGGGCCTGACCCCCACTGGTGCCAGGCCTTGGGCAACCTGGGCTGAGAGTATGCGGCTCCCCCACAGGCCTGTCCATCCTCATGGAGCCCATCCTGTCCCGCATCCCCCTGGCTGTACTGTTTGGCATCTTCCTCTACATGGGGGTCACATCGCTCAGCGGCATCCAGCTTTTTGACCGCATCTTGCTTCTGCTCAAGCCACCCAAGTACCACCCAGATGTGCCCTACGTCAAGCGGGTACAGGACCCTTTTCTGGCTGCCCAGCCTGGGGTGGTGGAGGGTGCTGGGGCATGATAGGCACTGACCCCAGCCTCCCCCTGCAGGTGAAGACCTGGCGCATGCACTTGTTCACGGGCATCCAGATCATCTGCCTGGCAGTGCTGTGGGTGGTGAAGTCCACGCCGGCCTCCCTGGCCCTGCCCTTCGTTCTCATCCTCACTGTGCCGCTGCGGCGCGTCCTGCTGCCGCTCATCTTCAGGAACCTGGAGCTTCAGTGTGTGAGTGGCTGCCTGGGCCTGGGGCACAAGAGCTGGGAGCATGTAAAGGTGCATCTCAGAACTAGGGCAGGCAGGACAGCATCATGGGTAAAGTCTGGGGCTAGGGCTGGTGTCCAGGTTCTGGCCTGCCGTGTCCTAGTAGATGATCTGGAGTACAAGGCCTCGTTTCTCTGTGCCTTCATTTTGCTCACCTGTAAAGGGGGGGAATGATGGTACGGCTGGGGAGAGTGTCAAGAGGCAGACAGGGTGTGCTGGGTGTGAGCTGGACCCCTGAGCAGCAAGTCTTGCTGTCTTCCAAGTCATTTGGGACAGAGCCACTCCTCTAATAGGATTTTTCCACAGTGTGACTCAGGTCACTGTGGGGCTGCCCTGGTGAAGGGGTCCCCTGCTTATCCTCTGCAGGCCCTCCCCTGCCAGGGTCCACATCCCCAGCGTTGCCTCCCACTTTGACAACTACTCATTTAGGCCAGTCCTAGTGGCTGGGGTGATAAAACAGGACTGGCCCAAGGTTCAAGACAGCCAGACACTCTCCTAACTCCAGAGATGCCTCTCGTGCCTGGGGAGGGCTCTTCTGGACCCCGAGTCTCTCACCCTGTCTCTGTCCTGTCCCTCCCCTCCAGCTGGATGCTGATGATGCCAAGGCAACCTTTGATGAGGAGGAAGGTCGGGATGTATACGACGAAGTGGCGATGCCTGTGTGAGGGGCGGGCCCAGGCCCTAGACCCTCCCCCACCATTCCACGTCCCCACTTTCCCAGGAAAAGCAGAAGTTCATGGGCACCTCATGGACTCCAGGCTCCTCCTGGAGCAGCAGCTGAGGTCCCAGGGCTGTGGGCGGGGAAGGAAGGGGTGTCCAGGAGACCTTCCACAAAGGGTAGCCTGGCTTTTCTGGCTGGAGACGGCCGACAGGGCCCACATTAGGGGGTTTGCTCCACAGTCCCTTCTGTTGCCACACTTTCACTGGGGACCCTGTGCTGGAAGACTTAGATCTCAGCCCTCCCTCTTCCCAGCTCAGGCAGGGGTAGAAGCAAAGGCAGGAGGTGGGTAGGCGGGTGGGGTGCTTGCTGTGTGACCTTGGGCAAGTCCCTTGACCTTTCCGGCCTCTACTTCCTTTTCTGTAAAATGGGTATATAGATGATAATACCCACATTACAGGATGGTTACTGAGGACCAAAGATACATGTAAAATAGGGCTTTGTAAACTCCACAAGGACTGTTCTACAGCAGTCATCATTTGTCTTTGAACATACCCAAGGTCCCATAGCTGGGATTTGAACTGGGTTGTGCAGCTGGAATTTGAACCAGGCCTTCTGACTTCGAGGTCTGAGCTCTGTCCTCTGTCAGTCATGTGTCCACCTTCCGTTCCCCTGTGACTCCTCCCTTCCCCACTCTGCTCCCAGCCCCTACCTTGAGACCCTCTTCTCTGGGCCCACAGAGAGGCATCCTGGCAAGGGCAAGGTACAGGTGAGGATGATCCAGGGATCGGGCCTGGGACTCAGGTCCCCTGTGTTTGGTTCCTCCCTCCAAACACTCATGAGTTCACTCATTCATTCATTCCACCACATTTACTGAGGGCCCCGGAGTCAGTGGACTCCAAGGGGACTGAGACAAGCCCTGCCCTGGGGTGGGGGTGGGGGGCAAGGTACAGTCAATACTAGATTTGGATAGGGAGTTGGGGAGGGTGGGAAGGTAGAGGTGGGACAGGGAGGGGGTTTGTAATTTATTAATTGTGTATTTTCTAAGAGTTTTCATCCTACTTTGGCTTCACACACAGCTCCAGGCCCCTCATTTGAGACCCACTATCCCCAACCCCATCTAGATTGAATCTTGGGGAGAACCCAGATCTGACCAATTGGGGTAGGAGACAGCAGGCTCTCCAGAATATGGGCAAATTTATTTTTTTATAAAACAAAAAGATAAAAAGAGTTGAAACACGTGGAAGTGCTGAGAGAGGGGGAGACAGAATCAGGAAGTGGTAGAAAAGAGAGGAGGTAGACTGGTGCAGTGGCTCATGTTTATAATCCCAGCACTTTGGGAAGCCAAGGTAGGTGGATCGTTTGAAGTCAGGAGTTCCAGACCAGCCTGGCCAACATGGTGAAACCCCGTTTCTACTAAAAATACAAAAATTAGCCGGGTGTCATGACAGGCACCTGTAATCCCAGCTACTTGGGAGGCTGAGGCAAAGGAATCACCTGAACCCAGGAGGCAGAGGTTGCAGTGAGCCAAGATTGTACCACTGCACTCCAGCCTGGGCAACAGAGCAAGACCTTGTCTCAGAAAAAAAAAAAAAAAAAAAAACAGAAGGAAACATCAGCCTTCAGCCTTGGGGCCACAGACTCAACATGTGTGTGTGATGGGGCTCTAGCCCGACATAGGGGATCATTATTTATGCCTCCCAGGCTAGCTCAGTCCATGGGGGGCTCTCCAGGTGTCCCTGAAAGCTGACACCCACCTTTCACCACTTCGCTATGCTACAGTTCAGTTTTCTCGTCTGTGAAATGGGGATGATAATGGTGCCTACCTTGCAGGGCTGTGATAAGGATTAAAGGAGACAGTGCAAGAAAAGGCTCTGGTTGGTGAAGAGCCCAACCTCAGAGGGGAGCTGCTGGGATCTTTATCTTGATTGGGATGTCCCTGTCTCCCCCTCCCCTTGCTCCTTGAACGTGACCAAGGAAAGTGAAAAACAGAAATTATTCACTCGGCTGCACCCTTCCCCTTGATGCCTGGGAGTAGGTTTTGCCAATAAATGTATCTGGGTTGGAGTGGCTGCCTTGCCTGAATTTCCCTTCCCAGAGGCGGGGGTTCCGGGGGTCTTGGCTGAACTCGGTGGGCATGGTGTGTGTGGCAGAGGCCTGGCACAGGGCTGCATCTGTGTGGCAAGGGGAGCCAGGCTGAAGTGTGACCCTGAGCCCTAGGGTGGGAGGCCCCCATAGAGTGGCTAGGGATCAAGAGATGAGATTATGCTCTGAGACTCCTTCCTCTCTCGAATAAGCAAGACCTGTGGGGGTGGGAGGAGGGGCTGTAAGGGGACTTTGCCCCTGCCCATTGTATTTGTGAGCCCCCAATTCCCTTTAGAACAGTGGGCCCCTTACCAGGAAGCTGGACAACCCCTTTGACAGAGATGACCAGAGAAGGAAACAGAGGCCCAGAGAGGGCACATGGCCACACAGGCACAGGGTCTCCTGGCCAGCTTTCTGCTTACCCTCACCCTGGTCCCCTACCCCCAATCACTTCCAGCAATTCTAGGGTGCTGTTGGGCTAGATGTCCCTCACTCCGGGAGAGGAGGGTGCCGGGACTGGACATCTGCCCTCCCCAGACTTCCAATGAGAGGTCAGTGCAGGGCTGGGCCACCTGGCTTCCTGCCCTGGATCTATATTTACTGCCTATCCCCAGCTGACCCCTCCCAGGCTGGCCAGGGCAGCTGCCAAAGGGCCAGAGAGCTAACTCTGCCAGCGGAGAGCCATCCCAGCGTCCACCTCCCACACATAGCAGCTGCAGATCCCCACAGCACTGGCCCTGTCCCCAGGGCTCGCCAGACCCCCCATTCCCCACCTGCATGTACCCAGAAGTCAGGCTATGAGACAAGCTTGCAGAGAGCTCAGGCCTCGGGCATCCCCAGGCCTCTTCCACAGGCTGGCTGTGCAGCCTGGGACAAGCCAGTCCCCTCTCTGGGCCTCTGTTTTCTGCTGGGCTAATTCTTTCTGGCAGATCCTTTCCATCGCCTGGAGAAGGATCCTTTCCATCCTTTTCCAGTTCATCATATCTGGACTTTGGGAAATAAACGCTGCCTCAATTTGGAAGACCACTTCCTGCTCCTGCCAAGGGTTAAGCATGTTTTTAATCGCAATTCTGAAACAGTACCTGGAGCTCGGGCAGCAGGGGAGGCTGGGACCCTGGCCAGAATCCATAGGGCATTGCTGCTCAGTGAGGCTCTGGGACCAGCAGCAGTGCCATTTCTAGGGAGCTTGCCAGTAATCCAGGAGCTCAGGCCCTGCCCCACAATTGAGAAATAAGAATCTGCATTTTAACCAGATCCCCAGGTGATGTCCAGCACGGGAAGCTGGGCCTTAAGAACAGATAGCCAGGGAGCAGGGCGAGGGTGTGCAGACCTCATGCTTCTGCTTGTCCATCTCACTCCTCCCACCCTTAGAGAAGATTCAGAGGCCTTCTTGAGGGAGTAGAGGGGCCTGGGGTGGGGGCGGGGTATCAGGGCAAAGAGAGCGGCTGGATCACAGTCTTCCTAATCCCCCTTGTACTGCACCTCAGACCCCAAACAGCTTGGGCCAGGAAGGCGTTAGGGAAATGTGGGGGACACAGGAATCCCCCCAGACTGACTTCCTGCCTGGCTGGAGGCCTCACACTACCCCAATTTCCTGTACCTCACATGATCTCCCATCCCCCAACACACACACACACAGACATGCACACACAAACACACACACACACAGTCTCTGGGTTTTTTGGGGAGTTTCTTTTGTTTTTGTTTTGTTTTGTTTTGTTTTGTTTTGTTTTGAGATGGAGTTTTGCTCTTGTGGCCCAGGCTGGAGTGCAGCGGCATGATCTCAGCTCACTGCAACTTCCACCTCCCAGGTTCAAGCAATTCTCCTGCCTCAGCCTCCCGAGTAGCTGGGATTACAGGCATGAGCCACCACCCTGGCTAACTTTTGTATTTTTAGTAGAGACGGGGTTTCACCATGTTAGCCAGGCTGGCCCCGAACTAACGTGATCCTAATGTCCTCACGTGATCCACCTACCTTGGCTTCCCAAAGTGCTGGGATTACAGGTGTGAGCCACTGCATCTTGCCCATCTCTGGGTTTTAACTCCTGCTTGCCCATTCAACTCTTTTGTGAAAACCATGTCAACGAGAATGAACTACTGTAATGAGGTCAACATTCGTGTGTGAACACAAAGGAACCCCACCCTGATAAGGAAGTAATTCAACAGGCTCAAAAAGCTCTGGACCTGAAGATAATTTATAGGACTATCTATGTGAGCAGAAAGCTAGAAAGAGCCCAAATACTCAGAAATAGGACAGCAGTTAGTAAATTACAGTAAATTACCCTCCATCGATACAATGGACCACTAGGCAGACCTTAATAAGAATAATTATGAGGAAGCTATTGGATCAACTTAATGGCATCACATGACCCTGGGCCTTTGAGGCCAAGGTGTTTGGAATACTAGCTTTGTGATTCATTTTTTCATTTTGTTTTGTATAGATGGGGTCTCATTATGTTGCCTAGGCTAGTTTTGAATTCCTGGCCTCAAGCAGTCATCCCACCTTGGCCTCCCAAAGTGCCAGCTTTGTAATTTATTAATAGTAGAAGTTGGATGAATAACCTGCTCTCTGAGGTTAAATGCATCTGTAAAATAGAGATAATGATACTCACCTTACAATGTTGTTAAGCAGATAAAATGATATCATATATCCAGAAGTTCTGGCCCAGTGCTAGCAGTTTCATAGGCAAAAATTCAGAGTGATGTGTTCCTCATGGTAACGGCCACATAGAAATATATAGTAGGGTGCACAGGAGTGAGGGTTCGAGGCTTAGACAGAAAAGGTTAAAATGCCACCATGACAGAGTTATAGGAGATATCATTTTCTTTTTCTCCTTGTGGACTTTAGGTGCAGAGGGTTAAATTAGTCATCCTCCTGAGGTCAGGGCAGGTTATCATCAACTGTTCTTGTTTCCTTTCCTTCTTCCTTTTCTCATTCCATTTCTTCTTTTCTTCATCCGTCTTTTTTTTTTTTTTTTTGAGATGGAGTCTTGCTCTGTCGCCCAGGCTGGAGTTCAGTGGTGCCATCTTGGCTCACTGCAAGCTCCGCCTCCCGGGTTCACACCATTCTCCTGCCTCAGCCTCCCCAGTAGCTGGGACTACAGGTGCCTGCCACCATGCCCAGCTAATTTTTTATATTTTTAGTAGAGACGGGGGTTTCACCGTGTTAGCCAGGATGGTCTCAATCTCCTGACCTCGTGATCCGCCTGCCTCGGCCTCCCAAAGTGCTGGGATTACAGGCGTGAGCCACCACGCCCAGACTTCTTTTTTTTTTTTTTTTTTTTTTTTTTTTTTGAGACGGAGTCTCGCTCTGTCGCCCAGGCTGGAGTGCAGTGGCCGGATCTCAGCTCACTGCAAGCTCCACCTCCCGGGTTTACGCCATTCTCCTGCCTCAGCTCCCGAGTAGCTGGGACTACAGGCGCCCGCCACCTCGCCCGGCTAAGTTTTCGTATTTTTTAGTAGAGATGGGGTTTCACCGTGTCAGCCAGGATGGTCTCGATCTCCTGACCTCGTGATCCGCCCGTCTCGGCCTCCCAAAGTGCTGGGATTACAGGCTTGAGCCACCGCGCCCGGCCTTCTTTTTTTTTTTTTGAGACAGAGTCTTGCTCTGTCACCCAGGCTGGAGTTCAGTGGCATGATCTTGGCTCACTGCAATCTCTGCCTCCTGGGTTTAAGTGATTCTCCTGCCTCAGCCTCCTGAGAAGCTGGGATTACAGGCGCCCACCACCATGCCTAGCTAAATTTTGTATTTTTTAGTACAGATGGGTTTTCACCATGTTGCCTAGGCTGGCCTCGAACTCCTGACTGACCTCAAGTGATCCTCCTGCCTCGGTCTCCCAAAGTGCCTGGATTACAGGCATGAGCCACCACACCTGGCCTGCTTCTCTTTTGTCCTCATTCCCTACTCCTATTTTATTCCCCCTCCACAGCAACCATTTTAACTTGCTTAATTTGTTTCTTTTTATACGAATGGGTTCTTGAAAACATGCGTCATTGTTGTTTTTTAAAATTTTATTACGAAAATTTTTATACACAAAAGTAGAGAATGAATCCCAGTATACTCATCTGTCAAATTCAGAAATTATCATGTGGGTGTGGTGGCTAATGTCTGTAATCCCAGCACCGTGGGAGGCTGAGGAGGCAGGATTGCTTGAGCCCAGGAGTTCAAGGCTGCAGTGAGCTAAGATCATGCCACTGCATGCCAGCCTGGACAACAGAGCCAAACTTATTCTCTTAAAAAAATAATAAAATAGGTCGGGCACAATGGCTCACACTGTAATCCCAGCACTTTGGGAGGCTGAGGCAGGAGGATCACTTGAGGTTAGGAATTCAAGACCAGCCTGGCCAAAATGGCAAAACCCCGTCTCTACTAAAAAATACAAAAATTAGGCTTGGCGCGGTGGCTCATGCCTGTAATCCCAGCACTTTGGGAGGCCGAGGCAGGCGGATCACGAGGTCAAGAGATCGAGACCATCTGGCCAGCATGGTGAAACCCCGTCTCTACTAAAAATACAAAAATTAGCTCAGGTGGTGGTGCATGCCTGTAGTTCCAGCTACTCAGGAGGCTGAGGCAGGAGAATCACTTGAACCCAGAAGGCGGAGGTTGCAGTGAGCCGAGATTGCGCCACTGCACTCTAGCCTGGAGACAGAGCAAGACATCGTCTCAAAAAAAAAAAAAAAAAAAATTAGTTGGGCATGGTTGCATGTGCCTGTAATCCCAGCTACTCAGGAGGCTGAGACAGGAGAATCGCTTGAACCCAGGAGGCAGAGGTTGCAGTGAACCTGGATGGCATCACTGCACTCCATCCTGGGTGACAGAGCAAGATTCTGTCAAAATAATAATAATAATGATGATGATGATAAAATACAAACAAAAATTATCAAAATTTTGCCTTGAAATCTTGCTTAAATATTTGCCTAAAATACATTTGTTCTATCTTCCTCTTTTTTCCCTTTGCCGAAATACTTTAAATCCCAGACTTCATGCCATCTCACCCCTATATTCTTTAGCTATGCATGCCCCCATCATTGAACCTAACCACAATGCTATCACACCCAACAAAATTAGCAGTAATACCTTCATATCATCTCATATCTAATCCGTAACCAACATTTTTAAATTGTCTCAAAATGTACCTTTACACTTGGTTTGTCTTATGTGTATTTCTATATGTAATCAGCATTAGATTCTAAATCTTGATCTGCTGTTTCCTCTTTTGTTTTTTCTTCGTTTCTTTTTTTTTTTTTCTTTTGAGACAGGATCTCACTCTCACCCTGGCTGGAGTACAGTGGCACAATCACAGCTCATTACAGCCCCCACCTCCCAAGCTCAAGGGATCCTCCCACCTCAGCCTCCCAGGAAGATGGGACCACAGGCACTTGCCACCATGCCCAACTAAATTTGTTTTGTAGAGACAGGGTCTTGCCACGTTGCCCAGGCTGGTCTCCAACTCCTTGGCTCAAGCGATCCTCCCACCTCGGCCTCCCAAAGTGTTGGAATTACAGACTTGAGCCACCACGCCTGGCCTTTCTTTTCTTACAAAGCCACCAATTCCCCTCCCATGATAACTCACTAATCCATTAACCCATTAATTCATTAATCCATGAATGGATTAGTCCATTCATGAAGGCTCTGCCTTCATGACCCAATCATCTCTTAGAGTCTTACCTCTTGGCCGGCGCAGTGGTTTACACCTGTAATCCAGCACTTTGGGCGGCCGAGGTGGGCAAATCACCTGAGGTCGGGAGTTCAAGACCAGCCTGACCAACATGGAGAAACCCTGTCTCTACTAAAAATACAAAATTAGCTGGGCATGGTGGCGCATGCCTGTAATCCCAGTTATTCGGGAGGCTGAGGCAGGAGAATCGCTTGAACCAGGGAGGTGGAGGTTGCAGTGAGCCGAGATTGCACCATTGCACTCCAGCCTGGGCAACAAGAGCAAAACTCCCTCCCTCACCAAAAAAAAAAAAAAAAAAAAAAAAAAAAAAAAAAAGCACTACCTCTCTCGGGGTGCGGTGGCTCACACCTGTAATCCCAGCACTTTGGGAGGCCAAGATGGGCAGATCACAAGGTCAGGAACTCAAGACCAGCCTGGCCAATATGGTGAAACCCCGTCTCTACTAAAAATACAAAAATTAGCTGGGTGTGGTGGCGGTCGCCTGTAATCCCAGCTACTCAGGAGGCTGAGTACGGAGAATCTATTCAGGAGGCTGAAGCAGGAGAATCGCTTGAACTTGGGAGGCACAGATTGCAGTGAGCCAAGATCACACCACTGCACTCCAGCTTGGGCTACAAGAGCAAAACTCCGTCTAAAAAAAAAAAAGATCTCATATATAGGGTCCTGTCTCTGTCTTCTCCGTTGTGTTTCTTCAGACTATTTCACGGCTCTTTTTTATTACCGAAGTTTTAGAGAAGGCCTTAATATCTGGTAGACCAAGTCCTCCTTGTATTAAGATAGGGTAGATCATCTTGTGGTGATAACCCCAAATCTCAGTGGCTTAATCCATGAATGTTTATCTCCCACTTACCAAGATCCACTGCATTTGTCCATGGCAGCTTCCTTCATAATGGGGCCCATGGATCCAAGCTGATTATATCTGTGGTGAAACTGAAATATACGACTTCCAGGTCACTTTGGCAGAAGAAGAAAGGGCTGGAGGATGCACACAAGCTCTTAAATGCCTGAGCTGGGCAATGATGAAGTCACTGTGCTTACAGCCCTTTGACCAGAACTAGTCATGTGGCCCTGCCTAACTTCAAAGAGGCCCCAAAACGGGAAGAGCCCAGCGATATTCAAAGCAGACTAAAATGTTTCCAACCAAACGCCTCTTCATTCTTTTTCATAAGGATAATTTAGCTATAATGAGGGCCTTTATTCTTACTCTTATTGTAGTCTTCCAAAACATTCAATTGGAAATCTGATTGAGATTGCTTAAATGTTTTTAATGTTGTTGGCATATCTTTTTTTTAAAAAAAAATTTGAAACGGAGTTTCGCTCTGTTGCCCAGGCTGGAGTGCAGTGGTGCGATCTCAGCTCACTGCAACCTCCACCTCCCGGGTTCAAGCAGTTCTCATGCCTCAGCCTCCCAAGTAGCTGTGAACCTGGCTAATCTTTGTATTTTTTTAGGAGAGACAGGTTTTCACCATGTTGGCCAGGCTGGTCATGAACGCCTGACCTCAAGGGATCCGCCCACCTTGGCCTCCCAAAGTGCTGGGATTACAGGCACGAGCCACCCTGCCTGGTCTTATTTTAATGAGAAAGACCATCTACCCTAACAAGTCCAAAGGCTGAGGCTGGAATGCTACCCCTTCCTTTATCCTTTATGTCCCCGAAGGCTCCCACTACTGGGCTTCCAAGCCCTAGGTTTATATATATATATATATATATATATATATATTTTTTTTTTTTTTTTTGAAAGGATCTCACTCTGTCGCTCTCTTGCCCAGGCCAGAATGCAATGGTGTGATCTTGGCTCACTGCAACCTCCACCTCCCAGGCTAAAGGGATCCTCCCACTTCAGCCTCCCTAGTAACTGGGACTATAGGCACACACCACCACACCTGGCTAAGTTTTGTTTGGTTGGTTGGTTGGTTGTTTGAGACGGAGTCTTGCTCTGCCGCCCAGGCTGGAGTGTAGTGGCCAGATCTCAGCTCACTGCAAGCTCCATCTCCTGGGTTCACGCCATTCTTCTGCCTCAGCCTCCCGAGTAGCTGGGACTACAGGCGCCCACCACCACGCCCGGCTAGTTTTTTGTATTTTTTTTAGTAGAGATGGGGTTTCACCGTTTTAGACAGGATGGTCTCGATCTCCTGACCTCGTGATCCGCCTGTCTTGGCCTCCCAAAGTGCTGGGGTTACAGGCCACCACGCCCGGCCTAAGTTTTGTATTTTTTATAGAGATGGAGTCTCGCCATGTTGCCCAGGCTGATCTCAAACTCCTGAGCTCAAGCGATCCTCCCACCTCAGCCTCCCAAAGTTCTGGAACTATAGGAGTGAGCCACCATGCAGGCCTATATTTATTCTTACAGTTGTGCAGCACTCTCCATTTTGATTTTTGTTGCTTATGCATGTCCCAATTGAGTGGAAGATCCCAGAAGCGGGGACTTTAGGTTGAGCATTTCTTTCCTCCTCCCACCTACACCCCAACCCCTGTTCCTAGCACAGTTTATGGGAAGACTGCACCCTAAGTCCAGTGTTGAGGCCAGGGTGGGGTTGAAAACTTGGGAGAGGTCTTGAAGGCTAAGAACCAGGGATAGGAACTCCACTCCTCTTTATTGGAGAGAGGCAGAGCCTGGAACTTGGAAACTCTCTCTGGTGCCCTGTGGCCATGCAGGGCATCACATCACATGGTCAGGGGGCTGAGCTTGCTGATATGCTAATTCAGGTTTCTCTTCTTCTTATAAAGCTACCAGTTCCCCTCTAATTCATTCATTAATTATGAATGAATTAGTTCATTCATGAGGGCAGCCCTCAAGATCCCTATCATCTCTCACTCTGTCACCCAGGCTGGAGTGCAGTGGTGCTATTTTGGCTCACTGCAACCTCCGCCTCCCAGGTTCAAGCAATTCTCCTGCCTCAGCCTCCTGAGTAGCTGGGACTACAGGCGCCCGCCACCACGCCCAGCTAAATTTTGTATTTTTAGTAGAGATGGGGTTTCACCGTATTGGCCAGGCTGGTCTTGAACTCCTGACCTTATGATCCGCCCACCTTGGCCTGCCAAAGTGCTGGGATTACAGACGTGAGCCACCGCACCTGGCTCCCATCATCTAAAGGTCTGATCTTTCTCATTTTTTGTTTTTTGTTTTTTGTTTTTTTGACGGAGTTTGGCTCTTGTCGACCAGGCTGGAGTGCAACAGCATGGTGGCATGGTCTCAGATCACCACAACCTCCGCCTCCCGGGTTCAAACGATTCTCTTGCCTCAGCCTCCCAAGAAACTGAAAATACAGGCACCCGCCACCATGCTGTACTAATTCTTGTATTTTTAGTAGAGATAGGGTTTCACCATGTTGGCCAGGCTGGCAAACTCCTGACCTCAGGTGATCTGCCCGCCTGGACCTCCCAAAGTGCTGGGATTACAGGCATGAGCCACCGCGCCTGGCCAGCCTCACCTGTCTCTTCTGCTCTCAATCTTCTAGGCCCCTTCCCTCTTTGGGCCCTATCAAGTTGTTGAGAGTTGTTGGGTAGGGGATGGTGTCACTCCCAGGCTGGGTAATAAACCCTTTTCTCTTCTGATCACTGCTAACAAGGTGTGTCATATTTGGGAGCTTTGTTTCTGTCTCTTTGTAAATGGGGGGTCTGGGTTCTCAGTTTTGCTGATCAAATGGAACCGTTCTAGGGCTGTGTGACAGGATGTGACCCAGGGTTGACAGGCTGCAGGATATGAGCTGCGGAAATTGAGAGGGCAGAGAGCAGAATGGGCTGAAGAAGTAGCTTTTAGTATTTATTGAGCACATACTATGTGCTAGGCACAGTGCCAGGTGCTTTCCGTGTTCTTACTCTTTTCCTTCTCACAATAACCCTGTGAGGTCAGTTCTAGCCCCATTTTAGTGATAAAGAAACTGAAGCACAGAGAAGATAAGGAACTCACCATAGGTCATATGGCTTCTAAGAGGCAGGGTGGGATTCAGACGCACGGCTGTTTGACCAAGAGCCTGGTGTCCTTCTACACCTCTATGCCATCAAGCTCATGGAGTCCAGAGACAGAAGGCTTCTGGAGAAGAGGAACTAGACTTTGGACACTGGATAGAACTCAAGTTGGGGGCATGCACAGTGGTTCACACCTGTAATCCCAGCACTTTGGGAGGCTGAGGTGGGCGGATCACCTGAGGTCAGGAGTTCGAGACCAGCCTGACCAACATGGCAAAACCCTGTCTCTACTAAAAATACAAAAATAGCTGGGTGTGGGGGCATGCACCTGTAATCCCAGCTACTTGGGAGGCTGAGGCAGGACAATCGCTTGAACCTGGGAGGTGGAGGTTGCAGTGAGTGGAGATGAGATCATGCCACTGCACTCCAGCCTGGGTGACAAGAGCAAAACTCCGTCTCAAAAAAAAAGAAAAGGGAATTCAAGTTGGTCTCTAAGGTCAGGGATAATGGAGGGTGGGGCACCTCCCAGGTAGGTAGGGGAGTGGTTTGACCAAGGGCAGGGAGGTAGGAATGGTGTGTGGACAGCACAGGGAAGGCTTGACTGCAGAGGTAGGTCCTTCCAGAACAGGTTCATATAAGATGGGGAAAGCAAGGTCAGGTTTGAAGAATCCTAACTGCCAAGAAGGGTTTGGGCTTGATTCAGGAGGCACTAGGGAGTCTTGCAGGTTCTTGGGCTGGGAAGTGACATGATTTTTTTTTTTTTTTTTTTTTTTTTTTTTTTTTTTTTTTTTGAGACGGAGTCTTGCTCTGTCGCCCAGGCTGGAGTGCAGTGGTGCAATCTCGGCTCACTGCAAGCTCCGCCTCCCGGGTTCACGCCATTCTCCTGCCTCAGCCTCCCGAGTAGCTGGGACTACAGGCGCCCGCCCCTGCGCCCGGCTAATTTTTTCTATTTTTAGTAGAGACGGGGTTTCACCATGGTCTCGATCTCCTGACCTTGTGATCCGCCCACCTCGGCCTCCCAAAGTGCTGGGATTACAGGCGTGAGCCACCACGCCCGGCCGGAAGTGACATGATTAAAGTGATTCGCCTGGAAGTGAATTAATACAGGAGGAATTCGCTGCAAGGAGGCAAATTGGGAATCTGTGCATGTCAGTGAGTCAGTAGCAGAGGCAGGTGGACACAGCCCATGCTGTCACAGGGCCTGCAGTCAGTATGGGAGCCTGACATTCAGCAAGAGTGAGCACTGGCTAGCCATGGTGCTCACGCCTGTAAACTCAGCACCTTGGGAGGGGCTGAGGTGGGCAGATGCCTTGAGCCCAGGAGTTTGAGACCAGCCTGGGCAAAATGACAAAACCCTGTCTCAAAAAAAAAAAAAAAAAAAAACATAGCCGGGCTTGGTGGCACGCGCCTATAGTCAGTATTCGAGAGGCTGCAGTGGGAGGATCACTTGAGTCCAGGAGGTCAAGGCTACAGTGAGCCGTGATCGCACCACTGCACCCTATCCTGGGTGACAGAGTGAGACCTTGTCTCAAAAACAAAACAAAAGAAAACACTAGTATTGTGCAGGGAGTGGCAGCAGCAGAGGGAGCTGGAGTTAGGCAGGGCTTCTTAGAGGCAGAGACATTTGATCTGACTCCCGAAGGACAAGCAGTAACTGTCCCAGTGATGAGAGAGGTGGAATATCTTGAAGGAATAGAGTCTAGGAAATGGAATATATGTGAGAAGTAGCCTGAAGAGAAATGGGTGAAATTTGCTCAGCAAAGTGAAGTGACATCATGGAAAGTCTACTGGGTTGGCAGACCACATGGTGACCTCAGAAGGTTATTTCTTCTCCATGTACCTGGGCCCAAAGCCAGCTGACAGGAGGTGAGGAAGGAAGGGCCGGGTGAGGAAGCAGAAGCAGGAGGTGTGGGTCGTGGTCTGAGGGTCCAGCAGGAGTGCTCAGCTGACTTTTTCCAAAGATGGACCAGAAAATGCTTTGCAGGCTGGGGGGACACATTCACACTCGCACACATCAAATCGTCTCTCTCTTTCCTTTAAAACATATCTTTGTATTTTCAGATTTCAAAAATAATACATGTATAAAATACCTACAGAATGATCTAATATAGAGAATAAAAATCTCTAGTAATTTGGCCAAGTGTGGTGGTTCATGCCTGTAATCCCAGTACTTTGGGAGGCCAAGGCAGGAGGATCACTTGAGGTCAGGAGTTCAAGACCAGCCTGGGCAACATGGTGAGACTTTGTGTCTACTAAAAATTTAAAAATTAGCCAGGTGTAGTGGTGCTCACCTGTAGTCCCAGCTACTCAAGAGGCTAAGGTGGGAGGATCACTTGAGCCCAGGACTCTGAGGCTGCAGTGAGCTATGATGGCACCGCTGCCCTCCAGCAGAGTAAGGCAGAGTGGGAGGCTGTCTCTAAAAAAACAAACAAACAAAAACCTCCAGTAACCACTGTTAATAATTTAGAGTATATTCCTCCAGATTTATTATATGTGAACACTAATTTACATACATATTTTTCTTTCTTTCTTCTTTTTTTTTTTTTTTCGAGACAGGGTCTCGCTCTGTCTCCCAGGCTGGAGTGCAGTGGTACGATCTGGGCTCACTGCAACCTCCACCTCCTGGGCTCAAGTGATTTTCCCACCTCAGCCTCCCTAGTAGCTGGGACTACAAGTGTGTTCTACCACACCCAGCTAATTTTTTTTATTTTTGGTAGAGGTGGGGTTTCATCATGTTGCCCAAGCTGGTCTTGAACTCTTGGACTCAAGTGATTTCACCCACCTCAGGCTCCCAAAGTGCTGGGATTAACAGGTGTGAGCCACCGCGCCCAGCCTACCTTACATATATTTTAAAATAGAGCATGTCTGTATGCGTGTGTGTATTTTTTTTTTCTTTAATTTTAGAGTGTCCCACTCTGTCACCTAGGCTGGAGTACAGTGGCTCAATCATGGCTCACTGCAGCCTCAACCTCCCAGGCTGAAGTAATCCTCCTACCTCAGTCTCTGGAGTAGCAAGGACAACAGGCACCCATCACCACACCCAGTCAATTAAAAAATAAAATTTGGTAGATACAAGGTCTTCCTATGTTGCGTAGACTGGTCTCAAACTCCTGGGCCCAAGCGATCCCCTCGAACTCCCAAAGTGCTGGAATTATAGGCATGAGTCATTCCACCTGGCCCTTATATAATTTTTTTAAACAAAACTTCAAAATACATGAAGTTAAAACTGATGGAACTGAAAGGAGAAATAGATAACTCTACCATTAGGGCAGGAAGCTACCACTACTCTCTCAGTAATCGATAGAACTAGTACACAGAAAAGCACGAAGGATATAGAACACCTAAATAGCACTAGCAACCAACTTGACCTAATTTATCTTTGGGGGACACTCCACCCAACTACAGCAGAATACATATTCTTTTCAAATGCCCATGGATCATTCACCTTAAAATAGACAACATTCTGGGCCACAAACATAAACCTTAACAAATTTAAAAGAATGGAAATCACAGAAAACATAGCCTATGTTCATAACATTATTAAATTATAAATCAATAACAGAAAGCCATCTAGCAAATCCCTAAATATTTGTTTTTATTTGTTTGTTTTGAGATGGAGTCTCTCTCTGTCGCCCAGGCTGGAGTGCAGTGGTGCGACCTCAGCTCACTGCAAGCTCCACCTTCCGGGTTTAGCAATTCTCCTGCCTCAGTCTTCCGAGTAACTGGGATTACAGGTGTGTGTCACTATGACCAGCTAATTTTTGTATTTTTAATAGAGATGATGGGGTTTCACCATGTTGGCCAGGCTGCTCTCAAACTCCTGACCTCAAATGATCTGCCCACCTAGCAAAGTGCTAGGATTACAGGCATGGGCCACAGCGCCAGGCCACAAATCCCTAAGTATTTGGAAAGTAAAAAAATGCACTTCTAAATAACCCATAGACCAAAGCTAAAGTCATAAGTGAAACTGGCAAATATTTTGAACTAAAGGAAGATGAAAACATATCAAAATCTGTGAGATGCAATGAAGTAGTGCTTAGAGGGAAAAGGAGCCTTAAATACCTAGATTGGAAAATAAGAGGCCAGGTGAGGTGGCTCACGCCTGTAATCTCAGCACTTTGGGTGGCTAAGGCAGATAGATCATTTGAGGTCAACAGAGTGAGACTCCATCTCAAAAAAAAAAAAGAAAGAAAGAAAGAAAAAGAAAATAAGAAAGATCTCAAATCAATAACCTAAACTCCTGCTATAAGAAACTAGACAAGGCCGGGCCCGGTGGCTCAAGCCTGTAATCCCAGCACTTTGGGAGGCCGAGACGGGCGGACACGAGGTCAGGAGATCAAGACCATCCTGGCTAACACGGTGAAACCCCGTCTCTACTAAAAAATACAAAAAACTAGCCGGGCGAGGTGGCGGGCGCCTGTAGTCCCGGCTACTCGGGAGGCTGAGGCAGGAGAATGGCGTAAAAACCCGGGAGGCAGAGCTTGCAGTGAGCTGAGATCCGGCCACTGCACTCCAGCCTGGGTGACACAGCGAGACTCCGTCTCAAAAAAAAAAAAAAAAAAAAAAAAACTAGACAAAAATGAGCAAATTAAACCTAAAGCAGACAAAAGGAAGGAAATAATAAAGACAGAATAGAAAACAATGAAATTGGCCAGGCTCAGTGGCTCAGGTCTGTAATCCTAGCGCTTTGGGAGGCCAAGGCAGGTGGGTCACTTGAGGTTGGGAGTTCGAGACCAGCCCGGCCAACATGGTGAAACCCCATCTCTAATAAAAATACAAAAATTAGCCGGGCATGGTGGTGCGTACCTGTAGTCTTGGCTACTTGGGAGGCTGAGATGGCGGAACTGCTTGAACCCGAGAGGCAGAGTTTGCAGTGAGCCGAGATAGCACCACTGCACTCCAGCCTGTGTAACTGAGTGAGTCGCAAAAAAAAAAAAAAAAAAAAAAAAAAGTCAATGAAATTGAGAACAAACTGTAGAGGACGTTGATGAAACCAAAAGCTAGTTCTTTGGGAAAAAAATCAGTAAAATTGATAAACCTTTGGTCAGACTGACGAAGAAAAACGGAGAAGAGACACAAACTATAAATAACAGAAAAGGAAGACATCACTACAGACCCTAAAAACGTTAAAAGAATAACAAAGGAGTACTACAAACATAAATACCCATACATTTGACAACTTAAATGAAATTGTAAAATTTCTGTTGGCCAGGCGCAGTGGCTCACTCCTGGAATCCCAGCACTTTGGGAGGCTGAGGCAGGCGGATCGCTTGAGGCCAGGCATTTGAGACCAGCCTGGCCAACATGGTGAGACCCTGTTTCTACTAAAAATACAAAAATTGGCCGGGCGCGGTGGCTCAAGCCTGTAATCCCAGCACTTTGGGAGGCCGAGACGGGCGGATCACGAGGTCAGGAGTTCGAGACCATCCTGGCTAACACGGTGAAACCCCGTCTCTACTAAAAAATACAAAAAACTAGCCGGGCGAGGTGGCGGGCGCCTGTAGTCCCGGCTACTCGGGAGGCTGAGGCAGGAGAATGGCGTAAAAACCCGGGAGGCAGAGCTTGCAGTGAGCTGAGATCCGGCCACTGCACTCCAGCCTGGGCGACACAGCGAGACTCCATCTCAAAAAAAAAAAAAAAAAAAAAAAAAAAAAAATACAAAAATTAGCCAGCCATAGTGGTGCGCCTCTGTAATCCCAGCTACTTGGGAGGCTGAGGCAGGAGAATCGCTTGAGCCTGGGAGGCGGAGGTTGCAGTAAGCTGAGATCACGCCACTACACTCCAGCCTTGGCAACAAGAGAGAAACTCTGTCTCAAAATAATAATAATAATAATAATACTAATAATTAATTAAATTAAAAAGTAAAATAAAATTCCTATACATCAGGATAAAAAAAATTCCCATCATCTGTGCTGTGTGGGAATTTTTTTTTTCTTTTTTCTTTTCTTTTGAGACAGGGTCTTACTCTGTCATCCACGCTGGAGTGCAGTGGAGCAATCATGGCTCATTGCAGCCTCAACTTCCTGGGTTCCAGTGATCCTCCTGCCTCAGCCTCCTGAGTAGCTGGGATCACAGGCATGAGGGCACTATCCTCGGCTAATTTTTGTATTTTCTGTAGACACAGGGTCTTGCTATGTTGCCCAGACTGGTCTCAAACTACCAGGCTCAAGCAATCCTGCTGCCTTGGCCTCCCAAATTGCTGGGGTATAGGCATGCGCTACCACACCCAGCCCCTATATAATTTTTTAAACAGAGTGAAAGACACAAACAGCCAAATTCACTCAAAATGAAATAGAGGATTTCGACCGGGCAAGGTGGCTCACGCCTGTAATCCCAACACTTTGGAGTTGGGATTATGAGCCCAGGGGTTCAAGATCAGCCTGGGCAACATAGCAAGACTTCCTGTTTAAAAAAAAAAAAAAAAAAAAAAAAAAAAACCAAGAAGGAAAGTTTCCAGTCTAACACGTAAAGAGCTTGGAAATCACCTCTACATTCAAACAAGTAAAAAGCTGAAAAAACTGAAAAATCAACTCTTGTTAGGTCCATCAGAGAAGTGGGGTCACACAGCAAATTGTTGTGCCCTAAATTGGTGAGCCAGTCAGATAAAATCACAATTTTTTTCTTAGACAGGCTCTTGCTCTGTCTGGAGTACAGTGGCACAATGATAGCTCACTGTAGCCTCAAATACCCGGGCTCAAGCAATTCTTCTGTCTCAGCCTCCCTAATAGTTGGGACTACAAACACGAGCCACCACACCCAGCTAATTTTTCAATTTTTGGTAGAGATGAGGTCTCCCTGTGTTGTCCAGGCTGGTCTCAAATTCCTGGGCTCAAGCAATACTCCTGCCTCAGCCTCCCAAAGTGTCGGAATTACAGGCATGAGCCACCATGCCCAGCCTGAGAATCACAGTTTATGGGAGCAGAAATTCACAAGCAGCAACTTCCACAGGAACCAGTGCCACTGTAGGAAAACCTGAAGTGTAATTGACAAATTGCTGTAGGCTCAATGTGAGCAACTCTGAAAGTTAAAAACCCCAGGGGGCGAGGGTCAGGGGTTATTGAGGCCGGAAGTGAGTATAATAAAGTTTCTATAGGGAGGCAGGGCCAGAGGAGAAAGTTGGAGTGGTGACCTAAGCAGGCAGTGGTGTGATCTGGAACCAAATCAGCCCGCAGTGCGATGCGGAGACTCCATGAGGCCCTGGTTTGCTCTGCCTCTTGGCCCTGCTCTGCATCCACTGAGACCACTTCCTTCCCGTCCTCATTTTGCTAGCTCCAATCCACAGCTGTTGTAGCAGAGGATGCTAATGGCCCAGGCTCACTTCCACAGGCTATATGGAGGTCCTGCAATCAATGCGTGCCCTCAACTTCAACACCCAACTCAGGTCACTCAGGGAGGCAGGCCATCAGTCTGGTGTGTGATGCTGTGCATCTAAGAGGGTGCACACACTAAGAGGGCACACACACTAAGAGGGTGACAAGGAGGAGAAAGCCCTGTAGCTGCCTGCTCAGCTCTATCCTGGGAAGGAGTAACCTGAAATTTGCTGGAATGCCAATCACTCTCACGGTTTCCACCAGTAGCCTCAACTTCATGGCCGCAGACTGCCAACAGGACACAACTGAGGATGTTGCCTACGTTGCCAAAGACCCTGTGAATCAGAGAGCCTGCCACATTCTGGAGTGCCCCAAAGGCCTTCCCAGGATGTCATCAGCACCATTGACCAGGCCTTTGAGTTGTGCTTCAAACAATACCTCAGGAACCCACCCCAATGGGTCACCCCCATGACAGGATGGCTGGCTTTGATGGATCAGCTTGGGATGAGGAGGAGGAGGAAGAGCCACCTGACCATTAGCACTACAATGATGTCCCAGGGAAGGAACCTCCTCCTGGGGAGTTGGTAGACATGAGGCTTCCGGAAGGAGCCGCTTCAGAGGCTGCTTGACCCACTCCACCCAGTGTCTGGTCCCCCAGCCACTTGGGAGCTACACTGCCTGTGGGACAGCCTGCTGGGGGAGATCCAGAAGTCCACATAACAGATGCTACCTCCACCACCCTGTCCAGCAGGCAGAGAGATCTCTAGTGATCCCTCCTGTGTCAACATCCAGAACCCAGACAAGGCCCAGCAAGAAGAAGGTGGTACTGGGCCCCCCATCCTGCCATCAGTGGCAGCGCACCCTGGGACCTCTTTGACATGAAGCCCTTTAACAATGCTCTTTGGGTGCCTCCCCCTCCCCAGCAGTGTCTGTGGCTGAGCAGCTCCAAGGGGAGCCCTGGTTCCATGGGAAGCTGAGCCAGCAAGAGGCTGAGGCATTGCCACAGCTCCACGGGGACTTCCTGGTGCAGGAGAGCACGACCAAGGCCAGTATGTGCTTACTGGCTTGCAGAGTGGGCAGCCCAAGCATCTGCCACTGGTGGACCCTGAAGGACTGGTTTGGACAAAGGATCACTGCTTTGAGAGTGTCAGTCCCAGCACTTTGGGAGGCCAAGGCGGGCGGATCACGAGGTCAGGGATCGAGACCATCCTGGCTAACAATGTGGAACCCCGTCTCTACTAAAAATACAAAAAAATTAGCTGGGCATGGTGGCAGGCACCTGTAGTCCCAGCTACTCAGGAGGCTGAGGCAGGAGAATGGCGTAAACCCGGGAGGCGGAGCTTGCAGTGAACCGAGATAGTGCCATTGCACTCCAGCCTGGGCAACAGAGAGAGACTCTGTCTCAAAAAAATAAAAATAAAAATAAATAAAAAGAGAGAGTGTCAGTCACCTCATCAGCTACCACATGGACAATCACTGGCCCATCATCTCTGCAGGCAGTGAACTGTATCTATAGCAACCTGTGGAGCCGAAACTGTGATCTGCCCCAGCACTCTCTTCCAGAAGATTCCACCCTATTCCCTAACTCTGGGGACCCCATTTGGGAGTGTTTTGTGGGTTTGGCCTTGTGTCAGAGCTGAGAGTAGTGTGGACACCGGGTTTAGTATCCAGCTAAGTGAGACAGTTTGAGTCAGAAGCCTGGGGGAGAATCCTGCTTCTCCCCAAACATTAATCACTGAAGTATTAATGGACAGAGTGGCCCCTTACCTAGGCCTTTCCTGTGCCAATCTGATGCCCCTTCCCCATGCCAACCTGATGCCCCTTCCCCAAGAAGGTGAGTGCTTGTCATGGAAAATGTCCTGTGGTGATAGGCCCAGTGGAGCAGTCACCCTTCTGGGCAAGGGGGAACAAATCACACCCCTGAGCTCTGTGTTGTACCCCCTCCACAACCCCCACCCCATGTTTAAACTTTGTGCCTTTGACCATCTCCTAGGTCTGAAGACATTTTATGCAAACAGTTCATGCCAGATGTGGTGGCTCACGCTGTAATCTCAGCACTTTGGGAGGCCAAGGCGGGTGGATCACTTCAGGTCAGGAGTTCAAGACCAGTCTGGCCAACATGGTGAAACCCCGCCTCTACTAAAAATACAAAATTAGCTGGGTGTGGTGGTGTGCACCTATAATCCTAGTTATTAAGGAGGCTGAGGCAGGAGAATCCCTTGAACCCGAGAGGTGGAGGGTGCAGTGAGCCAATATTGTACCATTGCACTCCCGCCTGGGCGACAGAGCAAGATTCCATCTCAAAAAAAAAAAGAGTTCACGGGTCCCTGAGTTCTATGACAGGGATGCTGACACCTTCTTGGCCTCTGGGACCCTGTTTTCTCCTTGCTCAGCACCCTCTCTGGTTTGGGTTGGGAGAACAGAGGCAGGAGTGGCAGCTATCCCCTCTCCCTGGGAATATGCAACCCTTAGAGATTGCCCCAGAGCCCCGCTCCCAGCCAGGGGGAAGATGGATCCCTCCCTTGCTCAGTGCCTCCTGGCCGGGGCCCCTCAATCCAAGGAGTCTGTATACACATTTCATAAACCCCACCCTCCCATGATGCATGCCTATTGTACTCTACAGCCAAAATGTAGCCCTTCCTCCTGGAGCCTCTGCCCTGCCTCCCTTTCTGAGAAAGGAGGGGTGGGGTGACTGAATTTGGGCTTCCTGTGCAGTAAACTCTCCCAGGTGGGTTTTGTGGAGGCGGTAAAAAGGGCATTGAGACTCTAAAGCAGTAGACCATGCCTGAATACCATCTGCAAGAACTGCATTCTTTTAAAATTCTATATGCATACATTTTAGGGATATGGACTTACTTTCCTAATTTTGTTTTCCATGGCTTATTCTTGAGCACAAAATGATAATCAATTATTACATTTATACATCACCTTTTTGAATTTTCCAAGACCTTTTACAGCTCTCAGCATTTTCGTTGCCCAGGCCTGTGAGGTAACAGGGATCAGCAGCATTATTATTTATATCAGAGACCTGAGGCAGATGAAATTGATTTCCAGCTAGGACTAGAAAAACTTGGGCCTCTTACAACGAGGCTGGGAGGCAGAAGTTTGCGGGAATGCATGTTCGTTTCACAGAGGGGAAATGCAAAACCTGCAGTTCCTGAGTACCTTCTACAGGTCCAGCCCTGCCTAGGCCTGGAATGGCCACACAACAGCAAGCCGGGCTTTCTCCTTAGCCCTTGTGGATAAAGGCCTCCTTTTATTGTTGTTGGGATGTTTCCATGGGTCTCACTTGTACCAAAGGGAAAACTCTTCATTAAAGTCCATATTTCTTCTAAAAATTAAAAATTAAAAAATAAAAAATAAAAATTGCAGGTGGAGTAGGTCAGAGGCGGCCCTACATTTTTGTGAGTTTTACCTCCAAGAGCTCTACTCAGTTACCCTTTCCTTCATATCCTGCCATCCCCTCACACCATGTACCCCAAATCACCACACTCTATTCTTTCTTTTTTTTTTTTTTTGAGACAGAGTCTTGCTGTGTCGCCCAGGCTAGAGTACAGTGGTGGGATCTCAACTCACTGCAACCTCCGCCTCCCGGGTTCAAGTGATTCTCTTGCCTCAGCCTGCTGAGTAGCTGGGATTACAGGTGCTTGCCACCACGCCAGGCTAATTTTTGTATTTTTAGTACAGATAGGGTTTCACCCTGTTGGCCAGGCTGATCTCGAACTCCTGACCTCTGGTGATCCACCCGCCTCAGTCTCTCAAAGTGCTGGGATTACAGGCGTGAACCACTGCACCCGGCCTAGAAAATGTTCTATATCTCTACTATCCAGTAAGGTAGCCACTAGACACATACAGCCATGGAGCACTTGATATATGGCAAATGTGACTGAGGAACTGAATTTTCCATTTTATTTAATTTTAATTAATTTGAACTTATGGTCGGGTGCGGTGGCTCATGCCTGTAATCCTAGCAGTTTGGGAGGTGGAGGCAGGCGGATTGCCTGAGCTCAGGAGTTCAAGACCAGCCTGGGTAACATGATGAAATCCAGTCTCTACTAAAAATACAAAACATTGGCCAGGCATGGTGGTGCAGGTCTGTAGTCCCAGCTACTTGGGAGGCTGAGGCATGAGAATGGCTTGAGCCTGGGAGGTGGAGGTTACAGTGAGCCGAGATCACACCACTGTACTACAGCCTGGGTGACAGAGCAAGACTCTGTCTCAAGAAAAAAACAAGTCCGGGCACAGTGGCTCACGCCTATAATCCCAGCACTTTGGGAGGCTGAGGCGGGCAGATCACCTGAGGTCGGGAGTTCAAGACCAGCCTGACCAACATGGAGAGACCCCCGTCTCTACTGAAAATACAAAATTAGCCAAGTGTGGTGGCTCATGCCTGTAATCCCAGCTACTTGGGAGGCTGAGGCAGGAGAATCGCTTGAACCCGGGAGGCAGAGGTTGCAGTGAGCCAAGATCATGCCATTGCACTCTAGCCTGGACAACAAGAGCAAAACTTTGTCTCAAAAAAAAACAAAAACAAAAACCAGGAGTTCAAGAGTTCAAGACCAGTCAGGGCAACATAGCAAGACTTCATCTTTAAAATAAATAAATAAATGTAGAATGGATAAATTGTGGTATATTTATACAATGGAAATACTACAAAAACAGGCAAAACTGATCTATGGTGATAATGGTGATAGAGCTCAGAACAGTGATCACATTTGGAGGGGAATACTGACTGAGTAAACTTGCTAAATGCACTAGGTGCGGTGGCTCATGCCTATAATCCCAGCACTTTGGGAGGCCGAGGTGGGCGGATCACGAGGTCAGGAGATCAAGACCATCCTGGCTATAACATGGTGAAACCCCATCTCTACTAAAAATACAAAAAAAAAAAAGAAAAAGAAAAAATTAACCGGTCGTGGTGGCGGGCACCTGTAGTCCCAGCTACTCGGGAGGCTAAGGTAGGAGAATGGCGTGATCTCGGGAGGTGGAGCTTGCAGTGAGCTGAGATGGCACCACTGCACTCCTGCCTGAGTGACAGAGCGAGACTCCATCTCAAAAAAAAACTTGCGAAGTACTAGAAATATTTGATATTTTGACCTGGGTGCTGGTTACATGGTATGCATATATGTAATATGATACTAAATACACATACCTAAAAGTTCATCAAGCTGTATACTTAGGCTGGTTTGGGTGGCTCCTGCCTATAATCCCAGCACTTTAGGAGGCTGATACAGGCAGATCACCTGAGGTGAGGGGTTCGAAATCAGTCTGGCCAACATGACGAAACCCGATCTTTACTAAAAATACAAAAATTAGCCGGGCATTGTGGTGGTCGCCTGTAATCCCAGCTACTCAGGAGGCTGAGACAGGAGAATCGCCTGAACCTGGGAGGCAGAGGTTGCAGTGATCTGAGATCGTGCCACTGCACTCCAGCCTGGGTAACAGAGTGAGACTCAATCTAAAAAAAATAACTAAAAATAGAATAAAATAAAAATACAGGCCGGGCGCGGTGGCTCAAGCCTGTAATCCCAGCACTTTGGGAGGCCGAGACGGGCGGATCATGAGGTCAGGAGATCGAGACCATCCTGGCTAACACGGTGAAACCCCGTCTCTACTAAAAATACAAGAAAATTAGCCGGGCGAGGTGGCGGGTGCCTGTAGTCCCAGCTACTCGGGAGGCTGAGGCAGGAGAATGGCGTGAACCTGGGGGAGCGGAGCTTGCAGTGAGCCGAGATCGCGCCACTGCACTCCAGCCTGGGGCACAGAGCAAGACTCCGTGTCAAAAAAAATAAAAAATAAATAAATAAATAAATAAATAAAAATACAAAAAAATTAGCTGGGTGTGGTGGTGCATGCCTCTAATCCCAGCTACTCAGGAGGCTGAGGCAGAATTGCTGGAACCAGGGAGGTAGAGGTTGCAGTGAGCCAAGATCGTGCCATTGCACTCCAGTCTGGGTGACAAAAGCAAAGCTCAATCTCAAAAAAGAAAAAAAAAAGTTGTATACTTAAAGTGTGTGTACTTTACTATCTCTAATTTACACAGCAATAAAAAAAATAACAAGGGGGCCGGGCACGGTGGCTCACGCCTGTAATCCTAGCACTTTGGGAGGCCGAGGCGGGCAGATCACGAGGTCAGGAGATCGAGATCATCCTGGCTAACACAGTGAAACCCTGTCTCTACTAAAAATACAAAAAATTAGCCGGGTGTGGTGGCGGGCGCCTGTAGTCCCAGCTACTTGGGAGGCTGAGGCAGGAGAATGGCGTGAACCAAGGAGGCGGACCTTGTAGTGAGCCAAGATTGCACCACTGCACTCCAGCCTGGGCAACAGAACGAGACTCAAAAAACAAAAAGGGACAGGCCGGGCACAGTCTTCTGCAATCCCAGCACATTGGGAGGCCAAGGCGGGCAGATCCCCTGAGGTCGGGAGTTCAAGACCAGCCTGACCAACATGGAGAAACCCCATCTCTATTAAAACTACAAAATTAGCCAGGTGTGGTGGCGCATGCCTGTAATTCCAGCTACTCGGGAGGCGGAGGCAGGAGAATCGCTTGAGGCGGGGGTTGCGGTAAGTCAAATTCTGTCTCAAAAAAAAAAAAGTAACAAGGGACAGTAACATTCTTGGCCCAAACACGTGTGTCTTTCTACCATCTTAAATAAATATTTAAAAACAGAACATTTCCAATACATATTAAAATATATAAATCTGAAAATATTGGTATACCATCTAAAATTACTCCCCGTAGACCGGGAATTTAAGTACCACACTTTGGTTAACGCATTCCAGGCACTCTGGGGGTTTTATATAAGCTGGTGCTTGGATGCTGGCAACCTGGGGAAATGCTGAGGCCAAGTGGAAATTGTGTAGCTAGGATCCTGCTTTGTCACCAGCCTGGGCTAGGGTTATTGAGTGCCAGCACTCTGCTTCAAGGCACATGCCGGAAGGCTGGAGGGTGGGGAGGGAGATGAACTAGGAAAGGGGGCAAAGAAAAAGGGACAAGGGCAGATTCCCTCATACTCTGGCCCTTAGCCCAAGTCTTGGACTCCTGACCTCACCACAGATGAAACAGATGTAAAACAAGCCAATTGGTTTCCAAGTGGGAAGGGTGCCAGCCATAGTTTTTGCTGCCCAAGGAATCAATAAATACTCATTCTTATGATTCATGTTCATCCTGTTTTATTCCAAAGCATTTTACCAAAAAGCCCCTTGGTCCAGCCAAAAAGTTCGGGGCCAGGAGCCAGGACACCTGGACTCCAGATCTGCTTGTGGAAGATTTGGAACGTTGTTGGTGGGGGGGGGGTCTCAGGTTCTCTCACTGTAATGTGGCAAGTGCCATCTGTGGAGAACTTTTACATACATCATCTCATTTGACCTTCTGATTCCTGGTGAGAGAAGCAAAGTAAATAGGATTGCTATTCTAATTTTACAGATATGGAAACTGGGACCAGGGAAAGTTAATAAGACACTCAGATTCACACACTATTAAGAAGGTGGGGAAGCTGAAACTTTGGATTCCAAACCCTTTGCTCTTTCCTAGTCAAAACAAGTCAGTTCTATGCCTCACTTTTCCTTTTTTTTTTTTTTTTAAACGTATTATAATAGGGTGTGTGTGTGTTTGTAGAGGCAGGGTCTTGCTATGTTGTCTAAGCTGATCTTGAACTCCTGGGCTTAATCACTTAAGACCTCCTGTCTGGGTCTCCCAAAGTGCTGGGATTACAGGTGTGAGCCAGTACGCCTAGCCCACCATGCCTCACTTTTAGTGCAGTGTGATCCTACACAAATTGCCCTGTGTATATTCCAGGGGCCAATCTGGGTTTGTAAGGCCAGAAACATGTGCAATTGTGGGGTGAGGGGGTAGGTGGTCGGTGGCTCTTTTGACCAAAAAAAAAAAAAGATGAAAACAAAATTAAGTTCAGGGTCTTGGGCAGGTCCTGAAAGTTAGGGGCCTAGAAGCTGAAATTAATCTACGAGTGGTAAATCCGCCTCTCCTATATGCCAGTGCCCCCAAAAACAAACAAACAAACAAACAAAAACAGGACACACCAGATCTTGACAGGGCTTCCTCCCTGTTTGTGAAACGTGACAGAAGTGGGATCTGGAAGTCCTGGGAAAACAATCTCATTTCTCCCAGGAGACAAGAGGAATTACAGCAGCAAAGAGGCAGGCCGAGTGGAGGAGAAGGCTGCATGCCAGGGGAGAGTCGAAAGGGGCTGGATGATCCAGCTGGCCGAGATGCGGGCAGTAGAGCCTCGGTGTGGGAGACTGGCAGCCTGAGAGCCAGGAGCAATGGCGCTGCCCCAGAAGCGGTGGCTGGAGGCTGGGCCTGCTGGAAGCAGGCTTCCTTCAGATGGTCTTCTGGCTCCCTACGTCCTGTCCTGATAACCTTTCCTCTGAAAAGGGGAGGCAAAGACAGACAACCACAGCCATGGTAGTGGGAGGGTGGGTGGTGGACCCCGTCCAGGCCTTTCATCCCCGGCCTGCAGTTTAGTGAACCGGGAGACGTCTCGTCGGAGGCTGCTCCGCTGCCGCCCGGAGCAGCGAGAACCGGGTGCTGGGCTCCCCTCGCGGCTGCCCGCCGCCGCCGGGGGGCAGCGCCTGCGGCCTGCTTTCCCAGGGCCGGCCGAGGCTTTTTGACAAGCTGATTGCGTGGCGGGGATTGGCTGGTCCGGGCGTGACGCCGGTAACAACAAAGGTGGAGTTGGAAGAAATTAGATTAAAGGAGAGAAAAAAAATTAAAGGGGGAGCTGGCAAAAGACAGGAGGTATAGACCGAGGGGGAGATGCGCCAAGTGGTGTCTCCCGGTTCCGACTCCCCCCCCCCCGCCTCGACCCCAGAAGATCCCTCGCGCAAACCCACTGGGATTTTGCTCTTTCCCCTACCCCCGCCCAGTGACCGACGCCGGGGTAGGAAGGATAGCCGCTTCTTCTTGAAAAATCCCCGCAACTCCCACCCTGACACCCCTCACTACGATCCAGGGGAAGAACTTTTTGCTCGGACTCCTCGGATCCTAAACCCAGCGAAGAGGGGGACATTGATAAGCTCGTCCTTTTAAAACCCGGAAGGCCCTCGCGGAGCATGGAGATCGGATAAGGCGGGGTGCTCCCTCGGTTTTCCGATGTGTTGCAAATCTAAGAGCTTCTTTCTCGCTTTTTTTTTTTTCCCCTGTAACTACCCCCCCTCCCTTTTGCTTCAGGGTTGCAAAAGCAAAGAGCAATAAAAAAAAAAAAAACCGCGCACACACTCAGACACACACCAGTGGCGACAGGGGAGAGTTGGAAAGACGCAGGAGAGAAGCAGGAGGCAGGAGGCAGCGGGGATGGAGCAATGGGAGCGGGAAGCAGGCAGGTTTCCTTGCAAATCCCCCTCCGGCCTCACGCCGCCTCGCCAGCCCCGGCAGGGGAGCGAGGACCCCGGCGAACAGATGGAGGAGTGGAGCTCGCTCTAGGCAGCTGGGCTTGGCCGGAGAATGGAGGAGCCACCAAGCGACCGGCTGATTGGAAGAGAAACGCAGAGCGATGGAGGCGGGGGTAGGAGGACGATTTCTCTGCGGGGACTGGCGGCGGCGTACACGCCCGGGTCGGGCGCTGCAGAGCTTGGCTGGCTTTCAACCCGCGCTCGCCGGCTCCAGCCCCGCGCGCCCCCACCCCTAGCCCTCCCGGCGGCTCCGCAGGTGAGTGCGAGCTGCGGGCAGAAAGATCCAAAAGTCTCAACACGCCCGCCCTGCAAAAAAGGAAAAAAGAAAAAAAAGGAAGAAAACCATTTTACTTTAAAAAAATTTTTTTTTTGTGCAACCCCTAAAGCAGTGGGAGGGAAGGGGTGAGGCTGAGCCGCCCGGAGGAGGCGGAGGGGCCAGGCGAGGCCGGGGTGGCCCGGGAGGCGGCGGCGCCGAGGCGGCTCTGACGGGCAAGCGCTCGGAGCGGCGCTGCGCTGCGCCGAGGCGGGCGGGCGGGCGGGCGGAGCGGGGCGGGCGGAGCGCGGCGCGTGGGGCTCGCCATTAGCCGTCGCTCCGCTTCGCCATCTCGGGCTTTGTCTGGCGACTCGCTGCCCCGACGTCGGCTGCAGCGGAGCTGCGGCTCGGCTGTTCCGCCCGCCGTGCTCCCAGGTGCCCCCGGCCTGCGCTCCCATCCACACGCTCGGTAAGTGAGCCCGGGCGCCGCGGATTTCGGGGGAGAGGGGTTGCTACGAGTGGCGGCGGCACCGATCTCCATGCGCCCGGGCAGGCCTGGGGAGCCATGCCGGGCTGGATTGAACCGGCTCCCACAGCGGCCCCTCCGCCGGAGCCCGTCGTTCCCTCGCCGTTTCCGGGGTGTAAAGAGCAACGGGGATTTTTTTTTTTTTTTTAATGCAGAGATTTTCGGTTTTGGGTTTTTTTAAAGTTTCCTATGTACCGTTCGGCAATGAGAGGATCGCGAGGTAGGCGCCGAAGCTGGACGCCGCGATCGGCGTGCGTGCGCCCCAAACCAGTGGCCACGCTCCGGGGGATGAGGGTGGGCGCGGACCGCTCGCTCCGGGAGGCGGGAGAGAGCTGGCCTGGAAGCCCCAGTCTGAGCTGGGAGGACTTGGGGGAGAGCTCCGGAGCAGGGCTGTGGGCGCCCCCCAAGCCTTCCTGGCCGCCGGGGGCCCCTCCGGGCACCCTCTCCGCGGCCGCGCCTCGGCCCTCCCTCCCGCGCCGGCAAAGCCTGCTAGTTCCCCCGCGGGTCTGGCGAGGTCGCTCTCGGCGCCCGCCCGCCCGCCCCGGCTCCGAGCCCCGCCGCCATCCGGGCGGCTGCGTGTCTCCCTGCCCCGGCCCCCCCTTCCCCGGCGGCGGCGGCGGCAGCAGCAGCAGCAGCAGCCGCCGCCGCCACCAGCACCAGCACCACCACCACCCCCCTCCCCCCTCCTTCCTTCCCTCCGCCTCGGCCGCCCGGGTCCCCCCAGCTCCCGCCCCTCCTCCCAGCTGCCCCCCGCGGAGCCCGCCCGGGCAGGCTGTGGGAGGGAGCGGAGCCGGCGAGGCGGGCGGGCTGGCGCTCGCTCCCCGGGGGTCGGTGTGCGCTCTACGGGGAAGGACGCGCTCGCTGCCCCGCTTCTCCCGCCCCCCCTCCCGCTCCTCCTCCTCCCTTCTCCCTCCTCCTCCCCGCTCCGGCGGCTGAGGCTGCGGCGGCGGCGGGGGGTGTGCGAGCTGAGGCCGGGGCCGGCGGCGGGCGGGCTGCCTGCAGGCGGAGGGCGCTGTGCTTTGTGCTTTTCGCCGCGAGGAGCAGCAGGCAGCAGCCACAGCCGCCGCCGCCGCCGCCACAGCAGCAGCAGCCGCCGCCCCAGCGCCGCCGCCTCGCCCGGAGGAGGAGCCGCTGCCGCCGCGGGAGGGAGCTGCGGCTGTGCCCGGCCGAGCGGGGGAGGGCGCCGCCACTCAGAGCCGGGGAGGGAGCCGCCGGAGCGGGAAGCCCGGAGGCCGCGCTGCGCCGGGTAACCGAGGCGGCTGAGGACGCGCGCTGGGTTCGGGGCCGGACAGCAGGGAGCGAACCGCGGGTTGCGGTGGGCGCCCAGCAGGGACCCGGAGCGACCACCGAGCAGGGGACCGGGCGCGAGCAGACCAGGGCACTTGGGAGGACGCCGAGAGCCGGGGGAGGGGAAGGCAGGAAGCGAGGCCTGAGCCGAGCCACGGCCGCTGGCGGAGGAGCCCGCGCTTCTCGGATCCGGCAGGCGCAGTTCTCCCCGGCCGCCGGAGGGGGCGGCGGGGCCGGTGAGCGCTGCGCCCCCGCCTCCCGGCCGCCGTCCTCCCGCCCTCTCCTTGGCTCGGCTCCCCGGAGGCCGGGGCGGGGGCGCCGGCGGGGCTGGGCCGCAGGCTCGGGGGAGGAGGCGGCGGTTCCCGCCGCGGTCGCGCCTCTGTGCCGGGCTCCTCCGTGCGCGTCGGGGTGGCTGGGTGGTGGCGGCGCCTCTGGCCGGGGTGGGTGGCTCGGGGGCGGGGGGCAGGCTAGGCCGCTTCTCTCCGGCTGCTCGCCCGCCTGTGCGGGCGGGGACGGCGAAGGGAGCCCGGGAGGGGGGAGCGGCGGGAATCCGGATCCGGTCCCCGGGGGCGGTGCGGCCGCTGCGCTCCGGGGCTGGCGGCGGCTGCGCTGCGTCCGGGTCCCCGCCGGGTTGCGGAGGCGGGGGGAACCGGCTGGGGGGAGGCGGGAGGAGGAGACTGGGGCGCGTGCCCGCTTCCGTGGCCGCGCGCGCCCTTTACCCGCCCTTCCTCTTCCCCCGCCCTCCAGCCTGGGGCCTCCCCGGGGCGGGCGCTCAGAGGAGGAGGAGATTTTTTTTTTTTTTTTTTTTTTTTTTTTTGGCTGGGGTTGGGGAAGGGGGGCGGAGGGCGGGCGCTCGCTGCACGCGGGAGCTGGGAGCAGGCCCTCGCGTGGGCAGGGGAGGGCGCGCGCCGCGGAGCCGGGCCGCAGGGGCTGGGGGAGGGGGGTCAGGAAGAAGAGGAGGGGCGTACTCTCCCTCCCAGAGACCCCTTAAGTCTGATAAGGTTATGGCTGGGTCTCTGAGAGCGTGGACCTGCCCACCTTTACTCTGGGCGGGGAGGGTTAGAAAGTCGATCACCTCTCAGCCTTCCTGAGTGGGAACTTGTATGTCTTCCAAAGGGTGAGGTGGCTTTGACCCCGGGTTGCCCGGCCAGCACGACCGAGGAGGTGGCTGGACAGCTGGAGGATGAACGGAGAAGCCGACTGCCCCACAGACCTGGAAATGGCCGCCCCCAAAGGCC
Source organism: Macaca thibetana thibetana (assembly GCF_024542745.1). NCBI lineage: Eukaryota > Metazoa > Chordata > Mammalia > Primates > Cercopithecidae > Macaca > Macaca thibetana. Next base: position 53,635,548 of record NC_065593.1, on the reverse strand, counting down.
AAGGTAGGGGCATCCACTCCCAGCCCTCTGAAACTTAAACCCTCTTTGCCTCGTGGCTGTGGGGCACACTGCCTTCTTCAAGGGCTTTTCCAGTCTGCATACACTGAATTGGGGGAGAAAGTGCCTTGAGTACTTATGAATCAAGCATCTCCCACACTTGATTGGTTTGGCTGAATCCAAATTTTTTGGCCTGGAGTGGCTTACCTCCCCTCTCTCCCTGTCCCTCACACCCTATGTTAGAGGAGGCCTGCCTTCTGGGGTTTGCATTCAGCCTTAAGTGTGTCCTAGCCCAGTGTCCTGGAATGGGAGGAATGATGACTGTAGAGGAAGGGTCAGGAAGCGGTTAGGGAAGGCTTCTCAGGCTTTTTAGGAAGACCGTGAGGCTTTTGTAGAGGCAGGTGGAGAAGAGGGCTGTTGTGGTGGTTTGAGGCCCCAAGCCATGGGATATATGTACTCAACTAGATCTCTGCCTCATTCAGCAGTGATCCAGTTTGGATGGGGGTGGAGGGTAGGATGGAGCTGGGCAGCTGGCCATGCTTGTGGGACATTGAGGGGAGAGGGGGTTATGGGTCCTTGTGGCCCATTCTGCAGAATCCCTGGCCTAGGTTACGAGATGCAAATGAAAATGGAGAGCCCTTTTGACTTCTGGCCTTGGGTGACTATTCTCCCAGCCCATCCACAGAGGCCTAGAGCTCTCTGGGGCTGCATTTCAGTGGCTGAAAATAACTGGTCCAGACCTGGTCTTGCTTCCCTGGGGAGTTGGGCTGACAAGACAGCTTGTAATTCTGGGGGTTCTCCCTGGATCAGGGCCCTGAGAGCTTTTGTGCACCTGCCTACTTTGCCTCAGAGTTGCCCTGTATCCTGCTTCTGTTTCTGTTTCTTTTTTCTTATTTGCCAGAAATTCTCCCTTGATCTGCCTTGAGGGGCTAGGGGATAGTGGGTGTCTCTAACATTGGTCTCCAGCTGTGCAGGACAGACATCTGCATGAATTTTCCTTACTGCCCACACCCCATCCTCAGTCCTTGCACATTTAGAATATCCACTCAGAACTTGAATTTGGCAGCACGTTTAGATACAATGCCTCCTTGCTTCCCTCCTCTGACAAACTATCTCATTTCCCACAAAGTCCTGAATCACTGTACCTTCATTTCCACCCCTCTTCCCCTTACAGCAAATAGCTGCCTGTTGCAGCTTGGCACAGTAGAAATGATAATAGCTTTGAAGCAAGCCAGACTTGAGTTTGAGCCTGGCTTTCTAGGTATAGCATGGTCTGGACTGGAGTCCCTGCCCTCATCCAGTATGGCCACAGTTTCCTTAGGGCTGAGCCATATCTTGTCTCTGCCTTCAGATGGGAAGCAACCAGGGGCTGGGATGCCCTAGGGAGGAAGAGTTGAGCACTCAAGAACTGGGGAACAGATTTGGGGGATAGCATGAGCCAGGCATGATGGCCTCTGTTACCCTTCACCAGACCGTTGGTCCCAGGAAGACATGCTGACTTTGCTGGAATGCATGAAGAACAACCTTCCATCCAATGATAGCTCCAAATTCAAAACCACCGAATCACATATGGACTGGGAAAAAGTTGCATTTAAGGACTTTTCTGGAGACATGTGCAAGCTCAAATGGGTGGAGATTTCTAACGAGGTAACTGATCCCCCCTTTCTGACACACACACATACATATACAAACATTACCCCCTCCTCAGCCGTGGTAGGGGAAGTGAAACAGGCTGTAAACAGGAAGGAAAGAGACCAGGAGAGGCGTTCATGTGGTCGCCCGTTAGCTCTCTACCTGCCCCTTTGCATTTTGGGAGGTGGCACGGTTGACAGCACTGGCTTAAAGTTATGCCACTTTCTATCTGGGTGGTCTTGAGCCGAACAGCCTGAGCTGTGCTGAGATTGACAGAGGTGCTAACATGCTGAGATTGAAGGAGGTGCTGGCATGGACAACCAGGTTGAGGTCAGGTAGTCCCCTTGTTGCTGGCCTTTGGTGTGTACTGACTGCCTGGGCCTCTGTGGTAGGCATGGGCCAGTGCCTGGGTGTCAGGGTGCCTGCTTCATTTGGCTGTTGGCCTCTGCTCTTCTTTGGTAAATTTAGTCTGCTTCATTTGGCTGTTGGCCTCTGCTCTTCTTTGGTAAATTTAGTCTAGTAAAGAGTAGAAGAGACCCATTATAAGACGGGTGTATGCTACTTGTGGCATTTTCCTTTTCCCAACTTCCCCTTCCTCCCGCCCCTCTTCTTCCAGGTGAGGAAGTTCCGTACATTGACAGAATTGATCCTCGATGCTCAGGAACATGTTAAAAATCCTTACAAAGGCAAAAAACTGAAGGTGAGTTACTAGAAGGAGGAGCATGAGGGGTAGGGGAGGAAAGATCCAAAGAACGGATGGTATTTGACCTCCATTGTGTCCTTGTTCCTTGTCCCTTCTTCCAGAAACACCCAGACTTCCCAAAGAAGCCCCTGACCCCTTATTTCCGCTTCTTCATGGAGAAGCGGGCCAAGTATGCGAAACTCCACCCTGAGATGAGCAACCTGGACCTAACCAAGATTCTGTCCAAGAAATACAAGGAGCTTCCGGAGAAGAAGAAGGTGGGGGGAGGAGAGTTAAGGTGGGAGGAGGGGAGAGGCTGGGAGCAGCTGGTGTGGTGTGGGTCGGTTGGAGGTAGGCCTCGGAGAGACCTGGCATCAGGGACGAGGGTGAGTCAGCACAGCAGAGTAGGTCCTGGGCAGGCACACCTGATCGCCCCTTCCTCGGCCCACACGTGTTCAGGCACAGGCACCACCACAGATGCTCAGACAGCAGATGCTCAGACCAACCTTTCCCCCTACAGAAAACCCACAGCATTCTGTTTCATCAGGCTCTCTCCCCCATACACCCATCCTCACTGTTAGGCTGCGCAGCACTTCTTCACTCTCTATGACGTTTCCCGTCATGGTCTCATCTGATACTTGCGATGTCTTCATGAAGGTAACCCCAGGAAAAGGTTATCCCAGTTTTGTGGGCAAGGAACTGAGGTGCAGGAGGGTTAAGTGTCCCAGGTGACACAACTATTGATACTAGAGCAGGATTTAGTGCCCCAGAGTCCCAGTCCAGTGCTGTTACTGCCATGTCCACCTGTGAAGTGCACTTCCTTCTCCACACACACATGTTCACTCAAGGACACACATTGTCCCTCCTGGCCTCATACTGTTCCTTGCAGAGGTCGGGCACTGTCCCAGACCATCAAAGCATTAACCCTGGTTGGAGGGTTGCCCAAGCCTCCCAGGCAGGACTGCAGCACAGAGCTCAGAAGGTCCCTCCCAGAGAAAGGCAGCAAAACATTGGAAGAGCCCTGCAGATGGGACATGAGGAAGATGGGATGGGGACAGGGGACACAAGAGACACTGGACAAGGAGACAGAGCCAGGGATAGATGGGGAAGGGCAGCGGGAAAGACAAGGAGCACATCTGCTTGGAGAGGAAACAAAGCCACACACAGCCAGTTCTCAAAAGGTGGCACCAGCCGCCGCTATGCTATTAGTAGCCCTTTTTCCTGGTTGGCATGCCCTGGCTGCAGACTGACATGCCCTTGGTGCTGTACCCAAAAAAGCCAGCTGTCTGCAACCACTGCCCAAGCAGAGCAGGGGTATGGATTGCTGGAACTGTTGTTGACTCTTTTGATAAGGATGTTGGACAGTTGACTGCACACACCCAAACACTCATGGGATGGGAGGGAGAGGCCAAGCTCTAGAGTCAGAGTCAGGGAAGGCCAGAATAAACTGGTAGAGTGGATGAGGTGCTGTCCTGCGGGGCACAAGACTTGGGCCTGTTCTCCTGGCTCTGCCACTGAATCGCTGTGTATGGGGCCTTTGGTAAGTCATTTTACTTCTCTGGGCCTGGTCCTTATGTGAGGTGAGCCAGGTCTGTGTGGTGTTCTCCAGCTCTAAAACTGTTTTGTCTGAGGAGGACTGAGATTGGAGAAGAGGAGGCTGAGCTCTGCTTCTGGTTTTCTGTGGGAACTATGGGAAAGGAGCGCTGCCTCTCTCTGTCTGGTGCTTCTATAAGAGGCGGGTTGGGCTCAATTGCCATGAGCTCCTGGCACCTGCCAGTGCCACTCTTGTGAGCCTGCGAGGATGAAAGAAGAGATGGACATTGCGTGGCAGCCAAGAGAGGAGGTTGATGAAGAGAAAGAGACACATTGGAAAGGAGGAACAAGAGGGAGACTTTGCAGAAGTGGGGAAAGATGCAGGGAGGGAGTGAGGTGAGGGTGGGAAGGCAGTGGGGAGGCCCAAAAGGGGGTGATGAAGGGAAGGGAAGCCAAGTGGTGGGAGAGAATGAGTGGGCTGAGGGAGGGAGGGCTGGAGGGGACAGACAGCTGGGATCCTAGAGAAAGGGAAGAAGGTAATGGTGTCAGAAATAGGCGGGAAGGTGCAGGGCAGCTGGCTGTGACTTGTATTGGAAGAACTTACTCTGGGTTCCCCTCCACACAATCTCCCCTCATGCCTTGGAAATAGGACTCAGCCCAGCCCTGGCCCTATGTAGAGGCCACCTCCAAGGGGCCAGACTAATGTCAGCTGCCTCAGACAGTGAGAAGAGGGAGCAAGGCCTGCACCCGACTCCACTGTGAGAGTTCTGTGGTATTGGAGAAACGAGTGGGGGAGCCTCAGCGCTGCCACCACGCACTGTGTGACTGTGGGTAATGCCATGGCCCCCTTCTGGGACTCTCGCTCAGAAGGAGAGAATAGGATATAGGATTCAGTGTCTGGGCAGCCCCTGCAGCTCCCACCATCTGTGGTAGAAGCCAGCAGGTCTGCTCTGTGGTGAGTCCCGCCGGGAGGCGGGCAGGGCACCAGCCTCCACTCCCTGCATCACAGCGTGGGAGGCAGAAGAGCCAGCGAGGAGGGGCCTGGGTAGCCTTCATAGCTCAGGGCAAGATACCCTTGGGTCCTGGGTGACCCTATCCCCTCCTCCCCCCAGATGAAATATATTCAGGACTTCCAGAGAGAGAAACAGGAGTTCGAGCGAAACCTGGCCCGATTCAGGTAAGGCAGTGGAGCCCAGAGGAGGGCTATGGGGAACTGGGGGCAGCAGAATAGGCTAACCCTGGCCAGAGCCTGGAGTTTGCCATCTCTGAGGCATGGAAGAGGATGGGTCACATGTGAGCCCTAGTGTGTCATGCTCAGGGGCAGGGACAGGCAGGCAGCCACTGTCCCACTGAGCCCCAGCTGAAAGGCCCAGGAGGCTTGGTGGGTGGGGCAGCTAGCTTGGGTCTGCCCTGACAGCGTCCCCTGCTGATCCTTGCTCCCCATGTCCTGGCTAGGGAGGATCACCCCGACCTAATCCAGAATGCCAAGAAATCGGACATCCCAGAGAAGCCCAAAACCCCCCAGCAGCTGTGGTACACCCACGAGAAGAAGGTGTATCTCAAAGTGCGGCCAGATGTGAGTGTCCGGCCAAGGGCTGGGGATGGAGGATGCACGGCGGTGGCCAGGGGGGAGCCGCACCAGGTCGGCCGGGCACGGTGCAGGGGAGCAGGAGAGGAGGCCCCTCCCCAGGGGTGGGCTGCATGGACAGGGCCCGGGCCAGCTGGCGTGCGAGCGTGTGCGTGCGTGCGTGTATGAGCCAGTCCCCTTGCACCTAGGCGGGATTGCCGCCTCTCTGCCTTCCCCTCCTGGCCTGTGGGGGACACTGATGTGACCTCCCATGGCCTGAGGGGGCGGGGGCATCTGTGCCCCCTTCCCCCCTCCCCCTCCCCCTGCCCCTGGCTGCCTGTGCGTGTCTGACGGCTTTTGGTTTGCAGGCCACTACGAAGGAGGTGAAGGACTCCCTGGGGAAGCAGTGGTCTCAGCTCTCGGACAAAAAGAGGCTGAAATGGATTCATAAGGCCCTGGAGCAGCGGAAGGAGTACGAGGTTAGGCTTCCGCTGCGCTCCTCCCTGTCCGGCTCTTCACGAGCCTCTGCCCTCTGACTCCGTGGCCACCGCACTCTGCGGGAGGTGTCACTCCCCATCCTCTGTTGAGGGAGGGGCCTTCTGGGCCCCTCACCTCTGCCCCTACCTTCCCCACCCCCCACCCCTATGAGATCTCAGGCTAGGGCAGGGCAGGGCACCATGTCTCATGTGACACCATTGACGCGCAGCCATTCCCAGCTTTGCTCCCTGCCTGCCCTCCCCAGCGGCTCTCCCCGTGCCCCTGCCGCAGCTAACCCCACACCCCATTGCCCTCCATCCCTCCACCTGGCTCTGCAGGAGATCATGAGAGACTATATCCAGAAGCACCCAGAGCTGAACATCAGTGAGGAGGGTATCACCAAGTCCACCCTCACCAAAGCTGAACGCCAGCTCAAGGACAAGTTTGATGGGCGACCCACTAAGCCACCTCCGTGAGTGCTGCCCTGGGGTGGGTGGGCGAGTGGGCAGCTGGGAAGTTGGGCTGGGCTCTACGGGTGAGGCGGCCTGCTGTCCTGCTCGCTCACGGGCTGCGCCTCTCTCCCCATGGCTCTGATAGGAACAGCTACTCGCTGTACTGCGCAGAGCTCATGGCCAACATGAAGGACGTGCCCAGCACGGAGCGCATGGTGCTGTGCAGCCAGCAGTGGAAGCTGCTGTCCCAGAAGGAGAAGGACGCCTATCACAAGAAGTGTGACCAGGTGAGCTGTGGCAGGGGCCACCCTGCCTTGGGGTTTTGAAGCATGAGGTCTGATCCCATCTTGGGCTAGTCAGTCCCTGGTGGCGTGTGCCTTGGGTACTTGCCTCCAATTCGGTGTGGGGCTGGGCTGAGCTTAGCAACTGAGCCCATCCAGGCAGGGAGTCCAGCCCACACTCAGGCTCTGGAGGCCCACCGAAGGTCACTGTCCTCCGAGTACTGCAGGGTCTGTGGTGACACTGTCACCAGAATGATCCTGACTCCACTCACTTTCCCAGAAAAAGAAAGATTACGAGGTGGAGCTGCTCCGTTTCCTGGAGGTAAGTGTTCCTCCGGTAGGGCAGTGGGCAGAGAGGACTGGGGCTTGGCAGGCAGAGCCCTCGTGAGCCCTGTGCCCCTCTTTCCTCTCCAGAGCCTGCCTGAGGAGGAGCAGCAGCGGGTCCTGGGGGAGGAGAAGATGCTGAACATCAACAAGAAGCAGGCCACCAGCCCCGCCTCCAAGAAGCCAGCCCAGGAAGGGGGCAAGGTGGGCAGAGGGTGCGGCCGCGCAGGCGGGGGTGGGCAAGACTGGGCTCCCTGGCAGCACCACGGACCCCGACCCTCTGCACCTGGACAGGGCGGCTCCGAGAAGCCCAAGCGGCCCGTGTCGGCCATGTTCATCTTCTCGGAGGAGAAGCGGCGGCAGCTGCAGGAGGAGCGGCCTGAGCTCTCCGAGAGCGAGCTGACCCGCCTGCTGGCCCGAATGTGGAACGACCTGTCTGAGAAGAAGAAGGTCAGGCTGCCTGGCGGAGCGCCGTGCCCTCAGCGGGGCTGCCAGGGCCCCCTCCTCCCCTTGGCGGGCCGCGCCACCTCGCCCCTGGCCGCCTCAGCCAGCCTGAGCCACGCGGTGCCTGGGCTGGGACGTGGGGCCGGCGCCCAGCAGCCGGAAGGCGGGAAGCTGTCAGCTGAGCGCTGCGGGCCAGGCGGGGGCGAGCCCCAGGCGGGAGACATCTGCACCAGCCCACGCCTCTGCCTGCTGGCGGGTGCGCCTGAGCTGCTGCGCGGGGAGCGCGCGCCCCCTGGGGGTGGGTGGAAGGCTGACGCCCGGGCCATCCCCGCAGGCCAAGTACAAGGCCCGGGAGGCGGCGCTCAAGGCTCAGTCGGAGAGGAAGCCCGGCGGGGAGCGCGAGGAAAGGGGCAAGCTGCCCGAGTCCCCCAAGAGAGCTGAGGAGATCTGGCAACAGAGTGTCATCGGCGACTACCTGGCCCGCTTCAAGGTGACGGGTGGGAAGAGGTAGTACTGCAGCCTCCAGCCCCGGGTGACCCCTCCCAGGGCTGATACCCTTGTTGGTCCCCAGAATGACCGGGTGAAGGCCTTGAAAGCCATGGAAATGACCTGGAATAACATGGAAAAGAAGGAGAAACTGATGTGGATTAAGAAGGCAGCCGAAGACCAAAAGCGATACGAGGTAGGAATGGGGCTGGGGCCACCCCATTTGTTGAAAGCTCGAGCACTCCCCTTTGGGTGAGCCTCTCTGAGCAAGAAGGCCCAGTCTTGGTCTGTGACCCTCAGCAAGCCTCAGCTTCCTTCTCTGAACCCCTGTCTCTCATCAGTAAGGTGGGGGTGACATTGCTAGCCTCCAGGCTGACTCGGGGGACACGAGCAGTTGTGAAAGCACTTGTAAACTGTGGTGCCTGCTACAGATGTGAGCTGTTAGGAGGTTGCTCACTAGCTCTACCTGTTTCTCCTCCTCCCCAGCACAGAAAAAGACAGCCAGCTAAGGTGCTGATGGCATGGGGCAGAAGGCAACAGTATTTTGGGGGTGGGACTGGGGGGTGAATGTGACCTTTCTCCTTCCAGAGAGAGCTGAGTGAGATGCGGGCACCTCCAGCTGCTACAAATTCTTCTAAGAAGATGAAATTCCAGGGAGAACCCAAGAAGCCTCCCATGTGAGCCTGGGGGCTGGAGCCTGCCCTGGAGGTGGGGGAGGGTCAGGGCTGGAGGGCTGCTTTGTTGGGGTCCTGACCCTCCTTGTACCACCCCCACCTTCCAGGAACGGTTACCAGAAGTTCTCCCAGGAGCTGCTGTCCAATGGGGAGCTGAACCACCTGCCGCTGAAGGAGCGCATGGTGGAAATAGGCAGCCGCTGGCAGCGCATCTCCCAGAGCCAGAAGGAGCACTACAAAAAGCTGGCCGAGGAGCAGCAAAAGCAGTACAAGGTGCATCTGGACCTCTGGGTCAAGGTGAGAGAGCAAGGGGCCCTTGAAAGGAACAGGGAGGCATCAGACTAAGCCAGCACCAGCCCAGCCTGGCCCACCCACCCACTTGTGCTGGCTGGTCTCATTCATTATTTCATTCCATGCCCTCGCAATCCTGCAGGATAACGGTTACTATCACCCTTTTATTTTTATATTTTGAGACAGAGTCTTGCTCTCTTGCACAGGCTGGAGTACAGTGGTGTGATCTCGGCTCACTGCAACCTCCACCTCCCAGGTTCAAGCGATCCTCCTTCCACAGCTCCAGAGTAGCTGGGGCTACAGACAGGCACCACACCACCACACCTGGCTAATTTTTGTATTTTTTAGTAGAGATGGGGTTTCACCGTATGTTGGGCAGGCTGGTCTTGAACTCCTGACCTCATGTGATCCACCCACCTTGGCCTCCCAAAGCACTAGGATTACAGGCTTGAGCCACCGTCCCCAGCCACTATCACCCTTTTAAAAATAAGGAAACCAAGGCTCAGAGAGGTTAAGTAACTTGTCCAAGGTCACACAGTAAGTTGAAGAATCCAAATCAGACTGCCTTTTCCTCCCCTATCTGGGACCATGGGACCTCTCCTAGACTGCTGGCCTTTGTGCTTCCCCTCTGTGCTTTGGGTGAGTAGTCAGATCTGAAAAGTGGAGGGAATCACCTGTGTCCTTCCCACTCACCAAGGCAGATTGGCCAAGGACCCAGGAAGATTGTGGGGATTTGCTGTTTCAGGAGCTTGGCGAGCCCCACTGCCTCATCAGTGGCTCAAGGGTTTGATGTTGGGGTGTGGTTGATGATGCCAGGCTGACTCATCACAGGGGCACTTCTTTGGAGTGAGGAAGAGTGAGGAAGACTCTGATAGGAGCTTCCATTTGTGTAGAGCAATAGGGTGAATGTGAAAACCAACAGTCTTAGTGGTTTATAGAAGGACTCTGGGCATCAGAAGCAGAAATACTAGAGCTTGGGCCAGTGCAGTGGCTCACGCCTGTAATCCTAGCACTTTGGGAGCCCAAGGTATGAAGGATCACTTGAGGCCAGGAGTTCAAGACCATCCTGGGCAACATAGTGAGACTGCTGTCTCTACAAAAATGATTATAAGGTAGCATGGTGTGGTGGCACACACCTGTAGTCCCGGCTACTCTGGAGGCTGAGTTGGAAGGCTCACTTGAGCCTGAGAAGGCCAAGTCGTGAGCTGAGATTGTGCCACTGCACTCCAGCCTGGGTGACACAGGACACAGAGCAAGACCCTGTTTCAAAAAAAAATTGGAGCTGTGTTCTCAGATCACAGGGGCTCTCTGCAGAGACCTAAAATCTAGGGAGCCTGGGAGGGATAAGATGGGGTGATGATATATAAATGCTCAGCCCACTGCCTAGCACTGGGCCAGCATGCTCAGTCAGCAGTAGTTGGCTATATTCCAACCCTTGCCACCTCTGTCTCCCCCAGAGCCTGTCTCCCCAGGACCGTGCAGCATATAAAGAGTACATCTCCAACGTGAGTCTGGGAGCAGAGCAGCAGTGGGGTAGGGGTGGGGGGATTCAGGGGTGTCTGGAACTCACGGCTGCCACCTTCGTGTCCCCATCCTGCAGAAACGTAAGAGCATGACCAAGCTGCGAGGCCCAAACCCCAAATCCAGCCGGACTACTCTGCAGTCCAAGTCGGTAAGGAGCCCCTCCCAGATGCAGGGGCATGGGGCGGGTGGGACTGCCTGGAATGGCTGGGCAGAGACCAGAGACCACTGATGTGCCTCTGTCCCTCCAAGGAGTCCGAGGAGGATGATGAAGAGGATGAGGATGATGAGGATGAGGATGAAGAAGAGGAAGATGATGAGAATGGGGACTCCTCTGAAGATGGCGGCGACTCCTCCGAGTCCAGCAGCGAGGACGAGAGCGAGGATGGGGATGAGGTGGGGCAGACAGGGCACAGTGGGAGGGGAGGGGATTCCTGCCAGGATGGTCACCTGATGACTCTCCACATCCTTTCTCACCCCCCAGAATGAAGAGGATGATGAGGACGAAGATGATGACGAGGATGACGATGAGGATGAAGACAACGAGTCCGAGGGCAGCAGCTCCAGCTCCTCCTCCTCAGGGGACTCCTCAGACTCTGACTCCAACTGAGGCTCAGCCCCACCCCAGGGCAGCCAGGGAGAGCCCAGGAGCTCCCCTCCCCAACTGACCACCTTTGTTTCTCCCCCATGTTCTGTCCCCTGCCCCCCTGGCATCCCCCACTTTCTTTCTTTCTTTTTAAAAAAAAAAAAAATACGGTGGGGGTAGGGGGCTGGAGGAGCCCAGGCCAGGACTCTGCAGCCTCAGAGACATCAGCCCTTGGGGGTCCTCCTCCAGGGACAGCAACCATCAGACTAAGCCAGCACCGGACCAGCCTGGCCCACCCCTCCGACTTCTCTGCACTTGCAGTTCCGGCATGGACAGTGTACCGGAGAGTGGGGGTGGGGGGGGTCCCAAAGAGTTCGACGAGGCCTTCCACACCTGCGGCCCAATCCAAGGTGGGGTGGAAGCTTGGGGAAGACGCATTCCTTCCCAGAGGGGCCTGCCACCTGGACCCCTGCATTGGAACTGGAGGCAGGGAATGTGGGGAGAGGAGGGCTGGTGCCTTCGAGAAAACAGGCGCTGCCCTGGTGGCCCTCTCCCCTGCCCCCTGCAGGAAGGAGCTGCCTGGACCCATTCATGGGGGAGGGGGCAGAAGTGTTTTTTATATATGTGTATATATTTTTTTTTAAGCTCTGAGCTGTCAACGAGACGTTTCCTACCGATCTCGGCTGCCGTCTCTGTTGTCATTTCTGGGAGAGGGAGGGTTTAGGGGTAGGTTTGGAACCTTTTAAAAATGGTCTTGATGTGTGTGGAAGAGAGTATGTGTATGTGTGTTCCTGTACATAGCATGGGTGCAGCTGTGGATGTGTGCAAAAGAGAGTGTGTGTGTGTGTAAGGGGGTCTGTCCTAGAGCCCACATCAGTTTGTTGTGAATCTGGAAAAAGGGTCGGTGAGAGCCGGGAGATGTTGACCCTGGTGGGAGCAGACTGAGGCTATCCCATTCTCCACATCCTCTGTTTTGCCCAGTCTCTGATTCCACTGGGGGAGTGTGCCGAAGCCACTCTAGGATGCTTCCCAGACCAGGCTCCCTCTGCCAGGGTCACATGCATCCGAGCTGCTGGTCTCCATTGTCCAGCAGGAAGGCTTCCGGAAAGACAGGCAAGATGGTGTGAAGCTTAAAGCTTGTATTTGGTGGAAAAGGCCTCCCCTGCTCATCTGAGGGGCCAAGCCTGGCCACCCTAGGCTCAGAACCTGGGCTTCAAGAAATGTGCTGGGAGCTCCTATCTTACACATCCCTTCAGCTTTCCTTAAATCCTCCCACCACCCCCTATTTCCTTTAATTTCTCAGGTCTGCTCCCTCCTCCCCCAACCCCACAGCTGGGCAAGAAGTCTGCAAAAGCTGCTTCTCAGCTGTCTCTAATTCTTCCCAGCCATTTCCCAAATTTTTTGGTACCTTATTCCTCTTAATAAGCCAAGTCACCTTATATCTGTAGTTCTTACTTTTTTGTTGACTAAATTTGGAGGGTTCTTTTTTTTTATGATCATGTCAATGACCTATTAAATTGGGGCTTGGTGCTTTTCCACCTTCCCCCTGTGAATGAAAGCCAAGGAATGGGGGAAGAGCGGGAACTTCGCCGCAGAAGTGGGGCAGGAATGGGGAAAGGCCCTGGCCCCAGAGAGGCTGGTGGGTCCCTCTCCCAAAGGCAGGCAGACAGTCTGCTTCGCCTTGGACCTTGGTGCTGGGGGTGGGGAGGTCTGGGGGGTTACTCTCCACTCCCATTCCCCTTCCTTTGTCCTAATCCTGGAATTAAGTAAAGGGGTTTATAGGTTCTATTTCTTCCCAAGAGCCCTGCAAAGAACCCCAGTCTCCTATTTGGCTGCCCTACACTGTTGTGTTTCAGTGGAATGTATTTTCATTTAAAAACAACTTGCAATGGGGCCCTTTTTTTTTTTCCTGTTTTAAAAATTGAAAAATTCTTACAGTACAAACAGGACTGTCAGGGTGGGGGTGTTGGTGCTGTAAGAGGTCACTCTTGAGTGCATTTTGGCACTGGGATGGGATGGCTGGGGTGGGAAGACCCCCGTCCCCGCCCCCAACTTTTTTTCTAATATTTAAAGAGTGTTTTGTAGGATTCAACAACAACCACAACTTGAATTTGTATCATGGGAGGTGGGAGGGAGTGGCTTAGAGGTGTCTGCCTATGCTTAAAGCCAACTGTGGAAGTTTTGTTTTCCCTTTTTTGTATAATAAAGTGAAAAACAAAGGTTTGACTGCTGTCTGGTCACTGGAATCAATGAAGGTGATGTAGTTCACAGGGGTGACCCAACAGGTTTGATCTATAAAAATGCTTGAAGCCAATTTGCCTTTTTTCCCTAGAACTATCTTCCTCTTCCCTGAAGATTCCATAGGTAACCTATATTCACATTGTTCTGTGCTACTGTTCTTGCCCTTTTCTCAATTCCATTTGTTCACTTTGGGTTGTCAGACCACTAAAGACTGAGAAGTTGGAGAACAAATGCATTTTCATTCAGAGTACATGGTCTTGGGGAATTGGAGGTGATGAGCTATTAGGGTCAAGGGTTTGCCCTGGACATGCAACCCTTCCTAGTGTAGGGCTTGCTTATCGTGGGGAGTTGAGGGAGCACTCTCCCACTCTGAGCCTTCAGCTCCACCCGGGGTTAAAGGTTAAGGGTTAAGGATGACTTTCCTAAGACCATCTAGACCTCTGATGGGAAGCAGGCTGGGCTGGGCTGAGATGACTTGCTCTCTGAGATTAAGGAAGACACCCTTCCCCGTGCAGGCCTTGGCTGGGTTCCTGGAACCTCAAAGGGCTGCAGACCCAGGTCCCGTCCAAGAACTCTCTCCCAGCCCTCACCCCTATCCTATACTGGCCAAACTTCTAAAAAGCTTGTTGCGCCTCTTGGCCTCCAACTTACCAATATCCCTTGAGGCTCCTTGCTAAGGTAACCAACATGTTCATTACATCTGGTGAACACTTGTCTGTCTTTTGCCTTCTTGATCTACTCTGCTGGTGTCAGCTCTTCCTCATTTTATCCCAGGTGTTCACATCTCTCCCTTCAACCTCCCATGATCGCCAATATGCAACCATTCTGAAGGGTGGTGCCGACAGAGACTGCTCTTCCAAGCTGCAGACCTGTGTAGACACCCTTGCATCCTCTGGGATATCTTGCAGGCATCTCATACCTCAAGACCCGAAATGATTACCAAACGCTTAGTCGTTCAACCTAGAAAGCAGAGTATTGGCCTTGACTTCTCTCTCCCTTTCACCTCCAGGTTCAATCACCTAGACCTCTCCATTCCACTTCCTAAAGCTGTCTCAAATCTGTCGACCCCTCCCACAGGGTGACTCCCACAGCTGCCACGCCCATCCTATTTAAGGCCACCATCATTGCTCAACTTCTGCAAAGACCTCCTAAAGCTGATCTTCCTGCTTGCACTCTCGCCCCCTACAGCCCATTCTTCACATGGCAGCCAAAGTTATCTCAGAAATAAATCTGATTATTTCTGTACTGAAAATTTACCATGTCTTACCATGGCCTTACAAGGTTTGGCCCCTGCATTCCTTCTCTTATCTTCGCTCACCCTGCTCTTCCTAACCACTCACAGTGATCCAGCCAAGTGATCTCTTTTGTTCCTCAAACACGCCTACCCGCGGGGTCTTGGCACCTGTTCTTTCGGCCCAGAATGGCTATTCCTCCAACTCTACACATACCTGATGTTTTTTTCATCTTTTAGGCCTCAACTCACATGTCCTCTCTCAGCGAAGCCTTTCCCAACCACCTGCTCTAGAGAGGCGTCCTCCATCTTCTTGTTTATGTATTTGTTTATTATCTATCTCACCAAGTAGAAGACACCTTATCTGCTTGTTCATTACAGTAATCTCAGCACCTGAAACTGCCTGATATACATTCGACACCCAAGAAAGATTTGTTGAGTGGGTGAATAAGTCTGGCCCACAAGGCCCTAGGGGATCTGCTGCCCCTGTTAGCCCTGCCCTGGCTCTAGCCACACTGGCCATTCATGTCTCGAACATAACATGCTCTGTCCCAGGGTCTATACACATGGTGTTCTCTCTGCCTAGTTAATTCAGGGCTCCACTTAAAAGACCACTTCCTTCCCTGAGCTCCTGAGAAAAAGGGTCTCCACACTATATGTTTCTTCAGCAGCCTGAATGCCTTCACACTCAGGCCTTATTTCCTTCCCATCAGGCCTTGCTAGGCTGTAAGCCACGCTAGGACAAGGTTTGTGTGTCTCTCTTGCTTGCTGCTGTAACCCCAGGGTCTCACCCAGAGTCAGGACCAGCTCAGGCCTTAGTGTTTATGAACTGGTGCTAACAGTGAAGACTGGTACATGCCCAAAGAGGTCACCACCACAGAGCAGCCCAGGCCAAG